>NC_062526.1:16559001-16929001 GCF_022655615.1 Tachysurus fulvidraco | reverse complement strand
TGACGGAGGGCGGGCTGTGCTTCTCTCCTATTGGTTAGAGACATGAGCACTCGCTCATCTCCCATTGGTCGTTATGCTGATAATGGGCGTGTCTGTTAGACTATATTAGGACCCGCTGTCAGCTGTAGGGAGCGTTGTCTGGGTTTGTATCTGATGCTCGAGGACGTAAAGAGAAAAAGACATTTGAGGACAAATACATCACCTGTAAAGGAGGTAAGTTTAACTTGGTTTCAAATATTGTACTTTTAAATAATATGCGCGCTTCACAATGCGAGCAGCTGAATAAACTTATTAAGATGGAAAATGATCAGTGTTAAAATATGAAAGAAAAAGTTTTCTGAATGTTTGGTGAGCTGAAGGTAAAAAATGTAATAGAAGGTTATAACTATCATTAATATCAAAAGTGTCTTTTGTTCCTTTTCAGTAACTGTAGCTTTCCTTATCACTGGGTGATGTGGTTATCTTCTGATTGTATATAAAACTCCACTTGGAAATATAGATTTAATGCACCATAACATATCTATGGTACATCATTTAAGTGTAATTATCTTTTAGAGCCACATCATATATACAACGTTCACGCTAAAGGTGATAAAAAGTGTATATTTGAGAGTACCATTCGGGTTCCAACCCCAAATGTACATGATATAGCTGTAAACTCTGCTGGCAGACATTTTACATCCACAGTCACTTGACTTGATTGATCTAGTTACATGTTTCATTACTTCCATGTTCAAAATACACTAATTTCAAATTTATATAGTTGGGGATGTGGTAATTAAATCATGTGGTTAGTGTTATAATCACATGATTGGTGCTCATAAGCTTCCATTAGCCTGGTAACTTAAGTGCAAAAAGTTCCTTAAATGATACAATTTTTTTTTTTTTTTTGCAAAGATCATTAAAAAGAGGATATTATGGAGCTCATCATCAAAGTCCTGAGTGGGGAAACAAAGACCGTACAAGTGAATCCAGGTGACACGATTGGTGCACTCAAGCAAAAAGTCGCCCAAATCTTTAATGCAAGACCTTCACGGCTGAAGCTTTCTGTCACCAATGGGTGTGTCGTGCAGCTGGACAATGACCAGGAGACTGTGAGCAGTTATGGTCTGAGTTCAGGGGCCACGGTGATGCTGCTGATCTCCATGACTCCCGTGCCGCTTCAGGTGTTTGTGAAGAATGAGAAGGGACAGATGAAGACATATGACATCACTGACGATGAAACTGTTGATCAGTTGATGAAAAAGGTACGCCAAAATGGAGGAGCACCAGAGGACCAGCAGCGGCTGATCTACAGCGGTCGACAGCTTGAATCTGGCAGGAAGCTGCAGGATTACGGCATTGTTTCTGGAAGCACCATTCATATGACCCTCCGTCTGCGTGGAGGCTGATGGGACTAAAACACTTGGAGATCATTTTAGCCTAAAAAAATAATTTAATGTGATTCCTTTTGTAATGTCTGTTACTTTCTAATTGCACTCAATTGGTTCTCCTTTTCAGATAATTTTTTTCTGCAGTATTCTTTCTTATTCCAGTATCCAACTTTCCAATATTCATTCAATTGTATTACATTTGCTTGCTTCAACAGTTACATTTTTGCGTTTAGAATATTTAATTAGCACATAGTAGAAATAATTTAAGAGTAATGTAAAATATATATATTTTTTAATTTTTGTGTAATTGCTATCTGGGCAAACACTCAGCTGTTAAAAGATTACAGTAAAATGTGATACAATTACTGATTTTAAATTGTTAATTACTTGCTGTAATACTATAAAAGATTAAATTAAGTGTGATAGTTTATTTTGTTATGGGTCTTGTAAGTGAATTAATTTAATTTCAATTTAAATACATATATTTATTAAAATGTCTGAATTGCTTTGCCTTGATTTTTTTTGTAAAGCTCTGGCAATGACACAAGATAGATATTAGTTATAAAATTAGATTAGTAATGTTAATAAGCTGATTATAACTTAGATATTTATATAATATAAGATTATATTATTACATTACATATTATAGCAATATGTTCCATTATAGTTATAACTAGTTACACTCTTACATTAGTTTACATATACTTTATTTTCTTTATCTAGAAACCTTATAAAGTCCAGGTTTATTACTCAGTGACATGAAACTAACAGTAAGTACAGAATAATAAGACATACCAATGTGTCCTAGTAAGTAAAAGATTAATCACCACAAGTTTAACAAACAGAAATCTCAGGAATTTTGAATTTTTTTCTGAATCGGAATTTCTGTAAAACTGTTTGCAGATTCTGTTGATTGTCAAAAGTGCCATACAAATAAAAATAAAATAAATCAAGCTGAATTGAATTTTAACAACAGTACATATTCATAGTGATGTTTTAATTAAAATATAGTACACAGCTACATGTTTATATTGGTCTATATGAGCAAACATTAACATGTCTTAACAATATTTGTGGCTATATTAACATATTACATTAACAATAAATGTATTGTTTTATATAAACAAAAAGCTTGGACTGACACTAAATAAACCAGGAGCCAACCTCGAAGTTGCAACATGTAATTTTCCTGCTTACAACAGGAAACTTGCTTTATCAACTCGAAACTTGGGGTAGTCTTCTCAACTGCCAGTGCATTTCATGTTTACAGAGTTAAGTCAAGTCATCTTGGCTCCTCACACTGTGAAGAGTTTAAATTTAAATGAGTTTATAGCAGTGTCGGCTTTAGATCAGTAAAAATACACACACTGTACTTGGTTAAATTTATAACACTGACCACACTAATCATTGTTTTGAGCAGATAATCATCATCATTTGACTTATCACTTATGTTAGCTGACTTGCTAGTTGCTAAGCTACCTGCTATTGCCTGATATTGTTGCTTTGATGAGAATTGTCTACAAAATGTTGACGTAGGAAAGAATTAATAGACATGAAGGCTTAACATTATAAAAATATCCTATTTGTTTGCTCTGACAGAGTTTTTAAGAAACTTACCTAAAAATGTTGTTTTAGCAGTATATATTAGACCTCAGGATCACCACCAAAAACACACCATTTAAAACAACATTGTTTCTGTCTCATAAAAACTTATTGTGATGATTTATGCATTTATGCATAAAAGCATTATGCTGTTATTGTCCTTGTAACTTCAGTACAAAATTTAAAACATTTCAACATTTCAAAATTGAAAACACAGGTCATTAAGAAGTGGATATGATGAAGCTCATCATCAATGTCCTGAGTGGGGAAACGTGGACATGAACCTGAACCCAAATGCCACAATTGGTGAACATAAGCAACAAACTGCCCCGATTTTTAAAGCAAAACCTTCACAGCTTAAGCTTTCTATTACCAGTGGGTGACACCTACAGCTGGATCATGACCAGAAGATGGTATGAGAATGAGGTCTGAGTTCAGGATCCACTGTGATGATCATCACGAGCACCATAGAGATTCACTTTCTTCACAAAGTCCCAGTTATAATGGATTTCTCTGAAATGGAAACGGAGCCTGGGATGTGGGAGTATAAATAAACCATCTGAATAAAAGAAGGTGTTTAGGTCCTGGTTAAAGGAGTTTAACACACATTTCAATAGGCAAAATCGATATCTGTAACAAAAGAGAGCAGCCTGGAATCAGTCTGAGGTTAAAAAAAACAACAACAACCCCACCCATAAAAACAGCTGAAATTGTCAGATAACTTCAGTACACCAAGTAATACTAGTAATATAAGTCCAGCACCATGTACAGTAATAAACTAAATATATATAATTATCTGAAAAAAAAATCACCAGTATATACATATGTGTGTAGTATATTTATATACTGTATGTGGAACATTCCAGAAGGTGTGGCACGAGGAGATTAGCTGACTTTCCTCGAGCCTTCACTTTACTCACGTCATTCCAATTATAATTCATTTATTTTCCCCTAAACTGAAACTTTTAATTCCTGCACTAAAGCACAGGAAACTTTCCAGAGTTTTTTTTTTTATTTTCAAAGGTTTTACTTACATATGGATGCTGAATGGAAACAGAAAGTGACTATGAAGCTGAAAACAAATCGTAGCCAAAGGGGCGGGGTCTAATTTCATTCTGCTAGCTCATCTATATCTCCCATTGGTTAACTTGTAGATAAGGGGCGTGGCTGTGGATCTGATGCCTGCTATTAGATTGCGGTCCCCTGGAAATGAGCCTCAGTTGGGTTAAGTTCTGAAAAAGGAAACAGAGCACAGATAAGTGCATCATTTACTCAAAGGTAGGTTATTCTTAATATCTTAAATTATGTGTACTTGAAAAATAAATAGAAATTCTACAAATGTTAAATATGTATTTTTTAGACAAATTTAGCCTCTTATGGACCTCCGCCTATATCCATTGTCCAACAAAAAGTGGTACAGCTCCCACATACTTTGACACACAGGGGTGAGCCTGGTCTCATTTGAAAGAAGAGATTCTCTAGTTTCAGAAACTAGTTACATAGATTGATCCTAGGCCTTACTGGCACAAAGTTACAGGGGTTTGAATGCAGATTTTCCTGTCCGCCTGGGTTGTTTTTCTGATAAACTGATTAATCTTATTTTTCTGGAACATGTTAGGGACAAACCAACAACTGAGAGTCATAGCCACATGTCTTGGCTTTCACCCAAAAAAATGTCAAGTCAATAGACCCAAAAATGGATTTTATATGAATATTTTTCTATGGCCCTGGTCGTCGTGTGCAGCGTTTTTGTGTACTTGTTTACTATATAACTTTGAAATAAAAGGCTGCAGGCTCAGTCTGACAAGCCATAAATAAGCCTAGACTTTCTCTCTATCACTCTGGTGTGAAAACAGGCCTGTAATTTGACACCCTGAGCTGTGAGAGGGATAAAAGGTCAGGGATTACGCAAGAATTCTTCTGCGTATCCAGTTCACACAGACACAGGCAAAGAACATACGGCATGTCATATACCGTTGGAATCGTCTGCTTATTGGCTAAACGGCTGTATAAGTCCCAGCCCATTTCATTGCTATTGGAAGGAGTAATTGTCAGTCAAAGGCGGGTTCCCAAAAATGAGGTCATGCCACCATTGGCTTCTCAGCCGTCTATCTCTGCCATACAAGCACCGATTCGTTAGGACCTGGGCTATAACTGGGCTATAAATATGACGTAGACTTTGAATTTTTGAATATCCCAATTAGGAGTTAGAGCGGCAAAACGAGATGATGGCGCACTTCTGTTTCCAGTTTCAGAACACTAACGGAATATTTGCGGATTAAAAGGCTTACAGATTTCAATTCCTTGGACCTGTGTGGATTTTTGTGGCTCATTTGTGTTGGAATATATTACCCCAGTGAAGAAAGAGACGCGTCTAAAGGTAATGGAAAAACCGGTCTAGCGCCACCTAGGTCAGTTTTGTCCGAAATTTTTTTCTAATTGTATGAAGTCTGTGAATTATATTGTGCTTTGTGTGTGGGCTTAAAAAAATATTGAGAGTATAAACTTTACTAGGTAAATAGATTTTTTCGTGTTTTTGGAGGATTTGATGCTTTAAAGTTGAATTGAAGCTTGTTTCTGGGTCATCCCCTAGTGGTCACTTCTACTTCCGTGTCGTGTACGGCACGGGGCCCGTAAGAGGTTAGACAAGTCACTAATGCAAAGTAAAAGACAGTAAAGCTGACTGACTTTATTTGTGTGTTCAGTAATAATGTATTACAGTTTTTTTCAGTCGCTAACAAGCGTTTGTCCAAACAGTTGTCACATTTTCAAAACTCTAAACACAATTAGCACAGCATCAGTCTTTTGTGGCCATACCTTTCACACAGTTTATGTCCTTTTCACACAATATGCAATCAGTGAACACATTTCCACAATGCTTACATTTTCTTAACAGACAAGCTATACCCCCCAACAAAATTATGGATTGTTTTTGTAATATTCACAAATGTTAACACACAACATCCCACAATAGCAAAAACAATATTCCAAACCTTAGATACAGTATAAAAACCTCTGCTTCTGCAATGATATCAGTTAAAAAACAATATATCTCAGCTGATGATCAACAAACAATCACCTCCATTATTCGCATCTTTCAACAAACCAACAGGTAAGTATTGCATTTTACATGGAATGTTTCTATTCTCACTTGACATGACAATAAGACAATACTGTCATACAGTAATGCATATGTTGATTTTTTCCCCCTCTAAAGAATGCAACATCTTCCACACTCTGTGGGAAGAGGAAAGATCCTCAATAATGATCAAGAGCTTGCCATTGTAGAAATAGTTGTTGCAAATAATGCAATAAAACTGCATGAAATTAAAACTAGAATTGTGGAGGACCATGAGATATTTGGCAATATAGAAAGCATCAGCCTCACAACCATTACCCGGACATTGTCCAAACACAGAGTGCGGATGAAGCAGCTCTACACTGTTCCTTTTGAGAGGAACAGTGAGAGAGTCAAGGAGCTACAACGACAATATGTCCAGGTATAGTGTATATTCAATTCAATGTCCAGTTCTATAAGCTTTGCACTTTGCAAGTAGGAAACCTAGGTACACAGTAATACGTTACAGTACAGTATGGTATACAGTAATGACATGATATACATAAACTTTGTTTCAGAGAGTTATGGAATTGAAGGCCAACCAGGCCCTTCATGAATTCATTTACTGTACTTAGATGAGGCAGGATTCAATCTATCCAAAAGGCGTCGACGTGGACGAAATATAATTGGAAAAAGGGCCACAGTTGATGTGCCAGGACCGAGAGGGGCAGACATTACCATGTGTGCAGCAATGGCAAATGCAGGATTACTCCTTCACAGATGTCAGGTTGGACCCTATAATACCGAAGGCCTCCTTGCCTCTCTCAATGATCTCCAGTGCCTGGTACCAGAGCAGGATCAGGAGGGTGAAAACATGAGGACATTTGTAATTACCTGAGACAAAGTTGCTTTCGATCATGCGCAAGCAATAACAGCATGGTTTGAAGTCCACCCAAGACTGGTAAATCTCTTCCTTCCACCCTATTCACCTTTCCTCAACCCCATAGAGGAGTTCTTTTCTGCATGGAGGTGGAAGGTTTATGACCATCAGCCACATGACAAGATGTCCCTCCTTGAAGCCATGGATGCTGGCTGCAGGGACATCACAGTTCAAGATTGCCAAGGGTGCATCAGACATACTGTACCAAGCGGTTTTAACCCAGGTGCATCGCCTTGGATGATATCAGATGTGATGTTGACGAAAACATGTGGCCTAACCCTGAAGATCGCAGGGATTAGATACACTAATTTTGTGCTATTTTTAGTTCCCCCCTTCTTATCTGGGCTTTTTGCTGTTTTGTTTTTTGTTTTGTTTTTTGTTTTTCAGAATGCTCTTATATATGATATTTTGTTCACTGTAAGCAATACTGTAAAACTTTTTCTGTTCTATTATATTGTGTTTCTACTGTATCTACTTAAGTAAACAGTAAAGAAAAAAATAATTGATTTGCTTTTTACTGGAATGCGTTTGAATGTGAACATCACAGTACATGTGGACATACCGTTCCCAACTAAGAAATTTTGTGTAAAAGGTGGATTGCATGTTACCTGATACATAAAAGTCTATGCAGTTTTTCTAATGTCAACAATAGCCAGTATTTTGAAACCTGGTGTACTTTGATTGACTGCAAATACCTTGTGAAGTGAAAACAAGTGTTATTCTTTGAAAGAATAATTTCATTTTGAGTCAGATTTCCAGTGTTTTGGTAAAGTTAGTGTGTGCAGAGAAAGATGTGTTCTGTTTTGAAATGGAGAGTTAGTATATATTTAACAAAATGTTTTTTTGAGAGGAAAATTATCAATTTGGCCAATTGTGTTTTGTAGGTGTGAGTCTGTGTTAAGAGTTTAGAAAAATTATCTTAAGTATAGGTAAGCGCTTGTTAGCGATCGAAAAAAACTGTATTAATTTAATGGTTTTATAGAAAAAAAGTTATTTTATAGGTTGTATAGATGCTTGGAGTGTGTTCTGTTTCTTCTGTTTAATGTTGATAAATCTAATTCTAATCTAATAAAAAGTAAAGACTTAGCTTAACATCACAATAATTATTATTATTTTAAATGCATACATAAAAATATAGAACTATTTGTGCAATGCTAAACAGTGCTAATAATCTTCCATTACTTGTTATTTACATTTGTCTCATAGCTTCAGTAAAAAGATCATGAAACTATATTTCTGGCTTATTGATGATATGTCAAGTAGAATATTATAATATATTTTATTTTACACACAGGTCATCAATAGGGGAAAACAATGGAACTCATCATCAAAGACATAAGTGGAACAACGCAGCTTGTGAATGTGCTGCCAAGTACCACCATTGGTGAACTGAAGCAGCATATTGCCCCTCACTTTGGGGCAAGAGCCTCACGCCTGAAGCTTTCAGCCCTCAGTGGTCAGATCCTGGACAATGATCAGATGACCGTGAGCCAATACAGTCTGAGTTCAGGATCCACCGTGATGCTCCTGATCTCCACAAGCCCCATGCCCTTTCAGGTGTTTGTGAAGAATGAGAAGGGACAGATGAGGACATACGACATCACTGATGAAGTAACCGTTGATCAGTTGATGACGAATATCTACCAGAAAGAGCGAACACCAGTGGACCAGCAGCGGCTGATCTACAATGGCCAACAGCTCCAGTGTGGCAATAAACTGCAGGATTATGGCATTGGTCCAGAAAGTACCATTTTTATGACCCCCCATCTCCGTGGAGGCTGATGAGACAAAAAACACCTGGACATCATGTTTGTCCTATTTAACACCACAGAACAAAATATTAATATAATAATAATATTAAAAGTACTGTGTATGTTCCATGACTGATTCAGTTACAGTCAGCTCATTCTCATATTTAACCCCCAAGTAATCACATCTGGACACCTATTTACTTCTCCTTCCTGACACACTTCTGCAGACGCTTTAGACCAACACAGAAAATTATCTTAATGGTCAAATTTATTTATTGATTTATTTATTGTTATTATTTATTATTTAATGACATCTGTATAACCATCTTTATAATATACATAATAATTGTTGTTTAGTAACAAGTCCAAAACATACTTTTGATATTAAGTGGAAAATGCTGTAACTTAAATATTGTACTCTTGCTTTTTGGTGTATTTTCCTACTGATACATTCAAATAAAAATAATAAAACTCATATATACATGACTCCATTATGAGATTTTGAAGTTTTATTGAACATTTAGGAATGTACACAATTTATAGAAGATATTATTTTTGTATTGGTCAGCACATAAAGACACAGTTACTTGTTTCTTGTAATAATGATTAATAAAATAAATATAAATATGACATCACAAATGACATAAAATCAGGAAATTGATCAGAAATATTTTGCTTTCATCTCTCTTTCTCACACACACACACTGACATCTGCTGGACACTAAAAGACTCTTACAATTCTTTGTCAGCTACAATTGTAAACTTAAGTGAGTGTTTGGTGTAAAATAGAGCAGAAATTTCCACACAAATGTAATTTAGCAAGTTAACATTACCCAGATCTGTGCCACTTAACTACACATTTTTTATATTATTATTATTATTATTATTATTATTATTATTATTATTATTATTATTATTATTATTATTAAAAATCAAGTGGAGATGTATAAGTTTATTCTACATATTGAATGTACCAGATACTTTTTTTCTCCAAAAACATGCCAGTTGTCCTGAATCCATCACTAAAGTACAGTCTGTGAGTCTGTGCAGAATTTACAGATGCACTGGTTTTATTTTTCCTCCTAAAACATGTCAGTATGTGGATTAAGATAAAGTCCATATGTACAACATTCAGATTCATGTAATCTATCTTCTATGTGTTTGGGTTTGTTTAGATTTTTTGGATTTTTGGAGTCCAGTGGGGTTTAATGTGGTGTTACGTCACTCTCAGGAGAATCTAAACAATCAAAACAACTCAAACTGTTTTACTGATGAAACCAACACAATATGAATACATTTTATTAATAGGGTTTTTAGTAACCACAGAATATCAATAGAACATCATATAATATTTAAAGAACTACAAAATTGAATATATTATCACAAAATCTCTTAACTGAATTCAGCAGCTGCATTTACACTTACACTGAGTTTATTACATTATGGTTTTTTTTTATCTTATCTCAGTACTTTTACTTTTAACTTTGTAGTAAATAAAGCTAAATTAATGTCCATTACACCCTCCTCTAGGCTTTTCTGTAAAGATTTTAAAATAGTTTATGGTTTGCTGAATTCAATTAAGATAAGAAGTGTATAAAAAACGGGGGCATGGTGGCTTAGTGGTTAGCACGTTTGCCTCACACCTCCAGGGTTGGTGGTTCGATTCCCGCCTCTGCCTTGTGTGTGTGGAGTGCATGTTCTCCCCCTGCCTCGGGGGTTTCCTGCGGGTACTCCGGTTTCCTCCCCCGGTCCAAAGACATGCATGGTAGGTTGATTGGCATCTCTGGAAAAATTGTCTGTAGTGTGTGATTGTGTGAGTGAATGAGAGTTTGTGTGTGTGCCCTGCGATGGGTTGGCACTCCGTCCAGGGTGTATCCTGCCTTGATGCCCGATGACGCCTGAGCACAGGCTCCCCGTGACCCGAGAAGTTCAGATAAGCGATAGAAAATGAGTGAGATGAGTGAGTGTATAAAAAACAACTCTTATACTGAATAAAATCATTAGTACAATTCAACACACTACGCTGTAGGTTAAATAGAACATGTAAATTGCCCAAAAGGAAAGAAAACTTTTGTATGCAGAAGTAATCAAATCTATTAAATGTATCCCTGGGTCTGTTTTATGTTTAATATTAAAATCTCCTAAAAGTAAATAAAAATATTGCTCACCTGTGTGAGAAAGTACAGACTGCCTCAATGCAGATTCTAAGGTAAATGTCAGAACAAGCTCAATCCCAAAACCAACCCCTGTTCAAGTCAAGTCAATTCAAGAAGCGTTTATTGTCATTTCAACCTGTTACAGTACACAGAGACAAGGTTTCTCCAGGACCATGGTGCTACATGAAACAAAGACAGAGCTAAGGACTTAGTAAGTTGTTCTAGCCACATAAAGTGCATCTGTGCAACCTGGTGCAAACAGTGCAAGACAAAAGACAAAAAGACAGTGCAGGACAAAAGACAATGCAAACAAAAAATACAAGAATGCTTCGGTACCTTTTTCCAGACAGAAGGAGGGTGAAGAGTGTGTGTGAGGGATGTGTGAGGTCATACACAATGCTGTTGGCCTTGCGGATGCAGTGTGTTGTTTAAATGTACATGATAGAGGGAAGAGAAACTCCAATGATATTCTCAGCTGTCCTCACTATCTGCTGCAGGGTCTTGTGATCTGAGATAGTGCAGTTCCCAAACCAGACAGTGATGCAGCTGCTCAGAATGCTCTCAATGGTCCTTCTGTAGAACGTAGTCAGGATTGAGGGAGGGAGATGGGTTTATCTCAGCCTTCATAGGAAGTAGAGACGCTGGTGGGCTTTATTGGTGATGGAGCTGGTGTTGAGTGACCAGGTAAAATTCTCTGCTAGGTATTGACTCTTGACAATCTCTACAGGTGATCCGTCAATGTTCAGTGGAGAGTGGTTAGTAGTCTAATAATCTAATCATTAAAAAACCATTTACATTTGCATTTTGGTCATCTGGCGGAAGCCTTTATCCAAAGTGATTTATAGAAGTCCTTTGAATGAATCCATCCTGATACTGATCTGATATGTAAGATGGAGGTTGTCCATTTTTGGCTTTGTAGGCCAGCATCAGTGTTTGGAATCTGATGCGTGCAGCTACAGGAAGCCAGTGAAGGGAGCGCAGCAGGTGGGTGGTGTGGGAGAAGTTATTTTGGATCGTTTGAAGAGGTTGAATTGTGTCAGCAGAGAACAGTGACAAATCAAGCACTTGAGTGGCCTGTGTGTGATCGAAGGGGAGATCAGCAAGTTGTCCACAGAGATCACTCTCCAGGCCTGAGGATGAATCACCTGAGATGATCATCAATTCTCCCTCAAGTATTGTTAGTCCCCTCCTCTGGTTCAGTTGCTCTAGAACATCTTCAGTCCCCAATCAGAAAGACAAGATGAATTACAGGAAGTCACACAGAGTTTGTTGTGAACAAAAAAATCAGGAATAATGATAAACTTCTTTGGGTGCTGGGTTGGTGTAAAGGGGATTGAGGAGGATGACCATCTGGATAAAGCAAAGATCTGAAATCACCAGAAAAGTGTCAGTAACTAAAACAGAGGTTATGAGATAATGAAATTAAAGGTATATATTTGTTCAGGAATATGTCATTGCAGAGAGAATGCAATACAGAAATAAGAAAAAATGTTATTGTCACGTATGAATGCGTATTGGGCATTCAGCATTAAAACAAAGTCTGCACAAAACAGAGAAACCTGAAACTGGTGACGGTGTTGAATGTGGACACTAGTGTTGGAGTCAAGACCACCTAAACCGAGACCAAGACAAGACCAAGACTTTGAAGGGTCGAGACCAAGTCAAGACCAAGACCGAGACAGGCCGAGACCGAGTCAAGACCAAGTCAAGACCAAGACCAGTGCAAGTCCCCACACTGCATGACACACTTATGATAAAATGTGGAATATGCATACGATTGGCACTTCTCTCATGTGTGTGGGTGTGTAAGAGAGAAGTTTTGATAAAATAATCAAAAGGCATTGCAGATATGTGGGAATCTATCTTTTTCTTCTATAAGCAAATAAATGTGAACAAACACTTACTGTAAGAGCTGAAATTAACTTAACCATTTATTCAGAACTCCTTTTCCATGGTTTGTCATCCACCTAACACAATGCAGGTGTTTCAGCCATAAAATTACCAAAAATGTAATTGGGAAAACCTTAAACATTGATGACATTATATGCCAAACCTGAATGAACTGCAGTGGCAAAACACTCCTAACAAGCTTGCCACCAAGGTTAAACATAAAGCTGTAGTTAATGAGAAAAAAAATCTAATATGATCAATGGGAAATTTGTTTAAAGTAGCATTTGGTTACATTTAAGAAAAAATAGAAATTGCAACATTTTGTGACCCAAACGTGCACGATGGGGTCTCATTATAATGACCCCTCTACTAAAAACCCTCTCCACTGGTGCAGAGGAGGCAGGGACCGACAGCACCTTCATGGACAGATTGTGGAGTTGAGGGTATCTGTCATGGTTTTTGGCCCAGAAGGAGAGTGTATTGTCAGTGTCAGTATCTGTATCATGGATCGCATCAAAGTATTTGCTTATCTGTGTTTCAATACTTGAATCCTGGGTTGTTGAGCTGCGCTTCTTGTGAGCCTTGTAGTGGGACAGAAGGCGCGGGAATTTGACTGGTGGCGAATCCCAGGGTGGATCCACATTCATGGCCTCTGAGTCAGTTGCTTCTTCTTCACTGCTTATTTTCTCCACCTCTGAGATCAAAGTGTCTGAGAAGCAAAAACATAATAAATTGGTTAGATGTAAAGAGATAGAATGCACATATTAGAGAGTTACATTTATACCTTTAGGACAAATTTAAAAATAATTTAAGAATGATTTTTAAACAAGTCTTTTTTTTCTTATTTAAATGAGCATTGTGTGTTAATATAAACTTAAGTACAGGGTCTTTGTTCCAGTGCAGACTCAGAGATCAGTTTTAGGTAGGAATATGGCAGGTTATTAAGATTATTCAGATTTAGTAAGAAGTTACTAAAATTATTCTAGTATGACCAGTATATTTATTTAGGAGTATAGTTATTTAGGAGATATAGTTCTACTGTATTACATCTAACTGTTGCCTTACTTTTTTACTTAAGTACATAGGCAAGTACTAGACTTTTCTTGGATTTATCTCTACAGGTGACCATGACAGGCAATTAGTCTGTTTTATGACAAAAATAAACTGTTAAAAATTAAAACCCCATGAATTAAACTTTAAGGCCTTTCAAGGACTACTATTTAAAAAATTTTAGACATTTTATGACATTTCAAGATTTGCAAATTACAAGCCTATTGTTTTCACTGGATAAGAATTTACTGTATATTAACCTGTTAGTGTCTTCTTCAGTTCATCTCGGAGTTTCTTCACTGATGTTGCATTTCCCCCATTGTAACATCCAGATCCACCCAACTTAAGCCAAACTGTGGATCCAGCATGGTAGCTAAGAAGTACACATTGTGGCTAAAAGGTTCCTCTCTTCCACTCTCTTTGGCCATGTTTGTTTTGGTAAAGATTCCAGAGAATCTTTTCACCAGAGACTGACGGAGGGCCTTAACTAATGGCCGGCACTGCATTCTGGTATCCTCCATCTTGAGGAGGTGTGTATTCAAGTCCAGGACAGTTGGAACCACCTGCTGATGGTAACTGATTTATCCCCTTCTGTCTGGTCTGTTCTGCCTCAGAGAAGGGAGCAAGAAGCGCACTCAGTTCCTTCAGCTGGTTCCACTCACAAGCACTAAACATCACATTCTCATAGTCCTTACTGCACATTTCATTTAGAGATTTGTGGTCCAGAGCTGTGAGGGCCTGTACTTTTTTTGAACGTGCTGTTCCAGCGAGTGGTGTTTGCTGCTGGAATGGTCTTATTAGAGTCAAACATAACCTCAAACTTTTCTTTAAATTGTGAGCTGCTATGTAACAGCGTTGTGAACTGGCTTTGGCTATGGTGTGGGAAATGGCCCTTACCTCCTTCATGCCGTCATTCACAACTAACTGCAGAGAGTGGGCAAAGACGGAAAGACGTTCACCTGATGACCATGGTAATTCTGTGTCTTCCAATAAATTCATGTCCTCCCACAAGTGTTCATCATCTAGATTCCCCTCCTCACTCTCACTGTCATCAGACTGTTGTTGTGGCATGTGAACTTTGAAAGCACATTTCATATTAGCAGCATTGTCTGTGATGATATAACTTATCTTCTGACGTATACCATATTCCTCTGTGATCTCCTCAAAGGCAGAAGCAATTCGCTCCCGACTATGTCTGCCTGTAAAATGCCTACAGCCCAGCAAGTACAATCCTTCAATTTGTTGCACACATGGGCAGTCACTCCAAGGAAGGAGGGCAGCCTGCGATCAGACCAGAGATCAGTTGTTAAAGAAACAGATGACTGGGTCTCCATCTTCTTTAAAACAGTTTCCTTGACAGTCTTTACCAACACTGGTATCTGTTTCTCAGAAATTGTTCTTCTAGAGATTGGTGTGTACTTATTGTCCATAATCTCAAGAAAGTGTTTAAAATGTCCATTTTCCACAAGTGTCAGAGGCAGACAACAACCAATTATCAAATCTTGGATAATGGCTTTACTGATGGCTTGTTGTCTTGGTGAATGTAGGCTGTACACCTGCACTTTCTGTGTAAACGACAACGCTATAGTTGGCTGTGTGACATCTGTCTGTTGCCCTGCCTTGTACTCCAAGAACCTAAAAATTCAGGGAGGAACTGGTAAGATATTTGGTGATATGAACAATAATCACATTAAAAGAGTAATCTTAAAAATAAAAAAGTATCAAAACTGAATAAAATTGTTAAATCATATCACATATAAAACACACAACACAATACATGCACAGCAAAGGCATTACGGAAACTAATTTTTTACACAAGTTACCCAAGGATATAATTGAAATGGTATTATATGGTCAAACTAGTTTATTTTCTTACCATAAGACAAAAAATAACATCATCTTTAAGGTGATTAAACTTCTATTAGCCAAGTCTCTTTCGGTGAGCCTGAGGTAGTGATGGGTGACAAATCTATATATCATGATATATCTTATAGATGATATAAAGTAAAGAAATATAGTGTACATTGATATAATTTAATAACACTATTTTATCAATTAAGTTTGTTTGTGGACAGCAAGCCTACCCCACTCCTGTTAAAAACTGAAGCTAAAACGCCTTGATCGCCCCCAGGTGCTTGGTCCCAGTAAAGCTCATAATCCCTACCTCCTTCTGCCGCGCACATTTTAAAACTCAAAGTTCCGTTAAAAATGCTAATCTCCATGAGGTATTAATCTAGACAGTCCATTTTGTCTTAAATGAATGTGAATAACAGGAGAGGGAATATGTATCCTACAGATCCAAGCATTAAGTCTTGCTTAGTAGGCAAATTATTATATAATAATTATTATATATTTTTAATTTACATGTTGGTAATGTTATTGTGTAGCTTTATTGTGCAATGTGGAAGGAAACCCTGTTTTTGCATTTTATTTTGATCAGTTTGTTTTAACAAATATATCTCACATGTGATTTGACTTATGTTTTTGGTTAATATCGCCCAGCACTATGGGGAGAGAGGGGTGAACTTATCATTACAGCAAAATTTGCCGGCATTACTTGCACTTAGATTACAGTACCTTACTTTATGCTTCCTTTCCAAATGTCGATAGAAGTTTGACGTGGTCCCAGCCGTCTCAGTAAGCGTTGCGTTGCAGAACTTACACACTGCTGTATGTTTTCTTTTGGATGCATTTTTACAGATGAACTCTTTGTGGTTTATGTAGCCAAATTGTATAACAGAAGATTTGGCTGACATCTCTCCGACAGCCACGGTCACGGTGACGGCACAGCTTGCTCTCCTGTCTCCTGCTTTCACGTGTGGAGTGTGATGCGATGGGGGGTTGGGGGTTGGTGGCGCGGTGCGGCGCAGCACGGGGAGGGGGGGGTAAAAACTAAAAACATTTAAAATTAGACACAAGTCAAGCTCTTGGTTGGAGGTTTATTGTCCATCACAGTAATGATGTTAAAAAAAAATTTCGTGACATGCCCTCAGTTTTGGTCTTGACCGGTCTTAAAATGAAATCCCGAGTCCTCTTCATCCGAGACCGAGACGAGACCGAGTAAAAATGTGGTCGATTCCGAGACGAGAAAGACCTTAAAAAGTGGTCTCGAGACCAAGACCGATCTCGAGTACTACAACACTAGTGGACACCCAGAAACAGTTGTACATATCCTTCTGGACTGTGGTGCATATAAATACCAGACCAATCAAGAATATTTGAATATATAAATATATATATTTATTTAGTAGATAAAATATCAAATATTCTTAAAGTCAATTCTAAAATTAGTTATTCAATACATACGACTCGTGATTTTTGTGAATGAAATATTTTTTAAAATAATTTTTGTGTGTGTTGATATGTGAGCTTACACTTAGTAAGTAACGAATAATGCAGGGCTTGAATCGGACTGAAGAGATTTAATCACTGTAGCAGTTAATTACTGGTTAACTGATGGGAAATGAAAGAAAAGAAAAGAAAAGAAAAGAAAAGAAAAGAAAAGAAATCTCATACCTTCCTGGAAAAAAGCTTTATTGAAGCAGCAGAGTGAATCCTTGTTGCAGACCGAACTCACAAATACTGGGAAGAAATGTACTGTAACCTGTAGTTTAGCAGAAAAACTCGAACAAAAGCTACACAGAAATAACAATAGACTGACTTGATTTTAATAAGAACACAAGTTTAGGAGAATCTTTTGCGTTACCTGCTAGTCTTTTGGTTCTAAGAAAAAGATAAATAGCCAAAAAAAAAAGTATATGAATCTTATAAAAAAAAACTGAACCTTCACTAGGGGTTGCAGCCTGATTTCCTTTTGCTTATCACTGCTTATTGCACTGTCATTATTTCTGAAGTCTTCTGTGCTTTAGAGCATTTCATTGCATCTGTCTGGTACATGTAGAGTTTAGAGTATGAAATATCAATATAATATGTTAGAATACTTTCTACTCTACCGTAGAGCTACTCCACCTAACACTACGCTCTTACTGTCATAACGGTTTTGAATGGCTTCATATCCTTCATAGTTGGAAAATCTGCATTTTACCCAAGATAAAAGCATAAATAAACAACAATAACTGAAGGAAATTTAAATAGTATCTCTAGATACTTGATATGTATCTAAAAAAAATTTTTTTAAATCCATCCCTGTTTATCTAGATATCATTGATATTGTAGGTATAACATTTTGTATATTGTTTCACATATAATAGAAATGTCTCCAGGTAACATGATTTTTTGTCATGGCACTTTTGGTAAAGTTATTTTTTTTTCTTGTTTTGTTCTACAGCCTATCTCTCTGGACCTTGTGGATAAGTTGGAGAGACTTGCTCTTGTAGACTTTGGCAGCCAGGAAGGTGTTGAGTGTCTGGAGAAATCCATCCGCTTCGCTGATCAGCTCCATGTCGTTGGCACGAACGGTGTGGAACCAATGGATTCTGTTCTAGAGGACAGGTGTGTGTGTGTGTGTGTGTGTGTGTGTGTGTGTGTGTGTGTGTGTGTGTGTGTGTGTGTGTGTGTGTGTGTGTGTGTTATATAATAAGTCACATTGATTCAGATTCATGTAATGGCTCAATATCAGTATCTTTTAAATAAATTAAAATTTGTTGCTATTATTATTATAGTATTATTTTGCGATAAGTATGATAAGGAATCTGTGGCTCTTCCTGGCTGCCAAGAGAGTTTGTCTTTGTGTCTTAGAGCTTTGTATCTGAGAGAAGACACAGTAACTGAGGGAAACTGCGCAGAGGAACTTCTTCGACGCTCCAGAATCACAGAGGAGGAATATTTTGTAGCGCCTCCAGGTCAGCAAACTAAGCTCAAACACACACACAAACACAGACATTTTTGTTTTCAAGTCATATTTTCTCTTATGCTAAACTTATTTATCTCAAATCAGAGCTTTATGTGCTTAGCAAAGAGAAATATCAGGAAAAGTCTGGAAAGATTTAGGAGTTATAAACAAGATAATGATAAAATATCCAAATACAAAGAGGTGAAAATTGTAACTTAAATTGTAATTATTTAAGTGCTGACTTTAAAGGGAATCTTGGAATATCTGGACAAATGAAACAGATCCTTTATTTTCTGGTGTTGTGTTTTGAATTCCTTTCTGAAGCCACCTACTGGCACCTTCTCCATTGTGCAACAACAGTCCCAGCTCAGGAATCTCTTGCGTGGATCGTTTGTTGTTGTAACATATTTATGGTGCATCATTTAAGTGTAATTATCTTTTAGAGCCACATCACATATACAACGTTCACACTAAAGGTGATAAAAAGTGTACACTTGACAGTACCATTCGTGTTCCAGCCCCAAATGTACATGATATAGCTGTAAACTCTTCTGGCAGACATCTTACATCCACAGTCACTTGACTTGATTGATCTAGTTACACGTTAATCACATGAATAGTGCTCATAAGCTTCCATTAGCCTTGTAACTTAAGTGCAAATAGTGTCTTAAATGACACTAATCTGCTCTTATTTTTTATTTTTGCAAAGGTCATTAAGAAGAGGATATTATGGAGCTCATCATCAAAGTCCTGAGTGGGGAAACAAAGACCGTGCAAGTGAATCCAGGTGACACGATTGGTGCACTCAAGCAAAAAGTCGCCCAAATCTTTAATGCAAGACCTTCACGGCTGAGGCTTTCTGTCACCAATGGGTGTGTCGTGCAGCTGGACAATGACCAGGAGACTGTGAGCAGTTATGGTCTGAGTTCAGGGGCCACGGTGATGCTGCTGATCTCCATGACTCCCGTGCCGCTTCAGGTGTTTGTGAAGAATGAGAAGGGACAGATGAAGACATATGACGTCACTGACGATGAAACCGTTGATCAGTTGATGAAAAAGGTACGCCAAAAAGAAGGAGCACCAGAGGACCAGCAGCGGCTGATCTACAGCGGTCGACAGCTCGAATCTGGCAGGAAGCTGCAGGATTACGGCATTGTTTCTGGAAGCACCATTCATATGACCCTCCGTCTGCGTGGAGGCTGATGGCACAGAAAAACATGGAGATCATTTTAGCCTAAAAAAATAATTTAATGTGATTCCTTTTGTAATGTCTGTTACTTTCTAATTGCACTCAATTGGTTCTCCTTTTCAGACTCTTTTCAGAGAGTCACTTTCTGCAGTATTCTTTCTTATTTCAGTATCCAACTTTCCAATATTCATACAATTGTATTACATTTGCTTGCTTCAACAGTTACATTTTTGGTTTTAGAATATTTAATTAGCACATAGTAGAAATAATTTAAGAATAATGTAAAAAATATATATATATATTTTTTTTGTGTGTAATTGCTATCTGGGCAAACACTCAGCTGTTAAAAGATTACAGTAAAATGTGATACAATTACTGATTTTAAATTGTTAATTACTTGCTGTAATACTATAAAAGATTAAATTAAGTGTGATAGTTTATTTTGTTATGGGTCTTGTAAGTGAATTAATTTAATTTCAATTTAAATACATATATTTATTAAAATGTCTGAATTGCTTTGCCTTGATTTTTTTTTTTGTAAAGATTTGGGAGTAACACAAGATAGATATTAGTTATAATATGACTAGTAATGTTAATAAGCTGATTATAACTCATATTTATATAAGATTATATCATTATATTATATTATATATTATAGAAATATGTTCCATTATAGTTATAACTTGTTACACTATTATATTAGTTTACATATACTTTATTTTCTTTTAAAGCTTCCAGTCTGTTTTTCTAACTTTAATCAGCATGACAGTGTCATCTCCAGCCCTGTCCTTGTTCACTGACATGATGTCAGTTGGTCCTTATGTGGCAGGTCTGAAAAAAAATTTAAAAAATTTTATTCATCTAATCACTCTTCATAACATTGATGGCAATTTGGCGTATATGCAAATTGCTATAATAAAAGCTGAGACAGCAGATTCATGAAAATTAATATTTGTGTCATTTTCCAAACTTATTTTCTATTCAATAAGTTTGTCATGCGGCCAGTTCATGAAAAGCAGCTCAATGGAGGGGCTGAAGAGATATGACATGCAAAGTGAGTGATGACACAACAACAATATAAGCCATATGTTGTATTTTTGTATTTTAAAACCGAATGCATTGTGCATTGTACAATAGGCTTTTTCTACAAACATATTCCAATATGGTTTTAATGTAAATGATCTTCAGTACAATGTAAGATGCCCAAGTAGCCTTTTTTCTACATTCAAATTTGTAAATCTGAGAGCCATATCACAGTTATTTGGAATTTTCAGAATTTTTTTTTATTAAAGAAAAAAAATGGACAGAAGAAATTATACTAACAAATGTTCTCATCTGTCATCGTCCTGTCAGTCATCATGAAACGTGTGTCACTTCATAACTGTAGGGTTCAGTGTCCGACTGAACTAAATTTATAATAGAGATGTCTTTTTCACCCAAAGCAACTTGAAGGGCCAGAACAAATTATCCTCTCAGATCTCATACAGTTTTACACTCAATAACTTACTCTCTGTTCTTTCGCATCTAGGCTCCTAAATTACACCTCCTGCCTCTTTAATCACCATGGGTGCTAGAACCTCAGACTCACTGCTCCTCGTCTCTGGAATTCACTCCCGGAAAACATCCGTAACATAGACTCACTGACCACATTCAGAACACGATTCAAAACACGATTTGTTCAAAAGCGCTTATCCCAAATGATCTTAGTTCAGTCAGGACCACTTTGTCAAATGAGGATTTATTAGATGATATGCATACAGTTAGTATTGGCAGTATGGTTCTGTTCTGGGAAAAAATCCACGTGCGCATGCATGGACAGAGCGGGGAGAGCAGCAACTAGAAAATAGAATAGACCCCCGTATAACAGCAGAACCATAATCATGCATAGTATTAAATATGCTCACTTACATGTTTTGAAAAATAAATAAACAAATAAATAGAGAGAGAGAGAGAGAGAGAGAGAGAGAGAGAGAGAGAGAGAGAGAGAGAGAGAGAGAGAGAGAAGAAAAACAAATACATGATGAATAATTATAACGTATACTGGTACGTGAACAACGGGTTCCGGCTAGGTGGAGTCGGGTTTGGAGGAGGGACTTTATATCGCAGTAGCAGCGATGCGCTCAAAAGCGGCTCAATGAATGGGAATTTAAAGGGTCGGATAATATGGATGTTGTTACTGGATTGGTGCCTGTCATGAACAGCTGATTATCAGCTGATGCATGCTTGATGACGTGGCCTGCCTGAACTAAGGCGATGCTTGATACTGCCAGAAGGGAGAAGCTGAACAAGGTTGTGTCAGGGTTTTGAGGGTCAGTACTGATTTTTTCTGTCCAGTTTCTGGTTCTTGTATCGTACAAGTCCTGGGGAGTGGGAGTGGGCAGTTGCAGTCTGTTCCTGTCCTGTTTAGTTGCTGCTCCAAAACCAGATGGTGATCGATGTGCATAGGACAGATTCAAAGACTGCAGTTTAGAACAGCATCAACAGCTCCTGTGGCAGACCAAACTTCCTTAAAGTCCTGGTTTATTACTCAGTGACATGAAACTAACAGTAAGTACAGAGTAATAAGCTATACTAATGAGTAAAATATATATCACCAAAAGTTTAACACACAGAAATTTCGAAAATTTTCACAATCTTTGTGAGCTTTAGAAATGTGAATATTTCACAAAAAGCTAAACCTGCATCTGAATTTCTGTAAAACTGTTTGCAGATTCTATTGATTGTCAAAAGTGCCATACAAATAAAAATGAATTGAATCAAGCTGAATTGAATTTTAATAACAGTACATATTCATAGTGATGTTTTAATTAAAATATATTACAGCTACATGTTTATATTGGTCTATATGAGCAAACATTAACATGTCTCAACCATTTTTGTGGCTATATTAACACATTACATTAACAATAAATGTATTGTTTTATATGAACAAATTGCTTGGACTTTCCCCGAGCCTTCACTTTACTCACGTCATTCCAATTATAATTCATTTATTTTCCCCTAAACTGAAACTTTTTTTTATTTTTTATTTTCAAAGGTTTTACTTACATAAGGATGCTGAATGGAAACAGAAAGTGACTATGAAGCTGAAAACAAATCGTAACCGAAGGGGCTCGGGCCTAATTTCATTCTGCTAGCTCATCTATATCTCCCATTGGTTAACTTGTAGATAAGGGGCGTGGCTGTGGATCTGATGCCTGCTATTAGATTGCGGTCCTCTGTGGAAATGAGCCTCAGTTGGGTTTGGTTCTGAAAAAGGAAACAGAGCACAGATAAGTGCATCATTTACTCAAAGGTAGGTTATTCTTAATTTCTTTAATGTGTGCTTGAAAAATAAATATGTATTTTTTAGACAAATTTAGACAAGTCACTAATGCAAAGTAAAAGACAGTAAAGCTGACTGACTTTTATTTGTGTGTTCAATAATAATTTATTATTAATTTAATGGTTTTATAGAACAAAATAGTTATATTAAAATAATTTTATAGGTTGTATAGATGCTTGGAGTGTGTTCTGTTTCTTCTGTTTAATGTTGATAAATCTAATTCTAATCTAATAAAAAGTAAAGACTTAGCTTAACATCACAATAATTATTATTATTTTAAATGCATACATAAAAATATAGAACTATTTGTGCAATGTTAAACAGTGTTAATAATCTTCCATTACTTGTTATTTACATTTGTCTCATAGCTTCAGTAAAAAGATCATGAAACTATATTTCAGGCTTATTGATGATATGTCAAGTAGAATATTAGAATATATTTTATTTTACACACAGGTCATCAATAGGGGAAACAATGGAACTCATCATCAAAGACATAAGTGGAACAACGCAGCTTGTGAATGTGCTGCCAAGTACCACCATTGGTGAACTGAAGCAGCATATTGCCCCTCACTTTGGGGCAAGAGCCTCACGCCTGAAGCTTTCAGCCCTCAGTGGTCAGATCCTGGACAATGACCAGATGACCGTGAGCCAATACAGTCTGAGTTCAGAATCCACTGTGATGCTCCTGATCTCCACAAGCCCCATGCCCTTTCAGGTGTTTGTGAAGAATGAGATGGGACAGATGAGGACATATGACACCACTGATGAAGTAACCGTTGATCAGTTGATGATGAATATCTACCAGAAAGGGCGAACACCAGTGGACCAGCAGCGGCTGATCTACAATGGACAACAGCTCCAGTGTGGCAATAAACTGCAGGATTATGGCATTGGTCCAGAAAGTACCATTTTTATGACCCTCCGTCTGCGTGGAGGCTGATGAGACAAAAACACATGGACATAATTTTTGTCTTATTTAACACCACAGAACAAAATATTAATATAATAATGATAATAATAATAATAATAATAATAATAATAATAATAATAATAATAATAATAATAATAATAATAATAATAGTAAAAGTACTGTGTATGTTGCATGACTGATTCAGTTACAATCAGCTCATTCTCATATTTAACCCCCAAGTAATCACATCTGTAAACCTATTTACTTCTCTTTCCTGACAAACTTCTGCAGACACTTTAGACACACACTTAGAAAATTATCTTAATGGTCAAATTTATTTATTGATTTATGTATTGTTGTTATTTATTATTTAATGACATCTGTATAACCATCTTTATAATATCAATAATAATCTATCTTGTTGTTTAGTAATAAGACCAAAACATACTTTTGATTTTAAGTGGGAAATGCTGTAACTTATATATTGTACTCTTGCTTTTCTGTGTATTTCTTACTGATAAATTCAAATAAAAATAATAATCCAAATATTACATACATGTCTCCATAATGAAATTTTGTGATTTGTGAAAGAAGTTTTTTTATTGAACATTTAGGAATGTAAGCAATTTTTAGAAGATGTTATTTTTTTGTCTTGATCAGCACAAAAAGACACAGTTACCTGTTTCTGGTAATAATGATAAATAAAATACATGTAAATATAAAATCACAAATGACATAAGGGGGTGGGGGGGTGGGGGCCTAATGGTTAGAGAGTCTGACTCCTAACCCTAAGGTTGGGGGTTCGATTCTTGGGCTGGCCACAACTGAGGTGCCCCTGAGCAAGTCACCGAAACCCCAAAACTGCTCTAGAACATCTTCAGTCCACAATCAGAAAGACAAGATGAATTACATGAAGTCACACAGAGTTTGTTGTGAACAAAATAATCAGGAATGATGATAAACTTCTTTGGGTGCTTAGTTGGTGTAAAGGGGAATGAGGAGGATGACCATCTGGATAAAGCAAAGATCTGAAATCACCAGAAAAGTGTCAGTGAATAAAACAGGGGTTATGAGATAATGAAATTAAAGGTATATATTTGCAGAGAGAATTAAATGCAGAAATAAGAAAAAATGTTATTGTCATTCAGCATTAAAACAAAGTCTGCACAAAACAGAGAAACCTGAAACTGGTAACGGTGATGAATGTGGACACCCAGAAACAGTTGTACATATCCTTCTGGACTGTGGTGCATATAAATACAGTCCCAGATCAATCAAGAATATTTGAATATATGAAAATATATATATATATTTAATTGATAAAATATCAAATATTCTTAAAATCAATTCTAAAATTAGTTATTCAATACATACGACTCGTGAATTTTGTGCATGAAATATTTTTTTTTATGTTTTTGTGAGTGTGTTGATATATGATGTGGTCTTATAAAGTTAATAGAATGGGGGCATAGAAGCCTTTATTATCACCAAATATACATTACAGAACAGTGGAATTCTTTTCTTCACATACCCCAACTGAGGAGGTTGGGGTCAGAATGCAGGGTCAGCTTTGATACAGCGACCCTGGAGCAGGGAGGGTTGAGGGCCTTGCTCAAGGGCGAGTAATGCAGGGTTTGAATCGGACTGAAGAGATTTAATCACTGTAGCAGTTAATTACTGGTTAACTGATGGGACATGAAAATAAATAAATAAATAAATCTCATACCTTACTGTAAAAAAAGCTTTATTGAAGCAGCAGAGTGAATCCTTGTTGCAGACCGAACTCACAAATACTGGGAAGAAATGTAACCTGTAGCTTAGCAGAAAAACTCGAACAAAAGCTACACAGAAATAACAATAGACTGACTTAATTTTAATAAATTTTATGTTCATAAACACAAGTTTAGGAGAATCTTTTGTGTAGCCTGCTAAAGTATATCAATCTTATAAAAAAAAACCTGAACCTTCACTAGGTGTTGTAGCCTGATTAACTTTAGCTTATCGCTGCTTACGGCACTGTCATTATTTCTGAAGTCTTCTGTGCTTTAGAGCATTTTGTTGCATCTGTCTGATACATGTAGAGTTTACAGTATGAAATATCAATTTAATATGTTAAAATACTCTCTACTCTACTGTAGAGCTACTCCTCCTAACACTACGCTCTTACTGTCATAACAGTTTTGAATGGCTTTATATCCTTTATAGTGGGAAAATCTGGATTTTACCCAAGATAGCGTAAATAAACTATAATAACTGAAGGAAATTTAAATAGTATCTCTAGATACTTGATATGTATCTAAAAAAAATTTTTAAATCCATCCCTGTTTATCTAGATATCATTGATATTGTAGATATAACATTTTGTGTTTTCTTGTTTTGTTCTACAGCCTATCTCTCTGGACCTTGTGGATAAGTTGGAGAGACTTGCTCTTGTAGACTTTGGCAGCCAGGAAGGTGTTGAGTGTCTGGAGAAATCCATCTGCTTCGCTGATCAGATCCATGTCGTTGGCACGGACGGTGTGGAACCAATGGATTCTGTTCTAGAGGACAGGTGTGAGTGTGTGCGTGTGTGTGTGTGTGTGCGTGTGTGTGTGTGTGTGTGTGTGTGTGTGTGTGTGTGTGTGTGTGTGTGTGTGTGTGTGTGTGTGTGTGTGTGTGTGTGTGTGTGTGTTTGTGTGTTATATATATTTCAGGCACCAAGCAATAACAACAAATTTAAAAAAAGTGTGTGTCAGTAAAAGAGATTTCCTTGGAAAGTCACATTGATTCAGATTCATGTAATGGCTCAATATCAGTATCTTTTAAATAAATTAAAATTTGTTGCTATTATTATTATAGTATTATTTTGTGATAAGTATGATAAGGCACAGATCCAAGAGAGTTTGTCTTTGTGTCTTAGAGCTTTGTATCTGAGAGAAGACACAGTAACTGAGGGAAACTGCACAGAGGAACTTCTTCGACGCTCCAGAATCACAGAGGAGGAATATTTTGTAGCACCTCCAGGTCAGCAAACTAAACTCAAACACACACACACACATACACACACACACACACACACACACACACACACACACACACACACACACACACACACACACACACACACACACACACACACACACACACACACACACACACACACAGGTTCATTTTCAAGCCATATGTTCTCTTATGCTAAACTTATTTATCTCACATTAGAGCTTTACTGTATGTGCTTAGAAAAGAGAAATATCAGAAAAAGTCAGGAAAGATTTAGGAGTTATAAACAAGATGATGATAAAATATCCAAATACAAAGAGGTGAAATTTGTAAGTTAAATCTTAATTATTTAAGTGCTGACTTAATAATCTTGAGGTAATCTTGGAATTTCTGGACAAATGCAACAGATCCGTTATTTTCTGGTGTTGTGTTTTGATTTCCTTTCTGAAGCCACCTACTGGCACCGTCTCCATTGTGCAATAACAGTCCCAGCTCAGGAATCTCTTGCGTGGATCGTTTAAACTGGAATTCCCCTTCACGTCACCGTTACCTTTACACCTAATTTCACTTTCCTTTCTCCAGCACACCTGTAAAATACACAAAGCAGAAACCAACTGTGCTGCTGGCAGTAATAATTTAGGCAGTAAACACTTCCCTTTCTTCTCCAATAGGAAACATCCCTCTTCCGAAGAGAGAGCAGCGAACCACCATGCTGAAGCACTCAGAGCTCTGAGATCAAAAATATCCAGTGAGACAAACTGTTCCAATAAACATGTTCCTACTTAATCTTACTGCTCTATACATTAACACACATGATCACTGATTAAGTTTTAGTTATTACTTTATACAGATCAGGTTCAGGGTGAATGTGGAGTTGATCACTGACCTTCTTAGCACAGATTTATGTCAAAAAACACATAATAATAATAATAATAATAATAATAATAATAATAATAATAATAATAATAATAATAATAATAATAATAATAATATAACACAAAAGATGAAGGAAATTACATAATAAAATGTCACCTTTTTATTCCAGCCATAGAGCTTTTCCTTTTCTTTTCCTGAAATTCATACTCCAGAGCACGTTATGTCCTAGCTGACTTCTGATTAATATTTTCCAATTGATCCATCTAAAGTTTAATTTAATAATAATTATGACTACGGAGTAACTTTTCACTAATCTCACAGTTACCAGAAATAACTTTCTGACCTTTAGGCATTTTTGTTTAGCAGTAATATGAACTGACACACGTGTGAAAGATTACCTGACAATAAATGAGTCATTAACATGAAGAATGTTTTTAAGAATAGATCAGCATGATCCCAAAAGCTATGAAGCCAGCATGTTTACTACTGTTACTTACCCTGCTTGTAAGTAAATATCTCTAGATATGAACAGATGAAGTGCTGCTAGGGGTCAGATTTTCATGTATAATGTACATGTTTTCATTTAAATATAGTTAGTACACTAACACACAACTATATTATTCACTTTTTAATGATGTATATACAGGGCTGGATATTATTACTGTTATTATTATTATTATTATTATTATTATTATTATTATTATTATTATTATTATTGCTATTATTGTTATTATTTATTGCTGTTGTTGTTGCTGTAAACAAAAGGTGGATAACTTTTATTATGTTCAAAAATGAAGACTAAAACCATTTTAATGCCTTTTCATGCACAGAAATAGTGAAAATAGCATTTATTATCGTCTCGTTTAGTTCAGTCTGAGGTACAAAGAAACGTCCAGTTAATGAACAACAGAAAGTGTTTTGTTTATGTTTCTGCCTCTGATGATGTCCGAAAATCGAAAGTGAGAATCTGCATTAAACCTCGGAAAGCAAAACCTAACGGAGGGCGGGCTGTGCTTCTCTTCTATTGGTTAGAGACATGTGCACTCGCTCATTTCCCATTGGTCGTCATGCTGATAATGGGCGTGTCTGTTAGACTATATTAGGACCCGCGGTCAGCTGTAGGGGGCGTTGTCTGGGTTTGTATCTGATGCTCGAGGACGTAAAGAGAAAAAGACATTTGAGGACAAATACATCACCTGTAAAGGAGGTAAGTTTAACTTGGTTTCAAATATTGTACTTTTAAATAATATGCGCGGTTCACAATGAGAGCAGCTGAATAAACTTATTATGATGGCAAATGATCAGTGATAAAATATGAAAGAAAAAGTTTTCTGAATGTTTGAGCTGAAGGTAAAAAATGTAATAGAAGGTTATAACTATCATTAATAGCAAAAGTGTCTTTTGCTCCTTTTCAGTAACTGTAGCTTTCCTTATCACCGTGTGAAATGGTTATCTTCCTACTGTATATAAAACTCCACTTGGAAATATAGATTTAATGCACCATAACATATTTATGGTGCATAATTTAAGTGTAATTATCTTTTAGAGCCACATCATATATACATACATACTTTCACAATAAAGGTGATAAAAAGTGTACAATTGAGAGTACCATCCGGGTTCCAGCCCCAAGTGTACACGACATAGCTGTAAACTCTGCTGGCAGACATTTTACATCTATGCCACTTGACTTGATTGATCTAGTTTATGTTTCATTACTTCCATGTTCAAAATACACTAATTTCAGTTTTATATCGTTGGGGATCTGGTAATTAATTCATGTGGTTAGCGTTACAGACATCCCAAGTGTCCCGGAAGTTCCGGGAGTCTCCCGCATATTGATAGCGGCTCCCTGATGCCCGCAAATGAGTTAAAATCCCCGGAATCTAGAGCGAGCGAGCAAGAGCGCGCATGCGCGACAGAGACTGCGCTCCAAACCTTGTAGCGCGCGCACGGCAGAGAGGGAGGGGGAGCGAGAGGCCTTGCGTGCTAATGCGTGTGCCTCATTAATCGCATGCAAGACAGAGAGCTTCCAGATTGGCTTGTTTCGGTAAGTCAACCAATCAATTGTCAGTGTGTGCGGGCTTTTATCTCTTCTCCCGAACCAAATTAATCAGTGTGTCTAGAAACAGGAGCGCCATTATGGCCCATGGCAGAGGGAGAGAGCCCAAAAAACAAAAGTATAAGAGACATTTTATGCCAGACTACACGAACGTGTCCCCCTGTCTTACAAGCGTTAAACATAATGACAATGTTGCACGCTGTACAGTTTGTAACAGTGACTTCAGCATTGCCCATGGCGGGGTAAATGATTGGAAAACACATGTTGCCATGACTTCAACAAGTTTCTGCTCATGTGCACATTTTTCAGGCCGGCTAGTCAAACTCCTTAGACCTGTTTAAAGTTGCAATGGAATATAAATAAAAGCAGTTTACGTAAATAGTATAAGCAGCTTATATAAATAGTAAAAGTGATGTGCACAGTGTGTGTGTGTGTGTGTGTGTGTGTGTGTGTGTGTGTGTGTGTGTGTGTGTGTGTGTGTGTGTGTGTGTGTGTTGGAATACCTCCCTGAAAATACTTTTTCAGGTTGGGATGTCTGGTGTTATAATCATATGATTGGTGCTCATAAGCTTCCATTAGCCTTGTAACGTAAGGGCAAAAAGTTTCTTAAATGACACTAATCTGATTTTTATTTTTATTTTGCAAAGGTCATTAAGAAGAGGATATTATGGAGCTCATCATCAAAGTCCTGAGTGGGGAAACAAAGACCGTGCAAGTGAATCCAGGTGACACAATTGGTGCACTAAAGCAAAAAGTCGCCCAAATCTTTAATGCAAGACCTTCACGGCTGAAGCTTTCTGTCACCAATGGGTGTGTCGTGCAGCTGGACAATGACCAGGAGACTGTGAGCAGTTATGGTCTGAGTTCAGGGGCCACGGTGATGCTGCTGATCTCCAATTCTCCCGTGCCGCTTCAGGTGTTTGTGAAGAATGAGAAGGGACAGACGAAGACATATGACGTCACTGATGATGAAACCGTTGATCAGTTGATGAAAAAGGTACGCCAAAAAGAAGGAGCACCAGAGGACCAGCAGCGGCTGATCTACAGCGGTCGACAGCTCGACTCTGGCAGGAGGCTGCAGGATTACGGCATTGTTTCTGGAAGCACCATTCATATGACCCTCCGTCTGCGTGGAGGCTGATGGGACAGAAACACTTAAGGCTGATGGGACTCATTTTAGTCTAAAAAATTTAATTTAATGTGATTCTTCTGTAATGTCTGTTACTTTCTAATTGCACTCAATTGATTCTCCTTGTTAGATAGTGTTTTTGAGTCATTTTCTGCAGTGTTCTTTCCTATTCCAGTATCCAATATTCTTCCAATATTCATACAATTGTATTACATTTGCTTGCTTCAACAGTTGCATTTTTGCTTTTAGAATGATTAATTAGCACATAGTAGAAATAATTTAAGAATAATGTAAAAAATGTGATAGTTTATTTTATTATGGGTCTTATTTAGTAAATTCAATTAATTTCTATTTAAATACAAATATTTATTAAAATGGCTAAATTTCTTTGCCTTGATTTTTTTTTTTTTTGATCTTATATTAGTTAACATATACTTTTTTTTTTTTTAATCTAGAAAGTTCAGGTTTATTACTCAGTGACATGAAACTAACAGTAAGTACAGAATAATAAGACATCCAATGTGTCCTAGTGAGTAAAAGATTCACCAAAAGTTTAACACACACAAATCTCAGAAATTTTGAAATTTAAACCTGCATCTGAATTTCTGTAAAACTGCTTGCAGATTCTATTGATTGTCAAAAGTGCAATACAAATAAAAATTAATTGAATCAAGCTGAATTGAATTTTAACAACAGTATATATTCATAGTGGTGTTTTTATTAAAATATAGCTACATGTTATATTGGTCTATATCAACAGTTCCCAAAGTGGGGGTCGGAGTTGGGAGCGGGGGGGTCGCAAGATGATTTACAGAAACGTTTTATTTATTTATTTTTTTCTATTTATTTATGTATTTTATTATTATTATTTTTTTTTTTAATACATTAAAAAAGGTTGTAATCATCAGCAGTCTAGTATTGGGGTCGCGGTCTGAAAAGTTTGCGAACCCCTGGTCTACCACCCGTTTCGAATGTTATCACACTATTGAATGGATGTTATCAGTGGTTAATGGGCCCATCGATATGGTCCAGTAGGGCTACAGTATATGAGCAAACATTAACATGTCTCAACAATTTTTGTGGCTATATTAACACTAACAATAAATGTACTGTTCTACTGTATATGAACAAAGAGCTTGGCCTCACACTAAATAAAGCAGGAGCCAACCTTGAAATTGCAACTAATGTAATTTTCCTGCCTACAACTGAAACAAAAACCAAAAACCTTGCTTTATCAACTCGAAACTTGGGGTAGTCTTCTCAACTGCCAGTGCATTTCATGTTTACAGAGTTAAGTCAAGTCATCTTGGCTCCTCACACTGTGAAGAGTTTAAAGTTAAATGAGTTTATAGCAGTGTCGGCTTTAGATCAATAAAAATACACACACTGTACTTGGTTAAATCTATAACACTGACCACACTAATCTCTGTTTTGAGCAGATAATCATCATCATTTGACTTATCACTTATGTTAGCTGACTTGCTAGTTGCTAAGCTACCTGCTATTGCCTGATATTGTTGCTTTGATGAGAATTGTCTTCAAAATGTTGACGTAGGAAAGAATTAATAGACATGAAGGCTTAACATTATAAAAATATCCTATTTGTTTGCTCTGACATAATTTATGAAACTTATGTTAAAATGTTGTTATTGCGGTATATATTAGACCTCAGGATCACCACCAAAAACACACCATTTAAAACAACATTGTTTCTGTCTAAAAACATATTGTGATGATTTATGCATTTTGTTAGCATTACGTTAAGCTTTTATTGTCCTTCGAATTTCAGTACAAAATGAAATACATTTCAAAATTGAAAACACAGCTCATTAAGAAGTGGATATGATGAAACTCATCATCAATGGGGAAACTCACTCATCCTGAGTGGGGAAACGTGGACATGAATGTGAATCCAACTGCCACAATTGGTGAACACAAGCAACAAACCGCCCCAATTTTTAAAGCAAAACCTTCACAGCTGAAGCTTTCTATTACCAGGGGATGAAACCTACAGCTGGATCATGACCAGAAGATAGTATGAGAATGAGGTCTGAGTTCAGGATCCACTGTGATGATCATCACGAGCACCATGGAGTTTTCCTTTCTTCATAAAGTCCCAGTTATAATGGACTTCTATGAAATGGAAACTGAGTCTGGGATGTGGGAGTATAAATAAATCATCCGAATAAAAGAAGGTATTTAGGTCCTGGTTAAAGGAGTTTAACACACGTTATGAATAATATCAACAGACAAAATCAATATCTGTAACAAAAGGGAGCAGACTGGAATCAGTCTGAGGTAAGAAAAAAAACAAAAAAACAACAACAACAAACTACCCCATAAAAACATCTGAAATTGTCAGATAACTTCAGAACACCAAGTAATACTAGTAATATTAGTCAAGCAACACATACTAAACTAAATATATATAAATATCTGAAAAAAATCACCAGTATATACATATGTGTATAGTATATTTATATACTATACACATATGTATATGTGTATAGTATATATGTGTATAGTATAATGAGCCTCAGTTGGGTTAGGTTCTGGGAAAAAAAGGATACTGAGCACACATAAGTGCATCATTCACTCAAAGGTATGTTATTCTTAATTTCTTTAATGTGTACTTGAAAAAATAAATAGAAATTCTAAAAATGTTAAATATGTATTTTTTAGATAAATTTAAACAGTCATTAATGCAAAGTAAAATAAAGCTGACTGACCTTCATTTGTGTGTTCAATAATAATGTATTATTAATTTAATGGTTTTATAGAACAAAATAGTTATTTTATAGGTTGTATAGATGCTTGGAGTGTGTTCTGTTTCTTCTGTTTAATGTTGATAAATCTAATTCTAATCTAATAAAAAGTAAATACTTAGCTTAACATCACAATAATTAATATAATAATTAAATAATAATTATTTAAATGCATACATAAAAATGTAGAACTATTTGTGCAATGCTAAACATTGCTAATAATATTACATGACTTGTTATTTACATTTGTCTCATAGCTTCAGTAAAAAGATCATGAAACTATATTTCTGGCTTATTGATGATATGTCAAGTAGAATATTAGAATTTTTTTTTTTTTTTTACACACAGGTCATCAATAGGGGAAAACAATGGAACTCATCATCAAAGGCATAAATGGAACAACGCAGCTTGTGAATGTGCTGCCAAGTACCACCATTGGTGAACTGAAACAGCATATTGCCCCTCACTTTGGGGCAAGAGCCTCACACCTGAAGCTTTCAGCCCTCAGTGGTCAGATCCTGGACAATGATCAGATGACCGTGAGCCAATACAGTTTGAATTCAGGATCCATTGTGATGCTCCTGATCTCCACAAGCCCCATGCCCTTTCAGGTGTTCGTGAAGAATGAGAAGGGACAGATGAGGACATACGACATCACTGATGAAGAGACCGTTGATTAGTTGATGACGAATATCTACCAGAAAGAGCGAACACCAGTGGACCAGCAGCGGCTGATCTACAATGGCCAACAGCTCCAGTGTGGCAATAAACTGCAGGATTATGGCATTGGTCCAGAAAGTACCATTTATATGACCCTCCGTCTGCGTGGAGGCTGATGAGACAAAAACATCTGGACATCATTTTTGTCCTATTTAACACCACAGAACAAAATATTAAAATAATAATGATAATAATAATAGTAAAAGTACTGTGTATGTTGCATGATTGATTCAGTTACAACCAGCTAATTCTCATATTTAACCCCCAAGTAATCACATCTGAAAGCCTATTTATGTCTCTTTACTGACACACTTCTGCAGACAAATTTATTTATTGTTATTATTTATTATTTAATGACATCTGTATAACCATCTTTATAATATACATAATAATCTACCTTGTTGTTTAGTAACAAGACCAAAACATACTTTTGATTTTAAGTGGAAAATGTTGTAACTTAAATCTTGTACTCTTGCTTTTTGGTGTATTTTCTTACTGATAAATTCAAATAAAAATAATAATAAAACTCATATATACATGACTCCATTATGAGATTTTGTGATTAATGAAAAAAGTTTTATTGAACATTTAAGAATGTACACAATTTATAGAAGATATTATTTTTGTCTTGGTCAGCACATAAAGAAACAGTTACTTGTTTCTTGTACAGTAATAATGATGAATAAAATAAATATAAATATGACATCACAAATGACATAAAATCAGGAAATTGATCAGAAATATTTTGCTTTCATCTCTCTTGCTCTCTTTTTCTCTCTCTCTCTTTCTTTCTGACACACACACACACACACACACACACACACACACACACACACACACACACACACACACACACACACACACACACACACACACACACACACACACACACACACACACACACACACACACACACTGACATCTGCTGGACACTAAAAGACTCTTACAATTCTTTGTCAGCTACAATTGTAAACTTGAGTGAGTGTTTGGTGTAAAATAGAGCAGAAATTTCCACACAAATGTAATTTAGCAAGTTAACATTACCCAGATCTGTGCCACTTAACTACACATTTTTTATTACTATTATTATTATTATTATTATTATTATTATTATTATTATTATTATTATTATTATTATTATTATTATTATTATTAAAAGTGGAGATGTATAAGTTTATTCCACATATTGAATGTACCAGATACTTTTGTTCTCCAAAAACATGCCAGTTGTCCTGAATCCATCACTACAATACAGTCTGTGTCTTGAAACCGCAGTAAAATCCAGTGTGTGAGAGCTTTAATGTTTGTGCTGGTTGTGTCATGTGCAGTGGGAGAAATAGGTTTTAAAAAAGTTAAACATTTTTCAGTTTCAAAACAATTTATACAATTATTCACATGACAAACAAGATTTTAACTAAACAAAACTGCACAGAAAAAAATGTAGTGACAGAAAAAAATGAGTCCACATCTGAGTACAAGTAAACAAATGATTTATAACCAAGCTGAAGCTAAAGAATCATCTCATGATGTGTAATGTGTAAGGATCTTTTCACAACATGATTGTTGATCAGCAGATCAATGGCACTGATTGCTGACTGATTACTGACTCAAATGTTCCTATAAACAGCATCATGACCAAAAACAATAATTCTGTGTACAAATGATTTTCAAGGCAATAATAAAATGATTTTATAGCACCTACATTTTTCTTTTTGTTTTTGGTCGTTTCAGTCGTTATTTACTGTATTTTAAAAAGAGAATGTTTTAATATTTGTGTCTTTGTGTGTCTCTGACCTTCATCTCAAGGCATCAGAGATCCAGAAAAAATGCTGAAATTGACATTTTAAAACTGAAGTGCAGCAGAAATTCAGCTAGCGCTAATGTACAAATGCACTGGCTTTATTTTTCCTCCTAAAACATAGTATGTGGATTAAGATAAAGTCCACATGTACAACATTCAGATTCATATCATGTATTTTCTGTGTTTGGGTTTGTTTATATTTTTTGGATTTTTGGAGTCCAGTGGGGTTTAAAGTGGTGTTACGTCACTCTCAGGAGAATCTAAACAATCAAAGCAACTCAAACTGTTTTACTGATGAAACCAACACAATATGAATAAATTTTATTAATATGGTTTTTAGTAACCACAGAATATCAATAGAACATCAAATGATATTTAGAAAACTTTAAAATTGAATATATTATCACAAAATCTCTATTAACTGAATTCAGCAGCTGCATTTACACTTACTATACACTGAGTTTATTACATTAAGTTTTCTGAACTTATCTCTGTACTTTTACTTTTAACTAACTTTGGAGTACATAAAGCTAAATTAATGTCTATTACACCCTCCTCTAGGTTTTTCTATAAATATCTTAAAATAGTTTATGGTTCCCTGAATTCTATTAAGATAAGAAGTGTATAAAAAACAACTCTTATACTGAATAAAGTCATTAGTACAATTCAACACACTACGCTGTAGCTTAAATAGAACATGTAAATTGTCCAATAGGAAAGAAATTCTTTACAAAACTTTTGTATGCAGAAGTAGTAAAATCTTCTAAATGTATTCCCATGTCTGTTTTATGTTTAATATTAAATGTCGTTACACATCTTTTAAAAGTTAAATAAAAAAGTGCTAACCTGTGTGAGAAAGTACAGACTGCCTTAACCCAGATTCCAACTTCTGTTATGTGTTATTATGTTAAGGAGAACATATCCAGTAGTAAATGTTTTATTTAGTAATTAATACTTTTTTCTACATACTCCTTTAAAAAGGCTATTCAACTAAAAAAATATTTTTAAATGACTCATTTAATTGCTTCCCCAGTTTACCAATAATACACTTTAACTCTTTACTTTCCAATGACAAGCTCAGTAAGGCATTTAAATCTGTAAAGTACACATTAGAGTGCATATTAAGGTATTTCAGCAGGTTTTATTTATTGATTGATACTAGCACAATATTTATTTACAAGGCTTCCACAATCATCAGAAAAAAACAGAAGAAAACTATACAATATATTCATTTATACAAGTTTTTAAGTATTTATATAGAAGATTTTAAGCACCACATTTTCAGACCACATTTTTCTTCATCCCTCACAATCAAACACACATTTACATTTAGAGCATTTGTTATCCATAGCATTTGTTATCCATGAACTTACCCAGAGTGACGTACAAAAGTACTTTTTAGTCTCTAACATTGAATACTCTGGTTCACTAGGTTACAGCCTTAAGATACCATGAGCCTAAAACACTGTTCAAAGTTGTTGTTGTTGTTTTTTTTTTAATTTACAACTACAACAAACAGGGGAGAAAGTGCTAGTTGAAGTATTTTATACACACACCCCATACACACACAATACACAAACCCCACTGTTACACAATGCATTCTGGGGTGGAGCAGTAATGCAATACAAACTCTGTTGAACGTTATTATACACAGAAGAAGGAGAAAAATATGGCAGACACCAGCAGTAAAAATATAAAAATATTTTGTTTGTTGTTCCAGAATGAAAATGTTTTTACCCATTTGAGTTAAAATACCTTAGATATTGCAAGTGATGTGTTCACCAAATTTGTTGTCTTCTATTTTTAAACAAATCTGCCACCTTCCATCTTGCAAGCATAATTTTCCCATGACAATACTGTATAAAATGAAAATCAAGAAAGCCATAGAGAGAACCACGACTACACCAATGATGAATGCCATCGATCCTCCACCTGTTAAAGCAACACAGAGACTTTATTATCTGCTGCAGCAGGAAATCAGATTTATTGTTTCTACTGTATGTGGAGTTGATTAGGACCTTTTGGTACTTCTAGCACTAACTCCTTCTCCAAGCTACTGTGCTGAATCACACAGGTGTAGGTGTGTTTCTGCAGCTCCTCAGCTGGGACTTTCAGAATGCTTCTCTTCTGGAAGCTTCCATCCTGGTTGGGTAACGTCTCTCTGAGCTCCATGTCCTCATGCACATCTTCTCCGTCCTTTCTCCAGGTCATGTTCACTTCTTTGGGGAAGAAACTTGTAGCATGACACACCACCTCTGGAAGAGGTGAGTGTTTCTGGATCACTGACACTGAAGGAGGATCTGCAGAGACAAATAAATATTACAACATTCATTTTTAAACACAGTACATTAATAATTATTAAGATTAATTAGAATAATTAAGATGGAAACAAACATTAGAGAGAGCACTATTTATCCTGTACACCAGTGGTCATAATATTTGGTCAGATAACTATTTCTGGCTGCATTAAAACAACCTGCTGTTGCGCTACACAGCAAGCAATGAAAAAAGTGAAATATGAGAGAAATTAATGCAAGTGTTAAATCTGGTGTTATATAGTGACAATTCACACAATGATGAGGCCAAAATGAGAACTGGATATTTCCTGTAACAATTCAGCATTAGTGTCATGAATATAAATCACTTCAAAACATCATTTTGTCATTTCATTTTCTTAAAAAAAATTTGAAAAATAAATGTATATAAATGTTTGTGCAAATGTATGGGGGAAAATGGCAAATGGGGGTTTGTATTTTAATATTTCTATGTGTATGTAGGAGTGTGTTATAAGTGTACAGCTGTAGTTACTGCAACAGATCACACACTTTACCTATCCTCTCCAGAGTCTCTCTGCCATAAGAAACAAACTTCTTTAATTGATCGATACACTCGTATGTCAGCTGTGTTGTCCAATATTTAGCCTTTTCTCCTTCAGGATCCCACTCCTTTATAAAGATCTCAGCTTTATTATTATTTACAGTCCAGGTTTCAGTGTTCAGATCCAGACTGATGAAATCTACTCCATCATAACCAAACTGATTATGTCCTCCAGTGGTGCCACTATCAAGCTCACAGCCACACATCCTTTGTAGCGTATGAACTCCTGCACACATGCACACACACACAACGCACATACTACTTAGTGTGCTTAATGCACATTAAGTAGAATGTCTAACTAAAAAGAACATCAAAAGGGGCACAGAGAAACTACATAATGTGACAGAGTGCAGTTTAAGACAAAGCTGAAGCATTGATGTCTCTCATGATATAATTATCTACTGCTGTTTCCTTAATATTTCAGAAGCAGTGGTGTACTACAGCAACTACTATCAAACTTTATTTTGCACATCAGTAGTGTCCTCTGATTATGTGTGGTTTCGCATTAAATCATGAAATGATGTATGAAAGTATTACATACAGAGCTGTTTCACCAGCCACCAACACAACTGCCACCAAATCCCACACATTTATTTCAGAGTTCGTCCTTAACAGGGCATTTATAGCAAAGTCTCTTTCTCATTAAAAGATCAGCAGCTGAGAACACACACTCAAATAATGCACAGAGTAAATGTGTGTGTGTTTACCAGTAGTCTGATTAAAGCGATGCATTAATGTAGTCTTATCGACTTTGTAGTCTTCCTGATCATTCTGCATTCGCTCAGTCTCTCTGTTCCAGTATTTTGGATCGTCAGCGCTGAACTTCTGTATCCACTCCGTCTTTGGGATCATCTTCCTGATGTTACTGTCATAATACACAGACTGCTCTTCATCCACCAGAACAACAGCAATGAACTCTGGGACATTAATTCCTGATGTGAGTGCAGTGTAGAGGTACTGCAGAGCGTGTGTGTCTGTGAAAGCTATAAAAAAAAATTTTTATTTAAGCATCTATGACAAAAACTCAAAATCCTTCACAGTTTTGTATTACATATAATTAGCATTTCTCATTTCATTTACTATCATTTCATTAAAATTAAAACACTAATATTTTTAAAGCCCATTTCCTGTTACCTGTTTGTGCTTAGACAGTTACTGACTATTACCATGTGTCCTATAATTTATCATAGATGTGAAAAATGGGTCACATCAAACAATGTACCGTGGAATCTGGACAAACTTTACTGTTTCTGCAGTGTGACATAAATTCAGATCTCATCACCATTACAACCCTGTTCAGGATATCAACATTTCCTTCACAAATTATGAGTATCTTAATATGAAGACCAAATTGTCTCCTAACAACTGGTGAATAAAGATGAGCATTAAAATATGTTCGATTAGAATTTACATATAGGTGTGACGATTGACGATTAGGTCAAATCAGATGAGGTACACCAGAATTACATTACACCTTCTCTCTAAACAGTGTATATCCTGCAGAATTGAATAATCATGTCTAGATGTCAGTTGTGCACAGAGGCATGTTGTAACTGTGTGTTAGAACTTACACCACTATTAAAATAATCTGTGCTATCAGGGCCAGATCTAGCTAATTACATACTGTAAGGGTGAGATGGTATGAATAATACTGTTGGTGGGCAATCAGTGGTAGTGGTCCCTACACCTAATCCAGTAAATAAGTCAGCATGTACTGTAGCTAGAAGCATAACACGCTGTAAGTGAGTCTAACTGAGTAGCATGAGGCAAGTGGTGAGAAATTATTCTGTGCTAAAGTAATCAGTTAAAGTTAGAAAATTAGAAATCATGCTGGTATTTTTTGTTATTTTTCTGTTTACTAAAAAAATTAAAACTCTGACTGGGTGGGCAAGACCCAAATTTGGGTGGTCTTAGCTCCCACCCCTGCTCACTGCTGCCACCAGCCCAGTGTGCAATTATGTGTAGGTAGTTTGTAGATTCACACAATTTTATGATATTAGGATAATGCTACAATTTAACCCTCAAATGTTACTATTCACTTCTATTCTTTCCCGGTAAATGCTGTTTTAATGTTTAATTCATAAACAAGACCAGATATTTGTACCAGACATTTGGAAAAAAAAGTGTTATGTTGTTCTCAGCCCCTTCAGTACGACGCGTTTTTAGTGAAAAACGCCCTTATTTGACAGAAGTGTAATGTGAAATCTGCATATTACTCAGCCGAAATCTACAAACATCAGCATAACATTTAGATTACATTTCTAAACTCACCTGCTAATGAAAGATGAACACAATATGTGAGAAAAATTAGAACTTTGTTATAGGTTCCGTCCTCCATCTTGCGTTTCCCCCAAAAAAGAAGCTAAACAAACAACTATTTCATATATTTCATAAATAAACTTAAAAAGTAAAATCCTAATGATAGGACGTTTTTAGTAACAAACTGGAGTGAAGGTGGCTAAGCATTCGACGATTTTTCAACAAGAACTGTTAAGTATTTAAAAGAACTGTTACAGTAAGTGTAACATTTTCAGTTTCTGTTCAGTCCCGAAGAAATGTCAAAATAAAGGTTTACACACACACGCACACAAACACACACACGCAAACGCACACAAACACGCACACAAACACGCACACAAACACACACACGCACACTACACTACACTACTAAAATTGATTCATAAACAAAAAAGAAATTGTCTCTGTTGCAAAGAGGAAAAATTAAGTTTATGTGTAACTGAAGATCTGAAAAATATTACTAGTTTGTAAAAATGGAAATATTCAATTCAAATCAAATTCATTTGTATAGCACTTGTAACAGTTGACATTGTCTCAAAGCAGCTTTACAGAACATAAACATAAAACAAAAGGTTAATATAAAGAATAATACAAGACAAAAATTCAAAATCAAGATTAATATTAGATATATTTAAATGTATTCGTATTTATCCCCAATGAGCAATTCTGAGGTGACTGTGGCAAGGAAAAACTCCCTTAAATGGTAAAGGAAGAAACCTTGAGAGGAGCCAGACCCAAAGGGGAACCCATCTTCATTTGAGTGACACTGGAGGTGTGAAAATGTAGAGCCTGACAGTCTATCCTCAAAGACCACATAGAGTTGGAAATAGATTATATGGAAACACTTTTGAAAACACCTCTCATGTATATATATAAATATTTAAATATTTTAAATAGGTGTATAGGTTAACCCTGTCACCTTCTGCCTGCAGTTACTGAGCAACTACCACTTCTTCCTGTCCTTCCATGTGTCACTTCTCAAGTGTGCTCATGCTGCACCCAGTGCGGTCAAACCATACACAGATCCCCTAACACAACTAGACAATGTAGGCCAACTCCAATACATCTTCAACTGGGAGGAGTACGGTCCTGAGGAGAGATTCTTAGTCAACATGATCGACATCTTGGACACTTCACTTGGACCCTTCACCCAGACCAGTAGTGCATTCAGTACCCCATAATGAGAAAGTGAAAACATAAGTATAGAGAACCTTTACTCAGTACTTAGTTGAAACACATTTGTTAGCAATTGCAACTTTTGGAGGTCTCTCCAGAGATGTTTAAAAAAAAATAATTTAAAGAATTTTAGTGTCAGGCTGCAACATAAGAAAAACTTTAAAAAGGGGTCTGAATACTTAGTGAAAGCACTGTTTTATAAAAATTACATACTCAGTTTGTTATCTGGTGTAATAAAATATTCAAGTGCAAATAAAGGTTATAAAATATCCATATTATGTTCGTTTCTAGCAATAAAACTTGTTCCATGTGTCCCATAAAGGGAGGAGTGTGGGGGGTCATACACAATGCTGTTGGCCTTTCAGATAAAAAAAAAAAAAAAGCTTCTTGAGATGCAGCATGTTGTGTAAATGTACAGGATAGAGGGAAGAGAGACTCCAATTATCTTCTCAGCTGTCCTCATTATCTGCTTGTGATCTGAGATGGTGCAGTTCCCAAACCAGACAGTGATGCAGCTGCTCAGAATGCTCTCAATGGTCCCTCTGTAGAATGTAGTCAGGATAACTGAGGGAGATGGGCTTATCTCAGCATTCATAAGAAGTAGAGAAGCTGCTGGGCTTTCTTGTTGATGGAGCTGGTGTTGAGTGACCAGGTGAAGTTCTCAACTAGATGAACACCAAGAAATTTTGTGCTCTTGATGATCTCTACAGATGATCTGTTGATTTTCAGCGGAGAGTGGTCGCTCTGTGCTCTCCTGAAGTCAACAACCATCTCTTAAGTTTTATCAACATTCAGAGACAGGTTGTTGGATCTACACCAGGCAGTTAGCTGTTGTAACTTCTTCTCTGAATAGACAGAGTACCTGATCCTTGGGGGGAAGGATGGTCTTCCTTGCCGTTACGTTGTTCTGCACCTCAAACTGAGCGTAGAAGTCATTCAGCGCATATGGGTGGGAGGCATCACTATCACAGGCAGGTGAAGCTGTCTTGAGGTTTGTGATCACACCCTGCCACATGCGCCGGGTGCCTCCGCTGTCCTGGAAGTGGCTGTGGATTGTCTGGGCATGTGCGCGATTTGGTTATCTGATGGTTCAGGACAGTTTGGCCCTTGCTGTTCTTAGGACTCCTGTTCTGAAGGCTAGGTCTCAAGTCTTCAGCAGTGCAAACACTTTAGCATTCATCCACGGCTTCTGGTTGGAGCGTGTGGTGATGGTCTTGGAGATGGTCATGTCATCAATGCACTTGCCAATGTAGCTGGTCACAGATGCCATGTACTGCTCCAAGTTGACGGAGTCGCCGTTGGTTGCAGCCTCCTTGAAGATGTTCCAGTCACTGAACTCAAAGCAGTCCTAAAGAGCAGAGGTGGCTCCTGCTGGCCAGGTTTTCACCTGTTTCAAAACCAGTTTTGTGCATCTGATGCGTGGTCTGTATGCTGGAATTAGCATAACAGCAATGTGGTCTGAGTTGCCAAGTTGGGGACAATACTTGCCAAGAATATTTGTGTAAACCAGCTTCTTTTCCTCTCTCATTCACATACTGATGGAATTTAGGGTTGTGCTGATTTGAGGTCTGCATAATTGAAATCTCTGGCAATGATAAACAGTCTGTCGGGGTGAGCATTCCCCAGATCGCTAATAGCCCCATAGAGTTCACATAGAGCCTCTTTAGCATTAATGCAGGGGGGAATGTCGACTCCAACAATGAAAACCGTGGGGAATTCCAGTGGTAAATAAAATGGCCTGCATCTAACAGTCACAAACTCCAATAGCAATGAGCAGTAACTAGAAACAAGCACAGAGTTCTTGCACCATTCCTTTTTTGTTGTAAACACACATACCATCACTGTGAGCCTTACTGCACAGAGATGCATTTCTGTCGGCACGAAACAAGGTGAGCCCATCTAGCTGAATGGCGACGTCCGGAACTCCTTCGCTGAGCCACATCTCAGTGAAAACAAAGACGCAGCAGTTTCAGTTTAACGCCGTGTAGTGCATTGGAGTCGGATGTAGTCCAGTTTATTGTCCAAGGAGCAAACATTAGTGTATCATAGTGTACACATCAATAACGCTGACAAAGTTTTAATATTTCTTTTTGTGTGTCTCTGTAGATCCTCCTACAGAGTCAGTGATCCAGAAACAGTCGCCTTCCCCAAAGCATTGATCGCATTGTATTTTCCTTGTTAAATCTGCACTGAAGCTTGCTCTCTCTGTGATATTTTGCTCATAATGATTTTTTTTTCCATTTAAACTCAGCTGTTTAGTGTTTGAACCTGTCTTGAGTAAGTGCGAAGGAACGATTCCCTGCAGCTTCACACATTTTTCATGGAAATACTTCTGTAGTCTTAACAGTAGTGTTATTTCTGATACAAGGTTTGAGTACTAAAGTAATTTTTTTTTTTTGACATCATTATTTTAAAAGTATTTCACACTGTACTTCTGTTTCTGCCCATCGTAGTATTTTTTTTGTTTTTGTTTGCTGCAGTTTTTATTGTTCTGTGTCAAGAACTGTTACTGCTACAGTTCTGTTCTTGTGCAAAAAAAGAAAGAAAATAAAGTTGCATTAAATTTTATATTAAACCCAGAGAGAGGGAAAGAGAGCGAGTGATGTTCATTCGTATTATAACAATGGCTCCTTTTCCAGAGTCACCAAAACATTGAAAAACATTCAACTCAATATTTAATAACACATTTTGAATTATAATTCAATTATGACATGTCACATACATGTCACCATAAATGCTGCAGAAGGATTTAGGGTTATTAGATATAAGAATTGTATTTATTCCATCATTTGCTGCACGTAGTTTAAAACTAATAAGTACCACACCATACACTCAGTCTCTGGGACTGAGTCTCTGGGAGCACTCTCTGCTCCTTTGATAAGCATTGTCATTAACTTCATCCATACTGTGATAATCCTACATGCACAAAACAACTGGAGGAAATATAGAATCGAAACTAGAGAGGACACAAAGTTGTGATTTAGGATTGATACTACTTTAATACTGATTAAATGGCTATAATTTTTTGCAATCATATTTTAAGCCACAGTGGGCTACATCATTTTGAAATGGGATACGTTTGGGATGACCAGGACTTTCCCTAGAACTAGAAGGACCTTGGTCAGGGAGGTGACCAAGAACCCAATGGCCAAAATAACAGCTGCAGTAGTCCTCACTGGAAATGGGGAGAAAATGTTCTGACAGGAAAAACATCTTAGAAAGCACACGAAGAGACTCTCAGGTTTGATGTGGAAAAACCTCTGGGGGTCAAACTCCAAGCAATATGGGCCTTTTTACACCTGGTCACTTCATGTGTTTTCTCTGATCCAATAGCTATCTGATTTGTTAAAACTGTTCCATTTACATAAGGCCACATAAATTTCTACTCCCACCCAAAATGCAAATATATTTTAAGTCATTTCTGGGGTAATTGAAATGGAACACGCTTTGGTGTATATACTTAAAAATACTTTTGTTTCTATGTGTTTTGCAAAGATTTTTTGGACACTTTCATCGCTCCAAAGAGCACTAAGTGCCTGCGTGTCGTCCATGTTATTTTTTTTCTGGCGTGATGCACGACTCGTGAGTCACCTGCGAGTGACGTACTTCCGTTTGGGAGGAGTATAGCGCTGACGTATGTGGCTTGAACAACCACATTCATTTACACCTGTCCAGTTTCATTTGAAATGTGTCCCAGACCACCTCCTGAGGTGGTTTGAACGACCGGATTTATATCAGCCAAAACGAAGCATTTAGCACTACAAGATGTGTAGAGAGAGCTGAGGAGGTCAGGTAACATGTAACAGATGGAGATTAGGAGGATCTGCCAGGACTTCAAAGCTGCCACTGCTTCTAAAATGGATTCTACTGAATCAGGATCTGAATAGTTCAGAATTTTCATAAATCTTGTTTCTATTATTTTGTACTAATTATTGAAAAATGATCAAACAAATGTAATCAGTTTTAAATGTAATGAAAATAATATTGTTATTAAACTATAGCATGTTTTTTAGTTAGCTATGTTTTTCTTTTTGTCTTTACTCTTTAGTCATTTCAGCTGTCTGGTAGTCATGTGAAGCCATCTCTTAAACCACAAGTTTTAGCTCACAAGCATGCAGAATCTGTCCATTTTTATGGTGTGATTATTTTCCAACCACAGATCAGACATGTGGTACATTTGCACGCATGATGCTGGCATTTGAACAGAAAACTCACACATTCATCTGTGGTTTATCTGCTTCTGACCACCAGCTGCTTTTATACACTATTTTGAACATTATTCATTTTGTCCAAAACAAACCTGAAAGTTTATGTTCATAATTAAAATGTGAATGTTGACTGCTGTGCAACATTTCTAGATCAGTTCATGCCACTGATCATCATGTAGACAATTGAACTATAACAATAACAGGTTTTTATTGGACAGACATCACATTTAGCAGCTAATAGATAAAATATTGAGCCGACATTCAGAGTTAATATTCATTAATATTCCTGTTAATCTTTTGTTCTGTATTTTTTCTGCAAAGATATAAAGATGCTCTTTCATTGACCCAGGGATGTTCATTTGCAGTATTGTGAAAAACACACATTAAAGATGCTTCCTAGTACATGACTGAGAATCCATTCAATAACAGATATTTAAATGTTAAAGTCAGACAGAAGCTCATCCCTTTTCATATAAAACACTTTCATCTTTTTAACTATCATTTTACTGAAGCTCAAACTACCAAAGACTTACTGGGCAAAGTTCATTGAATCGCCCAAGCTTCTTTAATTAGGAATGACCTTGAGAGAGACTGAGAGAAACTGTTGAGGTCATTAACACATATAAAAATGGAGTAACACATACATTAACACACTGTTTCCTCTTTGTCTCTGGTCTGATACACAATGGTTAAGTTTTTTTTCAAGTTCAAATATCAAGCCAAATATCCTGTACCACCATTTTTTTTAGACAGAAACCATAATAAAGAAAAACTGGGGCAAGATTCTCCACAATGTTTAGTATATATACAAAGTACTATGAAAAAGTCTAAAAAACAAAAACTTCTATAAGGAGCAGTGAACAGTGATAAACTGAACAAAGTCAATATTTAATGTTACCACATTTGCTTCAGTAAACTGCTGCTGGCTCCTATAATGATGGTAACTTTTACTGAGCATCTTGGAGACTTTTTGAGAATCAGTTTTTCTGCATTTGAATCTTTTGCATGTGAAATTATGAATTATGTAGCCGTCGGGCTGCCGTGTCTCGGGGGTTTCCTCCGAGTACTCCGTTTTCCTCCCCCAGTCCAAAGACATGCATGGTGGGTTGATTGGCATCTCTGGAAAAATTGTCCATAGTGTGTGATTGCATGAGTGAATGAGAGTGTGTGTGTGCCCTGCGATGGGTTGGCACTCCGTCCAGGGTGTATCCTGCCTTGATGCCCGATGACGCCTGAAATGGGCACAGGCTCCCGGTGACCCGAGGTAGTTCGGATAAGCGGTAGAAAATGAGTGAGTGAGTGGGTGAGTAGCCGTCATTATGGTTTCTGTCTGAAAAATGCTTCAATAAATATTGATTGTTATGTCCCCATATTATTGTTTGTTTTTTGGAATGGTGTTTTGTTTTTGTTTTCTTCCCTTCTCTTTTTGTCTTAACTTTTGCTTTAACAGGTCGATTTGTGTCTGCCAATCACCGTGACGCGTGATGATGACAACGCGCAGATTCAACAATGGGGTGCCCTACCGGTGATTAAAAGGCGCACCTGTAAAGGAGGCAGGAGTTCTATGGCACGCAGCATTCTTTTGGTTGTTTGGTGGTTGACTTGTGTGCAGGGCCGGTTCTAGACAGGCACATACTGTATGGGGGGGCAGTCAGAAATGTGAAGGGGGCATCATGTGTACACATCATGTTCAAGCACTGTTTTTTCCCCTGTGCTTATAGTAAAAGTATTGTCCTTGCTGAATTGTGTTGTTAGCTGCGTCCAAAGCCTGTAGAAGTGGATTGCACTTTGTCAGGTCTCTACCTTCAGACCTGTCCAACTTGGGTGTCCCATTTGAAGACTAAGCTCCTGCTGGTATAGCTCTTAAGGTCACTGAGGCACGCAAACCCCCTAACCACAATAAGGTGGCAATCCCTCAGGGGGGAAACTGAAAAATAAAAATGTAATAAATAAAACAAAAATGAAATAAAATATCCTTAATCTAGATTGTATCAATCAACGACATAACCTAAAGTAAGTCCTAACACACTATAACTATAATATTTACAAAACTGAAAGGTTGTCTTATGAATAATAAAAAACTAAGTTAAAGCAGATGGGCTATAGAACAGATCATATTACTGTATGTTTTTTTTTATTTTTTTTATTTTTTTATAGTAAATCTCTTCTCTCCAATCCACTCTACAACAGTCTCCTATTTCCCTTTGCAAAAACTTTCACAAATTCATCCATGTCCAAGTTATTTGTTATGGACTTCTCATGGGCCAAGATCACCAAATTCTGCTTTCTTTTGTGTGACATGGTGCGACGATAGGGGGTTAGAACCCGTGAAAATGTGGAGAAAGAACTCTCACAGGCTGCTGAAGACACACCAATTACCAGGGCTGTTACCTACAATTTATGCAATTCAGGAAAGGCTTCCTTGTACTCTTGCAGGTGTTTACACACAGAGGACAGGTCTTCTTCATTTGGACATTTTTTGAGCAACATCTGTTTTGCCACAAGGATTTCATTTTTCAGACTTGTCTGCCACTGTGCCAACCAGCACAGTCAGAGGCTGCAACTGAGTTGAATCTAGAAATGCACAAGATTTGGGTGCAAGACTACAGTAGATATTGCTTTCATCAGGTCAACATTCCTCTGTGAAAATCTTGTCTCCATTTCTAAAATGGCCCTGTCAAGGATGTTGAGCAGTGATCTTTTCAGAGACTGATAGGGATTAAGAGAAGGATTATCAAAGTCTGTAAGGCCCACAGTTGAGATCACAACACTTTGACCGAGGTGTTTGCTCATTGTTCTTCTTCTCTTTGGAAGATGTGAATCATCTCCAGCAGCTGCCTCACATAACTATGCCCAATACTCATGTTTTTTAGGGACTCCGGTGCTGCACCAACAACCTCAGAAGCACTGCACATATCCACAGACTGAGACTGTAGAATTGCATTTGCTGGTTTTAAGACACAAAGCACCTGCACTAGAAACTCTCCAGTCTCAAAGAAGTGATGCCTCCTAATTTGACATAGCAGGCCCGATGCCTCAGTGCACAGGTCATCTGCAGCATCTTCATCCTCTGTCATCTCAGATAGGATACTGAGAATATGGTTTTGATTTTCAACAATGCACTTTGTCACCTCATAGTGGCTTGTCCATCGGATTTCAAGCAGCCTTTTAAGATGAGGTGCATCATATTTTTCAGACACATGGTGGTGCTGAAAAAACTTTTTGCAAAAAAACAAAAAATCTTTTTGCACATGGTTCACTCTGCATACAGTAGCATGCACAACTGCTAGGTGCAGTTGGTGGTTGTAGCAGTGAATATATGGAACATATCTAGATAGCTTCGTTTGGAGCAGAACTTGTACACCACCTCTTACCACACTCATCATAAAAGCCCCATCATAACACTGGCTAAGTATGTTGTCAGCACTGTAGCCAGCATCAGAAAGGTGTGTCAATATCTCAGAGGTAATATACTCTGCATCACGTTGATGCAAGTCAAGCAACCCAATAAGATGTTGCGCTGGCATGGAATTGCTCACAAAGCGAATCATCACAGACAAATTTTCCACATTGCACCTGTCTCTGGTCCCATCACTTTTGAGGCAGAACCTCGAAGAATCAGCATTTTCATATTTTTTCCTGACCTCTCTAAGCACCATGTCTGTCAGTGTTTGAATAATTTCATTTCGGATATCCTGAGATGTGTATTTTGCATTCTTTGGGATACCCTTAGCAATGCTTGCTAGCTTCTCATCCTTCTCTAAGGTATACTCCATTAGTTTCAGAAAGAGACCTGAAATGATGTCATGATTACCTGCTTCATTCGGCCTCAAGGTTTCTGCAGTCCTACGGAGCCCCAACTCATTCACACAGAGAAACTTAACAACACTGACCACACTCTTGACATAGTAATGGTTTTTTTTTCAAGTAGTGTTTTACCAACCAACAGGGAGTCAACAGTTCCCCCTGTCGCCTCTATGCTTTTGTGCTGAGTCCATACAGTTGAAGCATGCACATGGTTGTGGCTGGACACATGCCTCTGTAGCCCCTTGTCTCGATCAAGGGCTGCTTTCCAGTTGTTAAACCCAGTTAAAGTAAAAAAACATCCCTCTCATTAACAATGCTGCCATATTTCCGACAGGGGAAACAGAAGCAGGCATCTCACTCAACAGAGTATTCTAGCCATGGTCGTGTGTGGTACCAGGCAGACATGAGGGAAATCTAATACCGTATTGTGTGCAGTGTCCCTTTTTCGGCAGATTTTTCCGCTACCGCAGTTCATTTTGTCAACTTGTAATATATTCATTTTCAGTGTGTGATTGCGTGAGTGAATGAGAGTGTGTGTGTGTGTGCCCTGCGATGGGTTGGCACTCCGTCCAGGGTGTATCCTGCCTTGATCCCCAATGACGCCTGAAATGGGCACAGGCTCCCGGTGACCTGAGGTAGTTCGGATAAGCGGTAGAAAATGAGTGTGAGTGAGTAGCCGTCATTATGGTTTCTGTCTGAAAAGTGCTTGTAGGAAATTTTCAATAAATATTGATTGTAACGTCCCCATATTATTGTTTGTTTTTTGGAATGGTGTTTTGTTTTTGTTTTCTTCCCTTCTCTTTTTGTCTTAACTTTTGCTTTAACAGGTCAATTTGTGTCTGCCAATCACCGTGACGCGTGGTGATGACAACGCGCAGATTCAACAATGGGGTGCCCTACCGGTGATTAAAAGGCGTACCTTAACATTTAAAAAATTTTATTTGAGGGGGCAAGACCTTTATTTGAGGGGGCAAGACCTTTATTTGCCCCCTCTTGCCCCTGCGTAGAACCGGCCTCGACAAGACCTGGGTGACTCGTCCATAGACATAAAAGGAGAGAATTAGCGCCGGTTACAATTTTCTTCCGCAAGACGCATGCAGTTCTGTTTATTGACTGCTAGAGCGTAAAACAAAAACAGCAGCGTGACAAATAAACTGCATACCTGTGTATTGCGTATGTGACCGTATGAACGAGGTACGAGTGGTGATTGACGCTCATGACCACCAATCAATATCGAGCAGGCGCTATTTAGAGCGCTTTGGTTTTGAGCCTGGGATGTGTCACGTCCGTATCCTCCCCTTTTTCTGCTACTATAGTGGTTTCAGCCTGTCTTTTCATCATTGTGTGTGTCCCTGTCGGATGCTGTTCAGGGGTCTCATTTATAAAGCGTGTGTACGCACAAAACGGGGCTGGAAACGTGCGTACGCCAGTTTTCGGGCAAAGGTTGTGATCTATAAAAAACAAACTTGACGGGAAAATGTGCGCACCTTTAAGCAAACTTTGAGACGTGCGTACACACATTCTGGAGACAAAGGGAATTGGCGACACAGATGGTGAGGTCGTGAACTCAAGTTAGATTGTAGAAAATTCATGTGAGAAGAACGATTATAAGAATTAATGACATTTAATTTTCACTCCATTTCATACGTTATATCCACATTATCATGAAGATTAAATCCAACATCCAAAATCCATCTACACTGTAAAAAATGATTTTTTGAACTTGTAAATAAAGATAGCATCATTTAAGTAAATTTTACAAACAAATACTATTTTGTCTTTTTACTTCAAAATGTCACGTTTAATTCAATAAGCTACTTGAGGTTTCGTTTTGATTAATTTTGCTTAAATACATAGGTAAATTCAAATGGAACTGCCTAAGTAATATGTACTTAGTGTTTTGTCATTTAATGAATTAATGCAAAAAATAACAAAACCAAGTAAAACGTACTCAAAGAAGCCAGGCAATCTATGCGCATGCGTTCCTGGTTGCGGTGTGGCGCAGAGGAGTGCAACGGAAAATCGTCTTGAAGACTGATGTGATTATTACATGGTAAGTTAATTAAATATTTGTTTATTGGTCAATTTAACTACCTTTGCAGAAAATTATAGAACTATTAGGACTGATGGCTAAAGAGTTAAGGCGCCAAGTGTTAATAGTTGACAGAGTTAAGTTTGCTAAAGAGCCGATTTGCACAAACATCTGTTATTAGCAAAATGCATCTGTGTCGAAAGGTAGGGTCTGGTCTGGTCCTCGGCGCGCAAACCGTTGATTTTAGAAAGCACTTTGAAACGGTGAGTGTAAATAGTCTAATATATAAATATCTTTCTGACAATAAATGATTACCCTAAAACCTATATCAGTTAATTGTTAATAAGTTGACTTAGTGTAAATGTGTTGATTGATGCTAGTTTTTTTTCTCATTTTCTGTCCGTTCACAGTAACATGAGCTATTTCTGACCTGACAGAAATAGCTCATGTTACTATGAGTATTTTGCTGGCATAAGTTTTTTTTCTTGTCGGTTCATATAAGCGTGTATGCATGTACATGTGCTTGTCGCTAACGCTAGCATATGTCTCAGGTGATTTTTCTGTCGACTCATATAAGCATGTATGCACGTACATGTGCTTGTCGCTAACGCTAGCATATGTCTCAGGTGATTTTTCTGTCGGGTCATATAAGCGTGTATGCATGTACAGTACACGTGCTTGTCGCTAACACTAGAATATTCTCAGGTGATTTTTTTTGTCGGTGCATATAAGCCTGTATGCATGTACACGTGCTTGTCGCTAATGCTAGCATATGTCTCGGGTGTATTAAATTAACCGTTCAAAAATGTGCTTCTTAAAGTTTCTCTTATTATTTTTTGTTTGTTTCTAGTAGCAACTTAAACTGCTTAAAATATGTAGTCATTTGCAGATGTTCATTAATGTTTTACAGTGAATGTGATGGAAAAACATGGAAGCTACAGCAGAACTGTACCACTTCCTTGCCTACATCAAGATTGTCTGTGCACTTTTCTAAGATTCTTCTTGTTGAAGAATGTATTTTCCTCGAAACATTGTGAACTTGAGTACATTGCAGTGTTACCTGTTTTTTGTGAACAAAAAAAATTGTATTATTGTTTAATTTCTTATTAAATGAATAGATAAAATCACATTTAAGTAGTGTAATTAATGACAGAAATTTTATTTTTGGGTGAACAAACCCTTTAAGTGCAAAGGGTGATCACACCAAATATTGATTTAGTCAACAGAAGGTAAATGCAAATTAATTTATGAAAACATTTTAAAGGCATCCCCACTTTACAGAATATTTACACAAGTGCCTAAAACGTTTTACAGTACTGAAGATTTGCAACTAGTTTAAGTGTCTTGCAGACACAGTTCTTCATTTCTTACTTTTTTCATTCTTCATTTAATAACAGATTTAACCTCTGTGTGGGGCACTTATCACAGAAAAATAAAGAGAACATACAACTTACTGTACAATATTGTAACCACTTTTTCACTCATTTGTGTATTTGACAGGATGTCAGAAGAGACATGATTGAAGATAGCTTCACCAATCATCTAATGAAGATCGTTGTACTGGGCAGCACCACAGGAGAGGAAGATGCCAACATAGCTGATGTCATCATCGTCATTGAGGGAACTGCGGTACTGTCGGGATGCAAGAATCTTACAAATGCCTGCCTTCTGCTCATGGGCTTCATTTACTCTCTGAACTTGAGCTATCCTTCAAAGCGAAAATTTTTCTTGGACTGGATGCTTTGAAATTTTCTCCAAAAGTTAGCTCTTTGCAGAGAAAGCTATTGATGTAAGTCTGCTAGCTGGCCATTTTGTTTGGCATTGAGTGTATTTGCTTTTGTATACTTTTTGTATTTGCTAATTGTTTTTTAAGTGAGAATGTCCGCAAAAGACTTGTTGAGCTAAAGTTGTACTGAACTGTTTCACATAGTTTGTCCATTGGTTTGGATCATTTCTTTAATAAAAGTACTCAAGGAAAATGTCTTTTTTATTTATTTATTTATTTATTGAAGACATCAGTTATGATGCATCACAAATTATGTTAGATATGTAGATATGTTAGAACATTTACAGTAAAGGTTACTCAAGATAACTAAAAAAGATAACTAGGCCTCTTGTGTAAAAAAAAAATGCAATAAATCATCATATATTTATAAGCATTACTTAAGTAATATTTACAAACAAAAAGTCAATAAAATTAGCTGGGAATTCCCAAGTAAGCTTAACAATTAAAAACTTAATGTCTAATTAAACTTACTAATAATTATGTTTAGGCTTTTACTTGGCAAATATTTGTAAATTTAATAGCCTTTTCTGAGTGAAAAAACTTTCCAAGCTTTTTTCAAGTAAATCCCACTCCAAATTTTTTACAGTGTAGTAAAATCCAAACGTAATTCAAAATGTATTAAAAATAAAATAATAATAATAATCAACGCTACTCCATCCAGGGGGTATCCTGCCTTGATGCCCAATGACGCCTGAGGATAGGCACAGGCTCCCCGTGACCCGAGTAGTTCGGATAAGCGGTAGAAAATGAATGAATGAATGAATAATTAGCGCTGCCTTACAGTCACATTGTCCACAACGGGAGCGCAGGAGGTGATGGCGCGACTACATGTGATACAGAATATCATGAAATACCCATTTATTAGAGAACTGCAGAATATTTTCCTTAATGTACATGTATAATAAAATGTCAAAGTCTGCAAATACAGTCATAAAGCACAATCGCTACTCATCATCGGTCCTAACCATTACGGTGTTCATTACAAAACCTTCATGAAGAAGTATGTGTTCACTATAACATTTTCGTCTTAAATTTTCGCCCACAAATTAATTCTGTGATTTTGTCAAGGTGTTAACGATCAGTCTAATTGCTAGAAACATATAAATCCTCCGGTGACCAGGGTATGTAATGCTTCATGGTGGCACAGCTGGAACTGTTGGAGGATTACGCCAATGGGAGAGTAAGGAGAGAACGAGTTTTCAGGGACCATGATGATTTCCTGGCCCATTATGATGACTGGCTAATAAGCCGATTTAGATTCCCTAGAGCTGTGCTCTTAGATATATGCGTTGAATTGGGTCCAGTATTAGAGAGGGCAACATGCCGGAACCATGCCATCCAAGTCCAAATACAAGTCCTCACCACTCTGGGGTTCTTGGCAACCGGCTGTTTCCAGCGGGAATTGGCAGACAGGTAAAGTATTTATACAAAAAAAATAAGTAAACCTTTGTGTCTAAAACCTTTTCGCATATGAAATAATCCTATTGGAATCTATCATCTTACCCTATAGGTCTGGTATATCACAGCTGTTCCTGAGTGCCATAATATCTGTCGTTTTGAATGGTATGTAGCTGCACTGGTTCAATAAAATAATGTCCACGCATCGTACTGATGTCGTTTGAATTTATTTACACTCTCTCACGCGCTCTCCCTTCAGACACCGTGAAAACTACAAAAAATATAAACATACAACATTCAAATATACATCTCACAGTCATAATAAACATCCACAAATTACAATCCATTCATAATTAGTCCCAATCACATTACAATGCACAATACACTTATATACAACTTATATATATTACATCCTACATAACAGCACATGAACAACATTATAATATTTGACATGCTATTAACAGTTACCGTGTGCGCCTTTTGAACCACATGCAGATAAATGGTAATTATTTATGTCAGCATGTTAACATATGCATGTCATTGCTACGCTCTGACCCATAATTCCATAGTCCCGCGCAACACTAGCATCACGTGTGCATCACGTAGTTTTAAAGAAACATGCACATACTCTCTGAACATCACATACTACACTCCCAACCCTCTGTTTAAATTTTCATGCATTGAAACCAACTTATATTAATAACAAAGAACAGTTAACTGTCTTGCAGACATTTACACTCCCACCAATTACTTTGATTTATGAGAACTTTAAGCACAGGTTTGAATAAATCTAGTAATTCCAGAACCACATACCAGAAACAGTTATTTATCGAACTCTTACATACATTTAACGTTTCAAATATTCTACAATGTGTGAGTGTTTAAATTATTTCTAATGAAACACACTTTAGTTGTTTTCTATGAGTACAACTAACTTATGGATGGGACGTTCCAGAATGGAAAGGTTATTGTGTCTTTTACCCTCCTTTCCTAACTTTCTATCTCCTATTTGTATTGTGACCTTTCGCACCAATCCATCTTCATCTTTACAAACATCAAACACTCTTCCAAGCCTCCATTCATTGCGTGGAATCTCTTCCTCTTTGACAATAACAATATCTCCAATCCTCACATTCCGTTTTGGAGAATGCCAGCGTTGTCTGAAGGTGATATTTGCAAGATATTCTCTCCTCCATCTACACCAGAATTGCTCTGTAAGATATTGTACCCTGCGCCACCTTTTCCTGGCATACATATCTTCTGCTACAAATTTTCCTGGTGGAGGCAGTGGAACAGAAGCTTTCATGGTAAGTAAATGGTTTGGGGTAAGGGGCTCTAGGCTTTTTGGATCATTAAGTGAGTTGACGCTCAGTGGACGGCTGTTGATAATTGACATGGCTTCGTAGAAGAATGTTCTTAAAGAAGCATCATCTAGTCTGCCAGCACTTTGCGATAAGACCCAGCTTAGAACACTCCTAACGGTCCTGATCTGCCTTTCCCAAATACCACCCATATGACTGGCATCAGGCACATTCATTGTGAAGTCGCATTGTTTTTGGGCTAGGTAAGCAGTCAGTCTGTCTTTATCTACTTCCTTTAGTGCTCTTGACAGTTCATTTTTTGCCCCAACAAAATTTGAGCCTTGATCAGACCTGATTTCTCTCACAGCTCCACGAATAGCTATAAAACACCATAGGGCATTTATAAAGGCATCAGTTGTCAAGTCATCCAACATTTCAACGTGAACTGCTCTGGAGGAAAGACAGGTGAATATGAGACCATACCTCTTTTGCTCCTTGCGACCTTGTTTGGTGTAAAATGGCCCAAAACAATCGATTCCACAGTATGAGAAGGGTGGTGATGGTTCAGTACGATTAATAGGTAGATCCGCCATCCTTTGTGTTTCTGTTGGCCTGCGAGCTCTCCTGCAGGTAACACATTGTTTTATGTAGTTGGCTATGACTTTGCTGCCACCAATGACCCAGTAACCATTGGCTCTCAGTTCATTGAGAGTCTGCCCTCTGCCTTGATGCTGAGTTTTATCGTGACAGTAACCCAGGATTAAATGTGTGACCACACCTGCCTTAGGGAGGATCACTGGATGCTTCAAGTCCAGAGATAAGTTAGCTTTCTTTAGTCTCCCTCCCACCCTAAGGACACCATCTTGTAGCACTGGGTCAAGCTGGAACAATGGATGATTATTTGGCAGTTTGTCATGGCTCAGTATCCATATCCATTTCCTTTTTGAAAGCATCCCTTTGTGCTAGTTTAATGAGTACAATGCTGGCTTTCCTCAGGTCTTCAACATTTATGGGCTTTGGTATTTTGTCTCTTTTTGCTAGTAGCTGGATCCGAGCAACCACATTTAATGCTGCATGCCATTTTGAGAAACGATTAAATGTCTCCAAAAAATTGTCCTCTTGTATTACTTTGGTTTGCAGAACCTGTGTTTTGATTTCAGGATCTCCCAACAAGAGCTCTGGAGTTGACTTTGGCATGACGATCTCTCTTCTCCACAAGAACTTTGGTCCAGTAAGCCAGTCTGAATTAATCAACTCTGAAACACTGAGACCTCTGGATGCTTGATCCGCTGGATTTTGGTCTGTATCGATGTAGTTCCACTGTACAGGTTCTGATGCTTCTCTGATTCTTTGGACACGATTGGCAACGAAAACGTGAAACCTTCGGGCATCGTTATTGATGTAACCTAAGACTACTTTAGAATCAGTCCAAAAATATTCTTGATCAATTTTGAGCTCCAGTTCTTCTCTTAACATACTACTGACTGCTGAGGAGACCACTGCAGCTGTTAACTCGAGTCTAGGTATGGTAACAACCTTTGTGGGTGCAACCCTTGCTTTACCTATGACTAAAGAACAGTGCACCTTGTCTTCACTGAGCAATCGTATATATGTGCACTGACCGTACCCGTGGCTACTCGCATCGGAAAAGTGATGGAGTTCAATTCTCTGCACTCTTTCCAGATTTTGGGGAATGAAACACCTTGGGATCTGAAGTTTTTCCAGATTCTTTAGATCGTTTAACCAGCTTTCCCATTGAGGTCTTAACTCTCCAGGCAGCGGTTCATCCCATTCAATGCCTTTATGGCACATCTCCTGTAGTACTTTCTTTCCCTGCAGTAGAAAAGGGGCTAGAAATCCTAGAGGGTCAAACACAGAAGCCACAGTCGAAAGGATTCCTCGCCGTGTTGCTGGTTTCTCATCCAGAGCAACCTTGAAGGTGAAGGCATCACTACTCACACTCCACTTTACTCCCAACACAGTCTGGACAGGGAGGTTGTCATGACTGAGGTCCACATCCTGAACTCCACTAGCTCTTTCACTGTCAGGAATTGACTCCAGAACCTCTCTGTTGTTAGAGATGAACTTATGAAGATGCAATCTTCCTTTAGCACACACATTTTGTGCTTCCTTCACAAGGTTGATAGCTGTGTCCACATCTACGCTAGCAAGGCCATCATCAACATAGAAATTCTTCCTTATGAAGTTGGCTGCTGCAGGATACTCCTTTTCATTTTGGCTTGCGAGATACTTCATTCCATAATCTGCACAAGCAGGAGAGGATGTCGCTCCAAAAAGATGGACTTTCATACGATATTCCTTTGGCTCAGAATTCGTATCCCCATGTTCCCACCACAGGAACCGTAAGTAATCTCTATCCTCCTGGCTTACATGGAACCTGTGGAACATCTCAACATCACAGATGACTGCAATTGGGTATTTGCGGAATCTGCAAAGCACTCCTGTTAGGCCGTTGGTAAGATCAGGTCCAGATAGCAAATGATCATTTAGGGCTGTGCCATTATATTTGGCAGAGCAGTCGAACACAACCCTAATTTTGTTTGGCTTTCTAGGGTGATAGACACCTTGGTGAGGAATATACCACGTATTTCCTGCCCTGGGTGAGTGCTCAGCTCTCTCCGCATCACCATCCTCAAATACACCTTCCATAAATTTAATATAGTCATCCTTGAATTTGGGATCTTTATCAAGTCTTCCTTTCAGACGCTTCAGTCTTAGTAGAGCCAACCGCTTATTCTCTGGAAGCTGGGGGCATGTCTTAAAAGGTAGGGGCATTTCCAGGTGCCCATCTGCATTGTAGCATATTTTGTCATTCAGTAACTGCATAAACTGTATGTGACATCTTGTGATATGGTCTTTTTCCCAGGGCTTGTGTCTTTGAAGTCTGATTCTAGGGCTTTGATAACAGTGGCTGGTGTCAGTAGTGGAATTTCTTTGACGGATACACGATGGCACAGGCCTATAACCTCTGATGACTTCGCAACCCGTGGTGAGCTGCCAACAATGCTCCATCCCAGGTCCGTCTTAGTGGCATATGGCTCATCGTCACCTCCTATAATGACTTGTCGTGGAGCCAGTGCTCTGGAGCAGTCATAGCCTATTAAAATTCCGACCTTACAATCCATCAACTTTGGAATTTCTTGTGCTATTCGGTTCAGATGGTTCCACCTTCTGGCTGTTTCAGGGGTTGGAATGTGGGAACGCTAAAGAGGGATGAAATCTCTGGTATAGGCAGGTGGCAAGTTTACAAGACTTTGGGAGGAAAACCCCCTAACTCTAAGCCCACTAACTCTTTCACTCTGAATAATGGAATCTTTTCCCATCATTGTCGTTAGTTTTAGCTTGACAGGCTCTAAACTTGCTCCCACCTCTTCACATACCTCTTGATCCACAAAGGTGTTGCTACTCTGTGTGTCCAATAAAGCATACACTAGTATCTCCTTTTCAGGAGCTGTGGTAAAGAAATCCATACAAGCACTATCATAGATGTGCTCCCACCATCACCTCTGTCCACACAACAAGAAAGAGAAGAAGTTGTTTCTTCAGATTGCACTGCATGAGAAGATGTGTCTTCTATGGTAGAAGAACGGTCTTCGTGCAGTGGTGTTGGATGGTGCTTCGTACATATGGCACAAATAGCTTTACTCTTACAGTCCTTCGAGTTGTGTCCTCTCCTAAGACAGCCGAAGCAGAGGTTGTTGTCAAATATGAATCTTTTCTTGTCTTCTTCTGGCTTGTTAGCAAACCTTTGACATTTGTGGATAGAATGGTTTTCTCCACAGCACTTGCAAGGAACTGGGTTTGAACCTGAAGATGGGACATTTACTCTCTTAATTCCATTTGAGGTTCTTGTGTTATGTTCTACAGCACTGTAAGCTTTCATCTCTGCGTTTGACTTATCTGGTGCTTTCACATTTGTGATCAATGCATTAGCTCTTTGTCGTCTTACATCTCTAGTTGGTTTTTCATCAGGTGACTTCAAAGCACTAAACGATGTTACAGGGTTACATGCAATTTCTGCTTCTTGTGCCATAAACTCAGCAAACTCCTTGAAATTAGGGTATTCTTCTGTTTTTCTCAACTGCTTTGTCACATGGCGGTTCCAGCGTGAAGTCACCCAGTCTGGAAGTTTCTGCAACATCTTTTGATTTTCTTCACAGTCATTTAACACCTGAAGTCCTTTGACATATGGCATAGCGTTATTACATGCTGTGAGGAAATCACTGAATTGTCTCAATTTAACTGAGTCCTTTGAACCTATCTTTGGCCAGTTATTCAGTTTCTCTCTAAATGCCCGCTGAATCACAAAGGGGTGTCCGTATCTAGAATTCAGTGCGTCCCATGCCTGGTCATAAGCTTCATCATCCTTCCTAAAGAAGCTTCCTTCTAACACACATCGTGCTTCTCCACTGACATATTTTTGTAGGTAAAACAACCTATCAGCTGGATTTGTGCATCGTCTTTCAATCAATGCCTTGAAACTTGCGCTCCACTCTAAGAATTTAAGTGGATCCCCTGAGAAGACTGAGGGCTCGGGTGCTGGAAGTCTGGTGAGTACCATTGTGTCACGTAGGGCTTGTGCTAACGATGCATCATTGTTTGTATGGTTTGTTTGCACATTGTCATTGTTCTCACAAATCTGTTAATTTTTTATTTCCTTTTGAGAAACTGGAGGACGATAGGCTGCGTCACTGCTTGGTGATCTGCTTTGATTACTTGCTTCGCCTGAATCTGCTTCCGAGTATGCTTTGAGCTTAGCCGCTATTACTTGCAGATCTCGTTCATTTTCGAGTCTTTTAAGTTCTTGCCTTTGTGCAGCGATAGCCTCTTCCATCTTTATTTCAGCCTGCTTTGCTGTGAGCTGTGCAGCATACTCTGCTCTTTTTGTTATGATGCTTGGTTGTTCTGATGAACACCTTGAGTGGTCACTTTGAGCGGTAGATTTGGAAATTGAAGTCTCAAATATTGACTGGGCATACTCTTTGTCAAGCACCATATGAAGTCTAGCATTTTCTGCCTTAGCATCAAATTCCTCCATCCCTACTTCACTCATACGTACTTTCATTAGCCCCATTAAATCTGCGGTTACTGCCGTGCAGGTATCCATCTTTCTTCTAATGTCAGTGGAAGGTACTGACTGGGATCGAATATTTTCATACAGCTCTCTTATTTGCATTTCAAGCTTTTCTACAGCATCAAGCATGTCACATAAATCTTTGTCAGAGCACTCATCTTTGAGTTTGGTACGTGTGGTTTTAACTTGCTCTTTCCAGCTTCCATATAACTTAATGAATTTGTTCTCCTTCTGAGAAACCTCTTGTTGCTTAAGCTCCAGCATTTTTGGGGTTAATTTTCTATCCCGTGAGGACTTTCTAGGTTCTTTTTTCTTGGTAGTGACAGAGGTTGACTCTATTGCAATCTGGTGCATTTCTGTTGTGGTAAATTCTGCCTGAATGGACTCAATTTGTCCAGTAGGTTCCTCAACTTGTGATGTCTCTCTATGAACTGACATTGTTTATTCCGTCGTACTTTTCTGTCTGTAGAGAGTAATATATTACAGCAACGTTGCACTTGAAGCCTTAGTTGTAAAGGATATTTGCAAAACCGTAGTCTGACGCCCTCTCTTGGTGAATTAGTGTACTGTTTTTAACGTTGCCAGGAGCCAGCACTCCCGTCTTCTCTTAATCAGCAAACTAATGCTCCGCCCACACTCAGCGATAGTCTTCTCTTCGGATAACCGCCAATCTTCTCTTTGATTTCTTTGACTTTAATCTTTTTTGGCAATACCAGCGGTACGTTTTCACTGTAGCTGCACTGGTTCAATAAAATAATGTCCACGCATCGTACTGATGTCGTTTGAATTTATTTACACTCTCTCACGCGCTCTCCCTTCAGACACCGTGAAAACTACAAAAAATATAAACATATAACATTCAAATATACATCTCACAGTCATAATAAACATCCACAAATTACAATCCATTCATAATTAGTCCCAATCACATTACAATGCACAATACACTTATATACAACTTATATATATTACATCCTACACAACAGCACATGAACAACATTATAATATTTGACATGCTATTAACAGTTACCGTGTGCGCCTTTTGAACCACATGCAGATAAATGGTAATTATTTATGTCAGCATGTTAACATATGCATGTCATTGCTACGCTCTGACCCATAATTCCATAGTCCCGCGCAACACTAGCATCACGTGTGCATCACGTAGTTTTAAAGAAACATGCACACACTCTCTGAACATCACATACTACACTCCCAACCCTCTGTTTAAATTTTCATGCATTGAAACCAACTTATATTAATAACAAAGAACAGTTAACTGTCTTGCAGACATTTACATGGTATACTTAATATGGGTAGTCGATACATCAGGTGCCCCTACACTGTGCGAGAACAGGCCGAAATTAAAATGAAATTTTGCAGCAATGTCTGGTTTCCCAAATGTAATCGGCGCAATTGACTGCGCTCATGTTGCTATAAGGGCACCATCTGAAAATTAATTTGCTTATGTTAATAGAAAGCATGTGCATTCTATTAATGTGCAAATCATATGTGACTCCAACATGACCCTCACAAACATCGTGGCACGCTGGCCTGGTTCAACACATGATTCCTTTATCTTGAGACATAACAGTGTAGGGAACAGACTAAATGCAGGCGCAGCAGCTACGTGATGGCTGGCTTCTTGGTGAGTTTAACAATATTAAAACGTAGAAAATGTAACAATGTTGTTTTTAATATGATTATAACCTGCAGGCAACAGTGGCTACCCCTGAGACGCTGGGGTACCCCTGAGCCCCATTTTTAAACACAGAGCGCAGAGGAAATTCATTATAACGAGGTCCACTCTCGTGCCCGCGCAGTGATTTGCATTGACTATTAATGGGCGTGTACAGGCGGGATTTGAGGCTGGTGATCTGTGATTTATAAAGGGAACATTGCTTACAAGTGTGCGTACGCACGGTTTTATAAATCGGAATTTTTTTTTTTTGGCGTGCGCTATTTTTGGCTTTTGGGCGTACGTAAACTTTTAGTATGCTTTTAGCATTTCCTGGGGCTGGCTTAAGAACAACGTGGCCGCTCCTTTGAGTCCTGTTTCCCTCAAAATTTTTACAAAGTTTCCGTTGTGTTGAATCGTGACTTCTATCTGCTTTTCATTGATTTTCTGTTGGGATGTATTTATTTTGGTTTGGATTTCTTTCAGGAGCTGGGGGGTCCCACGGGTGAAATACCTTTTGGTGGTGCTGCTATTTCAACGTGTGCCGTGCGACATTCTTAAAGTGTACGAGTGTGTGCTCTGAGTTCACGGTGAGGTGTGTGTGGAAGTGTGCGTTTGGATAACTAGCCCTGGTGATCGCCTCGGTGGATAACCCCAGCCCTGTACGTAAATTGGTTGTTTAATATTTCTTTCATTTGATCGTTGTTATTTGTGTACTTGTCTGTCACTGGACTTTCTTAACAGTGAGGACTTTTTTTGTTGTTGCTTTTGTAATGTTGGTTTGAGCTGTTCGTAAGGGCTCTTTAGGACTGAGTATATTTTAAGTAAGTTTCTATTTTAATTGCAAGTATTCAATAAACGTTGTACTTTTTATACGATGCCCACGTTTCTTGCCTACACTTATTTTAACCTGAACCAGGCTGAACTCCTAGTCTCTCTGTCTCTGTGTGTGTGTCTCTGTGTGTGTGTGTGTGTGTGTGTGTGTGTGTGTGTGTGTGTGTGTGTTGATCATATCCTTAGCATCAGCACATCTAAAAATGAGCTCAGCATCCCTAAAGCTCTGACCCTAGAATCGCCCCTGGCAGAAACATACAAACATTGTCTAGAAATCGAATTTGAAAATGTTCCCAAAGATGCTGGGTTGCACTTGCTACAGGCGTTTCATTGTCAAAAAGCGCTTGGATGCAGCAGAGAAACGTGTCATACAGCATTCTGAAGTTCAAGATACTTACAAAGACCAGTCTGTGTCATCGAGTAGTAGTACCTCAACAACTGAATTTCCTAAAAAGAAACTTAAGTCCAGGACGGGGGTCCGCATTTTCAGTAATTTCAGACAACTTGGGCCAAAGTGTGCTACTTCTTTATTTTTCTGTGATTACACAGTGCCTACTTAAAATTTTGATGTATAATACATCACAGTTTTGTGTACACAATGTGTATGTTTAATTTTGCTTGGTGCCAATCCATGAAGTTGAAGCATATTTTCTAGAAATTTGCCATATTTTATGGTCTACATTCACATTTGAGTATTTAATGAACCGATACCTTTCTCAAATGTTTAGGTACATGTATAAAGGTCAGTTTGAGAGAGATTTTGTGTTGCAAAAATGAAAAAAAGTTATAAGTAAAACCAGCAGCATACGATTTTAGTGTTTTTAAATTCACAATTATACCCATTTATGTATCGTGACAAAAAACTCAGAGAACCGAGAAGAAGACAGAAGACGAGAACCTTTAACATTAAGTCAAAAAGGGTGTTGTCTATGCAAAAATGCATGCGTGGGAACAAAAATCACTTTCTAGCCACTTTTTCCTAGTTCACCTTATGGCCTATTACAGTTTTTTACAATCGCTATGACAGTTTTTCCAATACATTTAACAATATTAACTATATTAACTCTTAACACGGTTAGCACAACATCCGTCTTTGTAGGCTATACAACTAACACATTTCTTTTTGCTTTGATACAAAATACATACAGTTAATACAGATAAGAGAGAAAATAAGATCAAATAAGAGCTACTATCATTGACCATGTCATAAACCATAAGCTATCATACAGATAGCTGGTGAATGACACAGTGGCATCCATTGTCCATATTTTCAGAGAAACCAACAGGTAGGATATTGCTTCTCCTACAGCAAAGTGTAAATAAGTTTACCATTTACTGTATTAGAATGACTGTATGCCTCTGGTCTCTAATATGTAACTGTATTTTGTCCCTCTAAGCCAAGGGTGTCAAACTCTGGTAATTATACTGGTGTAATTATATTTGGCCCGCGAGTTCATATCAAATCCCAGAATGCCTTGCCACTGTATTGACGCGTAGTAACGAACAGCAAGCGCCCCTCATTCTCAGCTGACAGTCGTAAACAACCATGTTACAGTCACATCGGGCAAGTCAATTTCATAGATATCTATACACTAGATATGGCCTTGGGGTCCAAAAATGCGTCAAAACCGCCACCATCTTTGTACGGTGTTCTTGTACTTTAAATGCATGGACGATGCCGGACTTCTGTGCTGCGTTTGGTTGTTCAAATGAAATAAATATAAAAACCAGATAGCAAGGGATTACATTACACAAGTGAGAATGTGTTTTATGATATTGAATGTTACGAAATTATATTTCTGGTTACATTGGTTTGTTTTAGTCCTTGATTAACGACCACAGCTAATCCATGCTAGTTACCCATTAGTTTTTGACAGGAAATCCGACAATGTTTGTAGATTCCGAAGCTCTTAATAAGGACATTAAAAATTGACCCATGCTTTCTTTGCTTAAAGGTGAAAAGACCCAACTTTATGTATGTTCTGTATGATTCCCTCGTCTGTCAAACATATTTTATTAGATTGTCCTGGACTTGCTCTTTTAGCAGAAAGCAGAATGCTCTTTTATCAAGTTACTTCACTTAAAGACATATTTAATGACATTATGCCTGAAAAGGTTTTGGATTTTTTTTTATCGTATGTTAATTAAAAAAGAAAATTGTATAATATGACTTGCTGTTTATATTTGTTTTGCTTTTATTATATTTATATGATATTTGTGTTTTTGTAATTGAATTTTTGCCATGAAAATAGCTTTTGATCGCTGACATGGCATTAAATAAAATAATCTGCATCTGAATCTGTGTGTAGATTCCCAAGTGACAAACAGATACGTCAGACATGGACAAGTTGCAGGGACACTAAACACTTTTTTTTTAAATGGATAATTCAGCTGACAGTCCTGGAAGGATGTCACCATTTAGCTTGGCAGTTCAGCCTCAAAGTCAAACTTTGTTGTTGTTGTTTTTTTTTTTTTGTTTGTTTTTTTTTTTTGGTTTATGTGACTTTATTACATACTTATTTAATGTGGCAAAAGTATTGCGGGAAAGGATTATCTTAATATCAAAACCTTACATTTTCACTGGACTTAATGGTAAATGACCTTTGGAACGAACCAAAAAAAACTAGAAATCGCATTCATGACGATTTATGGTGGTTTTATTTCTTTGCCTACATTGACGCTAATGCATTAAGAGGAGAGGGTCCCCCGTACCAAGATGGCGGCTCTATTGACGCATTCGCTCCTATACAAGGCGACATCTAGTGTGTGTATATATCTATGAAAGCGTCATCCACCTCCGACTTCCGGTTATTAGCGACAGCTGACAGTCAAATGTGATTGGTTGCAACTACGTTGGACGATACTGATTGGCTGCCACGAAATAGTAGGTCCCTCCTCGTATGGCAGGACTTCTTGCTGCCATTGGACCTCCAGAAACACGGCCACTTTACCGCCATATTTAGTGAATGTACTGTCGAAACCTCGGCACTTTAATCAAAATGAATTATGAAAATATGAGTATGAAAATGAAAATATGAAAATGAAATGATGTCGCTATGAAAATATGAGTTTTATACTTTTTTTATTATTTCTCGTTAAACGCGGTGACGAACATTTTTATGAGTGAAACTGTTTATTTCTGTTCGGTTAAAGTCTGCACTGTAAAATGGAGTACAGCAGCGCTGTATCTAATGTTTTGCTTTTACTCACATTTTCTGTTCATCTTTATGCAGCAGGTAAGTTTAGAAATATACGTTATTAAATAATTATAAAGTTATATTCTGTAAATGTTGGTCAGTAGAAACAGCAGACTGAATATAAGCTGTGGGTCTCATTTTACTCTTAAGTTTAATATTAAACAGAAATGTTTTTATCTGTGTCTTTACATGAAATTACAAAAACACAGCGGTAACGTGCAATAATAATAATAGTAATAATAACACTAACAAATGTTCAAGATGAAACAGTTCAGTCTGTTATTTTATGAAATAGTTGACACTTGTTTGTAACCGTTAGGTGCATAAAGTCCTGCACGTCGCGCTTATGTAAACTCCGCCATGAGAGAGGAACGTGACCAGTCCTGGGTTTGGTGGATTGAGGAAGTTCTGTAAACTCTGTAAACCAGCGGTATCCAATCTTATCGGGAAAGGGCCGGTGTGAGTTCAGGTTTTCATTCCAAGCAGACGCCACACCAATGAAAATTAGAACGAAAACCTGCACCCACACCGGCCCTTTGTGGATAAGGTTGGACACCGCTGCTGTAAACTCTGCTAGTGTAAATGGCTTACAGCCTTCTCAGCAGTCTTCACTTCCCACTGTTGATGTTTATGGTCCATCACAATAGTTTTTGACTTTGTGTGTGTGTGTATATGTTTGTATGTATGTGTGTATGTATGTATGTATGTATATATATATATATATATATATATATATATATATATATATATATATATATATATATATAGTATGTATACATACAATATATATATGTATACATACATACATACATACATACATATATATAAAAAGAAGAAAGAAAGTGACGTGACATACGGCTAAGTACGGTGACCCATACTCAGAATTCGTTCTCTGCATTTGACCCACCCACACACAGCAGTGAACACACACACACCGTGAACACACACCCGGAGCTGTGGGCCCGAGACTCGAACCCACAACCTTAGGGTTACAAGTCAGACTTTCTAACCATTAGGCCATGACTTGCCATATATTCGCATATTTGTACCAGACATATGTAACAATAATGTTAAACTAAACTATTGAAAACAAAGAGATAGTTTGTGCCCCACTCTCCACTAATAATAATAATAATATTTGCATTTCTCATGTGGTAAATGTAAATCCTTAATAATCATTTGGGGTACATTTTATACATTTCAACTCTTTACTCACTGAAAAGGGAGTTAGGCAGATTATCTGTTCACGAATATAAAGGACAGACCTGTTTGTCTTGTGTGCTAACGGAGCTAGCGTGTCTTTAACGAAAGAATATAACATAAGAAGATACTATGAAAAGAAACATTATGAGAAGTATAAGGACCTGGACATAAAGCAGAAGCTCCAGAAGGCGGAGGAGATGAAAAAAAGTCTGGTTTCCCGGCAGATTATGTTCAGGAAAGCAAAATCAAAAAGTGAAGCTGCTGTAAAGCGTTATTGTGGCAGCAGAGATTGCAAAATCTGCCCGGCCCTTTAACGAGGGAGAGTTTGTCAAAAAGTGTATGGTCAAAGATTGCGAAATGAACAAAACTGATGTGTCTTTTATTTCAAATTTAATTTCTTATGTGCATATAATATCAAGCTCTGGTTATTCCAAATCCTGTGTTTAAGCAAAACTAAAGTTTGTTTCCATATGAAAAAGGTTGAACATTACATATCAGTTGCGGTTAATTTTTCAGTAAATATTCAGTTTGGCCTGTGACTTTCTCAGTTTTATATTTTGGCCCACTGTGAATTTGAGTTTAACACCCCTGCTCTAGATGTTATGGAGGTTAATGACTGCACCATGATCTGGTGCTCCCTGTACAGCCTAGTGATGTTTTACTTTATTTAAATAATATTTTAGTTAATTTTTTTTAAATTTATATACAATTTTGTCCGATGATGTCAGTAAATTCATGATGAAAGAATTTTTAATGTCTCAAAAACTGTTGCCATGGAAATGTAATGAATCAGTGTGATGGGCCTTGTTAGGACACAGGAAGTCAGATTATACACCAATTCTTCTCAGTATCCTTATATATATTTAATTATTTTTATTTATTTAAAAATATTCTTTATTTATAATTGATGTGTCTAATGAGATTAGTGATTGATCATCATAATACTCTCTTTGGCAAGAGGATGTGACCTTTATAACAAGCCTTTTAATACACTACAAAGAAGATTAAATTAGATTTTTTAATTTAGATTCATATCCCTTATAATCAGCAGGATGTAAAGACATTCATGATGTTCAATTCCAGCAGAACTGCATGTATTCTGAACAGTTTCATACGGTGTGACCCAGAGTTCACATGTATGGTCAGGGATGAGATATAATCACATCTCTGTGTTCATTTTAGGTCAAGTCAAGAAGCTTTTATTGTCATTTCAATTATATATACCTGATGCAGTACATCATGAAATGAAACAACGTTTCTCCAGGACCCTGGTGCTGCAAATACTGTTATAGCGCCACGAACTGGTGACTGGATATGAAGAGTCTAAATCAAACCTTACAGAAATGTTACTATGAGTCCTGAACAGATTCAGACCCTTCAGGTTTTACACATTTCATTGCATTATAGGTTTAATTAAAATGGCTTAAATTGATTGTTTTATTAAAATGGCTTAAATTAATCCATAATGACTAACACTGACCATGTTTTTACACTTTAGTCAAATTTATTCAGTTCAAATAATCAACTCTTACAGTTATTTTCACCTGATAACTGTGTTTGTGTGTGTGTATCAGGTGTGCCTTATTAATTCACTAATTGTTGGTGATTTCTTTCTGAATTTTGTAGAATTTAGAATTTAATTTAGAATTTATCCAAAAATAGTTTTGTCACATATGTTAAAAAATGTATTTAATCCTTTACAGATACACACTCTCTGCAGTTCTTCTACACCGCTGTCACACCAGAAATAAATATCACTGCTGTTGGTCTGCTGGATGGAGAACAGTTTGTGTACTACAACAGTAGCATCAAGAAGATGATCTATAAGACAGAGTGGATAAAGATCACTGCTGATGATAAAGATTACTGGAACAGACAAACAGAACATCATCGGTATCAACTCCAAAACACTGTGGATACAGTGATGAAAAGCTTGAATCAAACTGAAGGTGAAACTCAGAGCTTTAATCACTAACTAACTGTGAAACCTTTGATGAATGGTTAACCTATGGGACCGGAGTACTGAAAAATAAGCAAATAAACCTCAAAACCTTACTCCAATTCCACCTTCCTCCAGCAGGAGGCACAAAAGCTTTACTGAAACAGCAGAGTGAATCCTTGTTACAGACCAAACACACAAACAATTAGAAGAAATGTCATCTGTAGCTTAGCAAAAACACAAACAAAAGCTACTCAGAAATAACAACTGGTATAGATTAACTTAGACAATGTTCCTAAATCTGTGCCTTTGTCAGTGTTACCTACCCAACATTTTGTAGACTTGATGAAAATTACCAAATGATGAAAATATCAATTAGATTCTACTCAATGTTGTCACCTGTATGACTGATTGCTCCTGTAGAACAATGAGCTCACACATTGTGTGACAGGAAAACACATAGTATCAGACACATAGTGTCCTGAAGAGCTGTGTGTGATTCTGTAAGATGTTCAGTAAAGTTCAGCTTATTTCATCTTCATGGTATCTTAAGTATGTAACCTAGTGAGCCAGCATTAATGTATTCAATGTTAGAGATTAACACCAAGAATCAACATTTTAGATGCTGTTATATACAGTTAGGTCCAAGTACAGTATATTTGGACACAGGCAGAATTTTCATACTTTTGGCTATGTATGCCACCAGAATAAAATGTAAATTAAAAAAAACAAGATGCATTTGAAGAGCAGACATTCAGCTTTAATTAAAGGGGTTGAATAAAAATATCAAGTAAAAGGTTCAGAAACCCATTTTCAGGTGCTCAAATGTAATTGGTAACTGGGTTTCCTCCTTTCTGATGCTTTACCAGGCCTATACTGCAGCTGTCTTCAGTTGATGTTTGTTCGTTGGTCTTTCTTCCTTTAATTTTGCAGTGAAATACATGTTCAATCGAGTTGAGATCAGGTGATTGACTCGGGCATTGCAGAATATTCCATTTCTTTTCCTTAAAAAACTCCTGGGTTGCTTTTTCAGTATGTTTTGGATCATTGTCCATCTGTACTGTGAAATGCCCTCCGATCAACTTTGCTGCATTTGGCTTAATCTGGGCAGACAGTATATTCCTATATGCTTCAGAATTCATCCGGCTCCTTCTGTCTTCTGTCACATCATCAATAAAAACCAGTGACCCAGTGGCACTGGAAGCCATGCATGCCCATGCCATTACACTGCCTCCGCTATGTTTTACAGATGACGTTGTATGCTTTGGATCATGAGCTGTTCCAAACCTCCTCCATACTTTTCTCTTCCTGTCATTTGGGTAAAGGTTGTTCTTAGTTTCCTCAGTCCAAAAATCCTGGTCAGGCTTTTTTAGATGCTTTTTGGCAAGTCTAATCTGGCCTTTCTATTCTTGAGGGTTATGAATGTTTTGCACCTTGTGGTTAAACCTTTTGTATTTGCTCTTGTGAAGTCTTCTCTTGATTGTAGGCTTTGACAATGACACCCCTGCCTCCTGGAGAGTGTCCTTCACTTGGCTGGATGTTGTGAATGGGTTTTGCTTTACCATGGAGAGGATCCTGCGATCATCTACTACTGTTGTCTTCCGTGGACGGCCAGGCCTTTTTATGTTGCTGAGCTCACCATTACATTCTTTTTTTCTTAGAATGTACCAAACTGTTGATCTTGCCTCTCCTAATGTTCCTGCTATCTATCTGATGGATTTGTTTTGTTTTCGAAGCCTAATGGTGGACTGTTTGACTTGCAAGGAGAGCTCCTTTGAACGCATGATGAATACCACACTTAGAATGAAACCCAGACTTTTTACCTTCTTAATTGATGAAGAAATAATGAAGGAATAGCCTACACCTATCCATGAAACAGCTTTTGATTCAATTTTCCAATTACTTTTGGTCCCTTGAAAGGGGGGGGGGGGGGTGGCTACTGAGCTGTAATTCCTAGACCCTTCCTCCATCCATCTATCATCTATCTTCTACCACTTATCCAGGGCCGGGTCACGGGGGGCAGCAGTCTAAGCAGGAACGCCCAGACTTCCCTCTCCCCAGACACTTCCTCCAGCTCTCCCGGGGGAATACCAAAGCGTTCCCAGGCCAGCCGAGAGACATAGTCCCTCCAGCGTATCCTAGGTCTTTCCCAGGGCCTCCTCCCGGTTGGACATGCCCGGAAGGCCCCCCCAGGGAGACGTCCAGGAGGCATCCGGAACAGATGCACGAGCCACCTCAGCTGACTCCTCTCGGTGTGGAGGATCACCGGCTCTACCCTGAGCTCCTCCTGTGTGACCGAGCTCCTCACCTTGTCTCTAAGGGAGCGCCCAGCCACCCTACGGAGGAAACTCATTTCGGCCGCCTGTATCCAGGATCTCGTCCTTTCGGTCATGACAAAAAGCTCATGACCATAGGTGAGGGTAGGAACGTAGATCGACTGGTAAATAGAGAGCTTTGTCTTGCGGCTCAGCTCTTTCTTCACCACAACAGACCGGTATATCGACCGCATCACTGCAATAGATACACCGATCCTCCTGTTGATCTCCCGCTCCATTCTTCCCTCACTCATGAACAAGTACCCTTCCTCCAATTTGTATTTAAATACCCTCAAATTAAACCTGAGAGACTGCACGTTCAGCCCAATATACATAACCAACTATAGCCTGAATATGTTTTGATAAATACCTTTAAAAAAAAAATTGTGCCTCTGTCCAAATATATATGGAGCTAACTGTATATCTGTATCTGAGATTCCAGTGGAAAAATCTGTAATAACCAGTAATAAAGTCTCAGCAATATCAGAGTCAGAATCAGCTTTATTGTCAATTCTGTTATATGTCCAGGACATACAGAGGATTGAAATTGTGTTTCATTCAGTCTTATGGTGCAGCAACAAGAAAAATACAACAACTGAAAAAACAACAATATGCTTAAATGTGGAAATTAAACAAATTTTATTTTAGCAGCTTTTAATTTCTCTGTGTGTGTGTGTGTGTGCGCGCGCAGGTGATCATACACTCCAGTGGATGTTTGGCTGTGGGCTTGATAACGGCACTGTTAGAGGATACAGTCAGTACCGTTATGATGGAGAAGATTTCATCAGTCTGTATCTGAACTGGTGCCAGGAACTTGGATGCCGAACCTGGACTGCAGCTAATGAGAAAGCAGAGATCTTTATAAACAAGTGGGATCCTAAAGGAGAAAAGGCTAGATACTGGATGGACTACCTGCAATTCAACTGTATTGATCAGTTACAGAAGTTTGTGAATCACAGCAGAGAGACTCTAGAGAGGAAAGGTAAAGTGTGTGACCTGCTCTGTTACTGTAACTACAGCTGTTACTCACACACACCTCAAAACACACACACACAGAGCACACACTCCAAAATACTCTTTCATCCTTCACAACACACAATGATTGTAAACACACTTCACAACACACATTTGACTAATAACACACTCCTTTAGTATTAACACTCACTTTGATGGTGACATTGTCAGATTTATAATTTAATGTCTAATGTCTCACACTGTGCGATTTTGGCCATAATTTCGAAAATCCTAAAAGATTTCTAGAATCCTAGAGTAAACTCGGTCGTCTTTGATTGCTGATTTTATTAGCAAACAAAATTAATGCTACAAATTGCTTTTTGTTTGCTGATACCTGCCATTTTAGTGAGAGAATGCAGGACTGATCGTGTCATGGATTGATGACATAAAAATCCGGACAAGTCTTCTTGTGTGTGTCCAAATTTTATGTGTCCTGACTGTCTGACAGAATGATAACCGAGATCCTACAATGTGACATGGGGATTATTTTTGTACAGCAACAATCATGAAGGGTTTTGAAAAAAGGCACAGTGTGAGCCTGGCTTAAGAGTTTTAATATTTCTTCCTGTGTGTCTTTGCAGTTCATTCTGAGATGTCAGTGTTCCAGAAACACTCGCCTTCTCCAGAGGTGATGTGTCACGCTACAGGTTTCTTCCCCAAAGCAGTGATGATCTCCTGGAGGAAGGACGGAGAGGACGTGCATGATAACGTAGAGCACAGAGTGTCATTAATAAACCAGGATGGAAGCTTCCAAAAGAGAAGCTTTCTGAATGTCTCAGCTGAGGATCTGCAGAAACACAACTACACCTGTGTGATTCAGCACAGTAGCTTGGAGAAGGAGTTAGTGCTGAATGTGAACAAGCAATCAAACACAAACGGTCAGAAACACTGTCCTATAAAACTACACAGTAAAAACTAATTTACTGATGCAGCAGATAATAAAGACTATGTGCTGATTTAACAGGTTCGGGATCAGATGGAGGATCAGATGAAGGATCAGGTGGAGGATCAGGTAGAGGGAATATTGGTATCATTGTTGCTGCAGTCGTCACTCTCCTTGTTCTCGTTGCTGTTGTTGGAGTGTTCATCTGGAAGAAGAGAAGTTCTGGTGCAGAAAATCCCCATGAAGTTCAACAGAATGGAACTGAGATGCATCCCTTAAATGTGTGTGAAAGTACATATTTTGATATTTGTAATACATTTAATATATTTACAGTTTAATTTAGAGAAGCAGTATTGACTGTTCTCAGCTCACTGAATTTATATTGAGTGGAACGTTGGTTGTTTCCTGAAGATCAGTTACAGAAGACAGTTTGTTTAATAAGTGTCTGATCATCATCTGTCTTTTAGACTCCACACAGTGACGTTAAGTCCAAACCAGGAAGTAAACCTCCACACTGAAGAGTGATTTCCTGTCCAGGTCTTCCTCTACTGAAGCTTCTATTCAGGATGTGAAGAGTGAATACAGACATCTTTCATATGGGTTTAACTCCGACTCGAGTGTAATGCTTATTTTCAGTCTTTATCAGAACCTATGGACTTTATCAGGAGGAGGGGATTTATTACTGTTGATAAAAGTACAAGCTTAAAGACAAAGAAAGAGAAAGAACAGAAGTGTAAGGGCAGCAGCTGAGTCACTACCACAGCTTTATTTTTTAAATGAAACTACTGATTGTACAGTGCAGAGGAAGGAGTTCAGAGAATCCCTGCAACAGTCAGTAAATGTACAGTAAACATGCTGTACTCCATATTAGTCAGAGACTAAATCAGATGATGTGTTTTGTGAAGGACTGGAGGCCTAGGAAGGTTTTTTAACACACATTTATTATTAGATTTTCTTCAAGCCAACATCCAGATCCATGTAATGTTTCTTCTGTGTTTGGGTTTGTTTATTTTTGGGGTTTAATTTAGAGTCCAGTGGGTTTTAATGTGGTGTTACATCAATTAGAAGAATCTTAACAAAAACAACAAAGATTGCTAATAAAACTGGACACATTTTCACAAATCCTTCAGTAACTGAAGTCAGCAGCTACTCTTAGACATATGATGAGCTTCTTAAAGGAGATTTCTGTTCTTTCTCAGTGTGGAAAACATGACCTACAGGTACAGAGGAATAATACAGTAATTACTGTAATAATCTGTATTAATTTTGTTTATACTCACAGTTGTGAGTGATTTTTTTTTTGGCAGTGTTTTCCTCAATGAAGGATATTTTGATACCTTTTTGTAATTTCTTGTCTTTTAAGCTTTTGAGATTATGTACCATATGTAGCATTTTTAGCAAAGTTATTTTTATTGCTTTTTATCATGGATTATTTAATGCCTTTTTTAACTGTTTGAAATGTGATGTGTTTACTGAAACTAAATGCAATATGAGTCACTTTGCACTTTTGTAAACTTAAATGTATCAAGAATGATATATTTATGTATTGCTACATAGGACATATTTTATAACAATGTGTGTGTGCAAAAGTGTGTACGTTTGAGAGCAAAAGTATTAAAATACCCGGTAACTTGAAACATTGGTACAATTAGAGGGTGTTTTTTCTTAGAGGAAAGAGCTATCTGTGATTGACAGGAAACAGAGGTTAGCCCCTCCCACCCTGACAGCACAGACAATACTGCTCCAAACTCAAATTGTTTTATTTTTTTAAGCTCACAAACTCAAACCTGGGACACACACTTTTGTACTCAACTGGAAATATAAATCACCTACCTTCAAGCTGTTTACTTACCAAGTATGTATGTTTTTTATTTAATATATATTTTTGGTAAATTTCCTGATGAACTTGAAAATAAAAATTACACTACACTTTTCCCAGTGAGTCCATTTCATTAACAAAGATTGCATACCAAAGGTGTGTGTGTCTGTGTGTGCGCTTTAATGAACCTGCACAAGAAACAGCATTTGGTGAACAGTTTGGTTGTGTAACATGGAATCTGCACAGAACCTCTTACATCACTTCTCTCCTTGAAACAAACAGAGAAATAAATAATAATATAAATGTCTTGACTGAAAGTTATTTAACAAATTAATTAGTCACATCATCATCATAACTATGGTACATTAGATTAGATTACATTATAAAATAAGTCTTGTCTTCGTGCACTGCCATAGACATTCAGAATAGATCATCTAAGTCTACTAAAGGCAGTAGAGTGTTTTTGTATTTAGCTCCTAAACTTTGGAATAGTCTTCCTGATAGTGTTCGTGGCTCAGACACACTTTCTCAGTATAAATGTAGATTAAAAACTCATCTCTTTAGTCAGGCATACACCTAATACGTCCCATAATTTTGTGCTCTAATACATCTGACCAAATGCATATTATCACCTAGTATGTTATGAACAGCAGATATGTTAATCCCTCTCCACTGCTTCTCTCTTTTTACCCATCCTGAGGCATCCAGAAATTGTACCAGCTCCGATTGTCTTCCGTTCCATGAAGATTTTGGACCTCCACTGAGATGAGGCCAACCATGCGAGGATCCTGAGGCATCTAGAGATTTACCAGCTCTAGTTTGTGGTCTTTGAGGACAACAATCTCCTCATCAGTACAACATTTATCAGACTGTATATTTATAATCACACCCCCCTAGTGTCACCCGAATGCTGTGAACATTGCCGCCTCTCTACCGGATGAGCTACATAACTTTTATGCTTGTTTCGAGGCTCACAACCCCGCCCACACAGAGAGCGCTCCCGTGGCTGCTGCAGAAGATGTGAGTGCACTCTCTGTCTCTGTCGCGGATGTAACCCGATCCTTCCGAAGGGTAAACATCCGCAAGGCTGCGGGTCCTGATGGCATCCCAGGTCGTGTGCTCCGAGCATGTGCATCCCAACTGGCCGGTGTGTTCACAGACATTTTCAACCTCTCCCTGTGTCTGTCTGTGGTTCCATCATGTTTCAATAAATCCACCATTGTGCCCATACCAAAGAAAAACAAAATCACATGCCTAAATGACTGGAGGCCAGTTGCTCTCACACCCATCTTCAGTAAGTGCTTTGAGAAACTCATCAGAGAATACATCTGCCTTGTACTGCCTGCCTCACTACCGCTACAGTTTGCATACCGCAGCAACCGTTCCACAGACGATGCTATCGCTTTCACCCTACACACTGCTCTCTCCCACCTGGAAAATAAGAACACCTATGTGAGAATGCTGTCTGTGGACTACAGCTCAGCATTTAACACCATAGTTCCTGCCACACTTGTTGCGAAGCTCCAGACCCTGGGACTAAACAGATCTCTGTGCAACTGGACTCTGGACTTCCTGACAGGCAGAAGTCAGGTGGTGAGAATGGGCAGCAATACTTCATCCCCGCTGATCCTCAACACCGGTGCTCCTCAGGGCTGTGTCCTCAGCCCACTCCTGTATTCCCTGTATACACACGACTGTACAGCTACACACAGCTCCAACGTCATCGTCAAATTTGCTGATGATACATCGGTGATAGGCCTGATCACCGACAATGATGAGACGGCCTACAGAGAAGAGTTGAGCACCCTGACTAAATGGTGTCAGGAGAACCACCTCTCACTCAACATTGACAAGACCAAGGAGCTGGTGGTAGATTTCAGGAGACAGAGCAGAGAACACAGACCCATCACCATCGACAAGACACCTGTGGAGCAGGTGAGCAGCTTTAAGTTTCTGGGTGTTAACATCAGTGAGGATCTCACCTGGTCCACACACTGACGCAGTGCTGAAGAAGGCACACCAACGCCTCTTCTTCCTGAGACGGCTGAGGAAGTTTGGAATGAGCCCCAGCATCCTCAGAACATTCTACACCTGCACTATAGAGAGCATCCTGACGGGCTGCATCACTTCCTGGTTTTGAAACAGCCATAAAAAAAAAAAAACCCTAGGGACTTCCGGGTGACACCATGCTGACAGCAGCTTGAGGGAATCGCTCCGTCCAAAAGTTTAATAATTTCCTAATAAAACCAGTATAATACTCGGCGACCATTAACAAATTCGACATGTCGACAACTAGAGGTAGAGGACAATCTAAACAGGACTCAGTTAAGGAAAAAGGCGAAAACTCGAAGCAGCTAACTATGATTCAAGCACAGAGTGCGCAATCAGATGCTAACATGCGGGATTCTGAGTCAAAAATTCTGGCAGAGCTCGAGAAGCTGAGGAAACACAATCAAGTTGGACACACTCAGACTCAGCTATCTTTAACGCGGCTGGAAACGTCGTTCGGGGAAATGAAAGGAGTGTTTACTGAACTACAAAAGAGAACCGTGGAGGCGGAGGACCATATCAGTGCTAATGAAGACACGGCCAGGCGTCATGAGCGGGCCCTCCGCTACTTACTGCATCGAGAGATGGATTTGAATGCATGATGTGAAGACATGCGAAATCATTTAAGGCGAAACAATCTGAGAATTTATAAAGTGGCTGAAGGGTGCGAGGGAAGAGATGTTAAGCGGTTTGTACATGATTTGCTTAACTCTGTTCTTCAGCTTCCCCCTGATCTTAACATCGTCATTGAAAGGGCACACAGGGCGCTTACTGCTAAGCCCAAAAACGCTGATGCTGCCCCTCGTTCGCTGGTTGTTAGGTTTCTAGACTTTTCAGTGAAAGAAACCATACTGAGACAGGCCTGGATACAGAAAAAAGTCATGTACGAAGGAAAACAGATCTACTTTGATCATGACTTCTCTCCCGAGCTGCAGAAGAAAAGGGCGCTGGTGCGTGATACAGTTAAGCAGCTAAAGATGAAGAACACGAGGGCAAAGTGTGTTTTTCCGGCACAGCTGAGAGTCTATATGGAGGATGGCGTGAAGACCTACCCGACATTGGCAGACGCTGTGCCGGCACTTGAAGTTGGGGGTGCACGCCCGAGTGGATGAGAGAGAGCGACTGGAGATGGAGCTGTGCCAAGACGGGTGGAATACAGCGGGAAGGAGACCCATTGGAGGACCAGCGACACTTACCAATGCCGAAATTAAAGCCTTCTTTAACAAGGATAACTAATTTGTATATTCGCCGAGTACATCTATCCAATTAAACTAGTATAGTTAGGAGGGGGAAAAAAGAACATTCTCAATATGGACGAGACGCGAGAACCACTCTAAGTGGAGGACCACCTATCCACAGCCAAGTCGCTAACGAAGCGCTCTGGGAGCGACAGCGATACCGCATGTTGTTGTTTTGTCTCTTCTTTGTTTTTTTTTCCCGCAGAGGACCAGTCACCAGCCTCCGTCCAAGATACATCAGGGACTGGGTCATTTTTGATGCAGCCGGGTATGTGGAAGCCTACATTGTTCAACTTGTTATTCATGTGTTCATTTGTAAATGTTTTTTTTGTCCTGAGACTTTTGATGGGCCATATTGTTATTTTTAGTAATGACTCCTCTTATAGTGATGTCTGCGAGATTCAAGAAAGGGTTATAGCAGTTGAATATACAACAGAATAATGTTAAAGGCTTAGGTAGTCCAATTAGAAGAAAAAAGGTGCTGAATCAACTGAAAAAGTTTAACTGTGCCATAGCAATACTACAGGAAACGCATCTGTCTGACAAGGAGCACATGAAGCTGAGGAGAGAGTGGGTAGATCAGCAATATAGCTCCTCAGATCAAAGTGGGAGGAAAAGGGGAGTTGCTATCCTTTTTAGCAAATCAGTGTATTTTTGCCACGAGAAAACCTTTACTGATAAGGATGGGAGATTTCTGATGCTTATTGGGTGTATAGGGGGCACTAAAATTACTTTAGTGAATTTATATGCCCCAAATGAGGATTGTCCAATTTTCTTTAAAAATATTGCACTCTGATAGCAGACAAGGCTGAAGGGACCGTTCTTATAGGGGGGGGACTTTAACTGTGTTTTGAGAGCATCTATAGATAGACTCCCTGCTGACCTTGGTCCAAGGACTAGGAAATCTTTAACTCTCTGTGCACTGATGGACGAGTTGGGTTTGATAGATGTTTGGCGTCGCCTGCACCCCAAGGAAAAAGGTTTCACTTTTTTTTCAAATGTACACTGTAGTCACTCTAGATTAGATATGTTTTTCATGACAGGTGTGGATTCTTATAGAGTGACTCAATGTAATATTGAAGCGATTACCATCTCAGATCACGCTCCAGTCTCTTTGACGTTAAAGTTGAGTCCAAATAATAACTTTAAATACTGGAGAGCAAATGTATCTATTCTAAATACCGAAGCGATTCAACAACAAATTAGAAAAGGGTTATTAGAGTATATTCAGTTTAATGACAATGAGACCGTAAGTCCATCAGTGTTATGGGAGGGAGCCAAATGTGTCCTGAGAGGAAACATTATTGAGATTTAATCAAGATTAAAGCAAGAGAGGCTTGCAGAACAATTAGGATTGGAAAATAAAATTACACAGTTAGAGAAAGATTACCATACAGTACAAAATAGTGACACTTAATAGGTTGAAAGAAAATAGACAGAAATGAAATGATTTATTAACCTATAAAGCAGAGGGGAAGCTTCGATTTACAAATCAAAAGGTATTATGAATTTGGTAACAGGGCAAGTAGATTGTTAGCATTTCAGTTGCGAAAAGCACAATCAGGCAGAGTTGTCCATTAGGTGTCCAAATTCTGGGTAAATGCTATCGCAACCCAAGGATGTGGCAAAGGCGTTTGCCACCTATTACCAAGATTTGTACAAGGAAGAGAGTTGTTAAAATAAGGGAGAAAAACTTTTTTTTTAACTCAATGTGTCTTACTAAATTGACTGAGGAGGAAGCCGATCTATTGACACGCCCAATTACAAGAGAGGAAATAAAAAATAGTATTTTAAAACTTAAAAATAAAAAATCTCCAGGAGTGGACGGCCTCCCAGGCGAATACTATAAAATGTTTGAAGGAGAGCTTACACCTCTTCTGGATAAAGTTTATAATTATGCACTCTCAGAGGGGGATCCTCCTCAGTCATGGTCTGAATTGTGTCATGGTCTTATTAGTGTCATTTATAAATGTGGCCAGATGGCGGAGGGAGGGTATGAATTAAATGAATTTAAATGATTTAAGAACCCTAAAGGGTTAACAATGCCCGACTACGCCACCCTGGGAATCTCACCCAAGGAATTGATTGAAAATACTGTGCACAAGTTCCCCACTTTGTGGCAAATGGACAATGGAGACAGAGGTACTGGTATAAAAATGGAACACTGTTTATTGCATTTAATGACAAAGGAAATTTAAAATGCATTCACTTATAAAACCACAATCACACAAATGGTCCAGAAAAGACAACACGAGGAGCTGCAGGCTAGGCTAAATGACCGGCCGTACAGGCCTTTACTCTACGTACACTGCAAACTTACACCACTCACAAAAGCCCCAGTGCACACGGTAAATCACAGCAGTCCGTGAGGAAACACCATCACCACCTAAAGACTTCAGCCCTGCTCTTCAGAAAAGGTCTGCAGCTCCTGTAAAACAGAATAACAGAACACACACACACACAAAAAAAATGTTTAACAAGGTTTAGGCAGGCAACACAGCTGACAGTTAATGCCTGCCAAACACACAATAACAAATTAACAAAATTAAATCAAATTAAAGAATAAAGAACACAAAACCATTTGTCACTGGAACAGAGAAATCACACCAGTACATTGGCAATGATACAGAGATTAACCAAAAATAACTAATAAATCAATTAAATAAAACACAACTGGACCATCTAAGTGCAAAAGAGCACTCCCACACCATTAGCGGATTCACAACCGCGTTAAAATGGCATTCACGAACGTTCAACGAAAAACAAGACAGCGGTGACGTCACTGCATGCCCCTATCACTCTACAACATAGGGAAAACTAATCATGTTTGCCAGTCACCATAAAACATATATAATAAAACCCACATGAATCAGACCCACCATATAACAGGCGCAGGGACCCGGGAGTCAGTAGAGGTGAAGATAATACTCCATAGTTGCAATGCGAAGTATAATTTCAGTTTAATCATTCAGCTGGTGAAGCTCAGGATACACGAGGGAGAATAACAGTCGTCATCCGCCCATACACGGCATTGTATTGGCTACAATAAACGCACGAGTTACTATCGAAACGCAAGTACATCAGCACGCCATTACAAACATTAAAATGCATAACATTACCTGAATATGGTCGCATAAACAGATGTGAGACACACACCACGAACAATAAGTCAAAGCCACGATATCTGCAGCCATGGAGATGACTACAGTTGCCGCGATCATCCTGCGAAGCTGCAGAAAACCGACATGTATAATCCGTGTTTTAAAGAGATGCATAGCGATAGTTGTTTCACATACCAAAATCACAACAGCTCTCAGTCCATAAACCGGAAGCGAAACGGGATCCCGGGAAGTGACGCTCGTTTAGGTCACACATGCATGTTGTTTATATAGACATAATCCAACCTCCTCTATCAGCACCAACCAATGAATAACCTAATGCCTAATAATAACTTACCGACCTCCACCTGCCACATAAAGATGGTAAGGAACCTACTTTGTGCTCGTCTTATCGCCCCATCAGTCTCCTCTGCGTGGATTTAAAGATACTGACTGGCATCATTGCAAACAGAATGCAAAAGTATATGAGAAAACTTGTGAAACCCGATCAGACTGGCTTTATCGCCAGTGGACAGGGGACCGACAATGTTCGAAGAGCTTTAAATCTCCAAATAGTGGCTCAGAAAAAGAAAACCCCAGTCCACTACAAAATAGTGGACTGGGGTTTCCTACAGCAGGCATTGAGACACATGGGCTTCAGTGAGACGTTTATAGAGTGGATCCAAACTTTCTATAAGAATCCAAAGTCACGAGTAAGGGTCAATGGGCACTGCTCAAATTTTTTCCCATTGGGACGCGGTACTAGGCAGGGTGAGGTTATTTCACCCTCTCTAATTGCTTTGAGTATAGAACTGTTAGCTGAACTGATTAGATCCAACCCTCTTAGACAAGGAATAAGAGATGAATCCAATGTTCAACATAAATTGTCACTTTTCGCTGATGACATTTTATTATTTCTGGAAAACCCTATTACTTCTGTCCCAGCTTTGCTTCACTGTCTTAAGGAATACAGTATGGTATCAGGTTATAAAATTAATACAAACAAATCCGAAGCCTTAATGATTGTGGGGACTTGGCCATTGCAGCTGGATAATCTTGTTTCATTTAGACACTCCAAGCAGGGGTTTAGACATCTTGGAGTAATTCTTACCCCCAGGACTAAGCCGTTGTTTTCATCTAATTATGATAAATTGTTAAAGGAAATCAGATCTGATTTAAACAGATGGGATGTACTACCACTTTCTCTTTTGGGTAGAATTGAATGTATAAGAATGAATATTCTTCCAAGATTATTATTTCTATTCCAAAACCTACCTGTTGCTATACCACAATCTATTTTTAAATCTTTAGAGAAACTATTGTCAAAATTTATATGGCAGAACAAAAGACCAAGAGTGCACCTAAAAATTTTAATGTCGTCCAAGGAAAATGGGGGCTTAAATCTACCAAACTTCAAGTTGTATTACTGGGTTGCCCAAATAAAAGCTGTGGTGGCATGGATCATCCAGGATCCGGAGTCACAGTGGGTATCTATGGAGGAATACTCAGTGCCGGGAATCTCTCTTTCTCAGCTCCCATTTCTCAACCTGCAGTCTCAGAAAAAAAATTAAATTTCGAATTTATGGGTTAAACACACTTTAAAGATTTGGAATAAGGTCCAAAAGCTGCTGAAGGGAAAGACTGCTTTATCTCGAGCTATGACCATTGATAGAAATATTGAGTTCTTCCCATCCTTGTCAGACAGTAGCGGTTTCCGGGGATGGGCTGAGAGAGGTCTCCTCACAGTGAATCAATTGTTTGATGGGAATGTATTTAAATCCTTTGCCCAATTAAGAGCGAAATTTGAGTTACCCTCAAGTGATCTATACAAATATTTTCAAATAAGGAGCTATGTCACAAAACATAACGATTGGGAACTGATAAGAATTAAGCCTACAAATATAGAGAAACATTTTATTAATTTGATTGAAAATGGTGGTATAATGAAACATCAACTGTCCTTGTTGTACAAAAAATTGTTGATTGACATGTCAGATAATACACAACATATAAAACAACAATGGGAAATGGAAATGAATGTTACCTTGGATGACGATGTTTGGGTTAATATTTGAACAAAAGACCAAGAGTGCCTAGATTTGGAGGGAATTTGAGTGGAAGACGAAAATCAGATTTTTCAGGACTCCGTTGAAATCTTTCCTCACCAAGAATAGTATGAGTGACAAATGTTGGAGGAAATGTGGATTGGTCGGTGATCAAACTCATATCTTTTGGGACTGCACCATCATACATTGCTTTTGGAGGGACATTAAGGGCATTGTGGACAATCTACTAAGAGTGAACATGTCTTTTGACTCCCAAACTTTTTTTTGGACATCTTTCCAGACAACCTTTCACAAGATCAAGCATTACTTCTCCGTCTCTTTTTAATGACGGCTAGGAAAATGATAACAATCTGTTGGCTAAAGCCTGAGCCACCTACTGTTAAGCAATGGACACAAAAGTTAAAACAAGTTTACTTAATGGAACGGTTGACAGCACAACTGCAATTAAAAGTCACAGCTTTTGAAAGAAGATGGGGTCCAGCTATTGACTTTCTGAAATAGGACACAATCTATGCCTTAATATATATATGTTATGATGGTAAATAATGTATGAAGCCCACTCTCAGGACGCTCTGTCATGATTCAGCTCGGACTTTGGCCACGTGCAGTTTTGTTTGTTTCTCGTCACGTGTCTGCCCCGCCTTCGTCTGCTCCTTCCTGTCACCACACCTGCTCCTCATTGTGTCATGATTGTCTTGTGTATTTAATTGTGCTGCGTTGCCTTGTGCAGCGTGGAATCTACTGTTGTCCTGTCTTGTCTTCAGTCTGTGTCATGTTTCGTTTTCCCTTTGTTATTAAACCCTGTTTTGTTTTGCTATCCTGCGTCTGGGTCCGCTTCCTGCCCCGCGTCATGACATATATATATTGTGTGTGTGTATATATATAATTCATACTGTATATAATGTAATTGTAACGACATGTAATTGACACATTGTAAATATGTCTAGTAGTACACTGTGTGCACTGACTATGTATGAGCACATTGCATCTTTTCCGCATTTGCACATTTCAACTGATACTAAGCATTTTGCACATTTTTTTTAACCTGTTTGTAAATTGTTCTAATTTCTGTTTCTTAACTACTGTATGGTTCTGCAATTTCTGGAGATCGCTCCCAAGAATTTCACTCACCATGGCACATGTGCTGTGGTGATGTGACATGACTTGACTTGACTTGATGAGGATGGTTTCCCCTTTTGAGTCTGGTCCTCTCAAGGTTTCTTCCTTCTACCCGAGTCACGTCAGACTTGCTCATTGGGGATAAATACAAACACATTTAAATACATCTATATATTAATCTGGAATTTTGTATTATATTAATCTTTAAATTATTCTTTATATTAACCTTTTGTTTTATGTTTATTTTTTGTAAAACTGCCGTGAGACAATGTCAATTGTGAAAAAAAACTATACAAATAATTGAATTGAACTGAATTTAATCTTATACTTCTCTTTGTTAGAGTTCAACAAATTGATGGTGAAATAAATAACCTTTATTTAAAACTGATTTTATATGTGTGTGATTTGATATACAATATATTTTGTAGTAAATATCAACCGGTGTATGTGTTTTACACAATAATTCAGTCACACAAATACAGGATATTTATTTGATTTTTAAATGAAATTGCTCCTGAATCACCACGTTATCAACTCAGATATTATTTGATTATTAGATATAATTTATAAATATATTTGCCAAGCAGGAGCCACTGGTGTGCAGCGTTCATCGAAGCTTCAACAAATAATCTCTTTTTCCAGACAATTGAAACCTTAAGGGATTCATACTGTAGCTTTAGAAATCTTCATTTTCCATCTCATTAATATAAACATTAATTTGATGATCATTTTACTTTAATTTTACAGTGAATATTGTAATACATATTTGAATAATTGTGTGAAATTTACCTTATTTTGGCGTAATAGTTTATGATAGGAGAATATCAGCGAGAATCAAGGGGAAGGTGTATAGGACAGTGGTGAGAACGGCCATGCTGTATGGTTTAGAGACAGTGTCACTGAAGAAGAGACAGGAGTCAGAGGTAGAGGTAGCCAAGCTGAAGATGTTGAGGTTCTCTTTGGGAGTGACCAGATTGGACAGGAGTAGGAACAAGTACATCAGAGGGACAGCTCATGTTGGACGTTTGGGGGACAAAGTTAGGGAGGCCAGATTAAGATGGTTTAGACATGTTCAGAGGAGGGAGAGTGAGTATATGGTAGGAGAATGTTGGACATGGAGCTGCCAGGCAGGAGGCAAAGAGGAAGGCCAAAGAGGAGGTATATGGATGTAATTAATGAGGATATGAAGGTAGTAGGTGCAAGTGTTGAGTATGCAGAAGATAGGGATAGGCGGAGAGAGATGATTCGCTGTGGCGACCCCTGAAGGGAAAAGCCAAAAGAAGAAGTTTATATTATTGCTATGTTTGAGATCTGTAATACTACTGTACACAACGCCACCACACACCTCCTATAACACAATCCGTCAATAATGTCGTTTTTAGATTCTTTTAAACACTGAATCTCACTTCATTTAAAGATTCACCTCTAAAACTTCAACTAGCAATTCTTTACCTGTTTGTTGCATATGTTTATATAAAAAAAGAAAAAACAAAAACAAACAAAAAAAACTTTGAAGAGTGATTTAAACTCATGTTATCTTAAGTATGTAACCTAGTGAACCAGAGTATGATGATGACACAGACTTTTCAATTCTGTATGTCAGTCTGGATAAAGGCCATCCAGATGCTGTAACGGCCTGAGTCAGGGCAAAATGGACTGGATAAAGGCCATCCATATGCTGTAACCCCCTCCTTTTTTCTCTTTCCCCCCATTTTTCCCCCTTTTTCCTTGTTTTCTTTCCCCCTCCATGCAGTCCCTTTTGACCTGGCTCCTCTTTCAGGGGCTCCTCTCTCAATATTAAACTTCATGGAGGACAGCAGCGCTGTATTTAATGTTTTTCTTTTACTCACATTCTCTGTTCATCTTTCTGCAGCAAGTACGTTTAGAAATATAAGTTATTAAATAATTATAAAGTTATGTTCTGTAAATGTTGATCAGAAAACAGCAGACTGAATATAAACTGTGGGTCTCATTTTACTCTTCAGTGAAAGAATGAAGTTTAATATTAAACAGAAATGTTTTTATCTGTGTCTTTTGAGTATAAAGTACAAAGATGTCCTTATAATGGTACTAAGAGTATATTGTTTACAAATTTCAAATTGTATTTTGTGTATGCACAGTACATGGCACACAGTTATGGATACTTGCACATTCAAATAATTTTCGTCGTCCTCCTCTCTGTCGTGTACATACAGTGACACATACTTGATATTATATAGAATTGGCAGAGTTAACCATGTTGTAAAATCTCAGTTATCTTTATTCTTATTTGAAGGGTTTTGAAAACACACTTGTTAAAACAAAAGACGTTATAAAAGACTTTATATAGCGTTTGTCAAAGCAGCTATTTTTTCTTATAATCCTTTAAATTAAAACTTGCTAATTATTCAACAAGAGCAACAGGCACAGTTACTAAACATTGTGCAACACAATTCGGATACCATATGCCAACTTACACTGCTTGACATTTTTATAAAAAAGGAGTGAAACGTTTTTTGCCACTTTGAGCTCATCGTAACCGAATGCTGGACCGCGGGTGCGTCTCGAGCTACAGTACTGGGGGCGCGTGATGATGACGTGACAAGTGAGTGACTGATTGCCATGAACGTCATGTATAGACTATCTTAAACTTTCTTGTCTCTCTTGAATTTTAAATCACTCTGCATTTATATACATTGCTCCATTAAAACCTCAACATGTGGTGAACACAACTCTCCACTAAAAAAGTGAGGGGGACGAATTTACTTTTTATAAAAAGTGCGGGGGACATGTCCCCCGCGTAATCTACGCCCCTGATCACAGTAGTGTTGTTATACTACATGGTAATGCAGCTGGTCAGGGGCCTGTTTCAGAAAGGAGGTTAAGTGAAAACTATGAGTATGTTAAAACTGAAATGAGAGAAACTGGGTTTTCCGTTTCAGAAAGGGAGGTATGTTATACCTGAGAAAGCAGGTTAAGTCAAGCCCGTTTCTGAAAGCAAGCTAACTTATTCTCAGAGTCAGTTACCATAGTAACTTAACCTAACCTGAGGAAGCGATGTTTAAACACCTCATTCATTGCACACATTTCAGTTACGCAGAGAGCATCAAAGGGAATGAAATGGCATGCAATTAGCGTCTTGCTCAATCAGTATTGCCTGAGTTAATTAAGCCGCATTAAACTTGTATCAAACATGTATCACTGAGATTGACTGCAGGCACTGTGTGATCCATGCTACCAAGTCATTTTGAGAGAATGTAAACAAGAGTTTCATAAAATCTTCGCAAATTTCTGCCGAGTACATTAAATAATATATGTGGTCTGGGGAAAGAAGTTGTTTTTGGACAGCCTTGGCCAGATATGTTAAGGTGCATGCCATGTGGGTCATCGGATTAAATTGTGGTGCTATATTGTATAGATCTGCTAAGCCATGGTGCCCTGCTCTAACTTCCTGGTACTAACCGCCTGTAGGAACAAGAAGGTGTGCGATATGGTGGCTAGCCGGGATAGGCTATTCTCTTTTCTATGACTGGCCAGCATCATTACCTCAACACACGGTTCACCTACTGCTGCTTTCTTTGCCACCTCATCAGCTGCTGCATTCCCACAGGTGACCATAGAACCATCTGTTTTGTGGGCCTTACATTTGACAATTTCTAACTTAAGGGGCAACATTATAGGAGTGTAGTAAGTCCGAGATCCCAGACCATGGGTAATTACAGCTCCATCAGCTATTTGAAAACCTCTCTGTACCCAAATTGTGCCAAACACACGACACACACCATAAGCATGTGCTGAATCAGTATAAACAGTGCATGACTTTTCTGTTTCCAATTTACATGGTGCTGTTAGGGCCTTTATTTCTGCCAATTGGGCCAAACAGTGTTGAGCCACTGTTGCCGCTGCCACTGTTACAAACATATCTGTGTCTGGTTGATATTCTACTACTGCATAGCCTGCACAATTACCTTCATTCGTACAATAACATAACCCATTTAAAAAAAAAGGGGGGGGGGGGTGTTGGGAGCTAACCAGAGGTTCTAGCTCTAGGTCTGGCCTAGCCTTTAGAAACTTCTCTGACTTTTCTGTACAATTGTGATACTGGTTGTTTACCTATTCCATGCTGTTGCTGCATTAATACTGAAGATTCAAAACCCTTCCTCTCTGACACATATAAAGGGAATGGCTTACTTTTGTTTGTTTCTGAGAGGCTTGAGACAACAGATATTGCCTTTGATAAGGTAATTAATGGTTTTAATCAGGAGCACTAGGCAGAAGACCATCTGGCAAAACCCATGTGCAGGCAGCCTCCTTATTTACTGCCTGGTAACATAAAATGGCCACCGCCTCAGAAATGAAAATCCAAGATGGCCGCCGACCTGGAAGTGGCGTCATCAGAAACGGAAGTGTGTGTCACAAAAATGGGAATGCACTGAGGAACTTAGGCAAATGCTTCTGTTTTTTCTTGTTCTGTAAACTCCTGTTCTACCGTTATTTAAGGCATATGGATCTCTATGTCTACTCTCAACAGTATTTTGTTTTGTTGTCCCACTAGCACTTGGGTTGCTATCATCACCTCCACATGTGGCTGCTGAAGCTTAATAATAATTAGTAAACTGTTGTCATCTGATATCTTCACATTTACATTCTGTGTTGGCTCTTTATACATCTACATAACCTGATCTCTTGGTTATTAGAGTGTTATTAAGTGTTATTAGTAGAGTAACACTTGCTGGAACCCCTTGTTTTCTAATGATTATATTGTGTATCTGTACTTCATGCCTCTTCCCTTCCTGTCGCTCATCCTATAATGATTGTATTCTTCCTCTATGTCCCCATCATCATACTTTACAGTGCAATGCCAGGGATGTCTGGCCCCATAGCAATCTGGTCTCATGTGCATGATCCATGGTTTCCATTCTGTGAATTGTTTCCAGAGTCTTGAAATTTCTTTGTCTTTGAGTTTGAGCCAATACACTCTATCCGAGGCAATTCTTCCTTGTTTGTTAATCATCATTACAAGTTGTTGTGCAAATAGTTGTGGTAGGGTTACCCACACTCCTGAAGTCCACAGCGTATTTTGGCTCCTAATTTCTATAGCACATCTCTCCCCAAAAGATTTTCTGAGGTATCTGTTGAATAAAGTAATGGTGCTTGAGTTGTCACTCCTTCCACAGTTATCCACTTCACCTCCGTGAAGTTGGCACCCCATAAAAAGAAATAATCATCAAAACTCTGCCATTCGTTTGTGCTACGTTTGTGCTGATTTGTGCCGCAAAAACGAACGTTTGTGCTGGTTTGGTGTTTGAGATATGAAGCTTTTTTTTTTGACCGTGTGATGTTACCTTCCACCCCACATCGCCCAAATCGCTCAAAACCGGCTTAGTTCGTTTGTGCTCGATTTGTGCCCATTTGTGCCGTTAAAACAAACACTGTGTCTGTTTTGCGTCCTGAGATATAACCAAAATATTTTCGGGAACTGTGAAGTCACTCTCTACCCCAGTTCGTCTAAATCACACAAAACTGGTGTCATTCGTTTGTGCTCGATTTGTGCCACTAAAATAAACATTGAATCTTATTCCCTTCCTTAGAAATAACAAATACAATACAGGACAGCGATGTCACTCTCCCATACATGCTTTTGTTGCCATAAAATGTTATACCATTATTATTATGACCAGTGGAGGATAATTAGGATGTGCACATGACATATTTTCGGTTCCCTACCAATGGTGCTGGGGCTTGGGCCTGTACCCCTGATCCATCCATTGTCCATTCCAGTTCTCCTGCCCTTTAGGCCCTTGTGTCTGAGGCATCCAGCCACTTGGGATATAAAGATGATTCACAATACAAATAAAACCTCAATTTTGAGCATGAGCAAAATTAGATCAATAAACCTCCGGGCCTGCATTGACTCGAGGGCGGACAGAAATTTTATTGGTGAAGGTTTGGCCCGCAGCTTGAAGCTCCGTTTGAAGGCACTCCTGCAACTCATACTGGTTCATGCCATGAAAAGGCACCCGTTGGCTGCTGGGCACATAACCATGCAGACAGATTGGCTCACCTTGTGCATTGGCCCTCATACAGAGCGTCTGCCACTATATGTCACTCGGGCTCCCGAGTTACGTCTTATCTTGGGATTTTTGGAATTTTTTACTGATTTGAATGAGTTCTGTAAACAAAAATGGGAATTCTTCAAATATAGAGTTAGAAATATTGCAATTAAAAGAATTAAAATGATTAAAACTGAAATAAATGAAGCAGTGACTAAACATTTAAAAAACAATGGATAGTTAACTATAAAGGAGATTAGCACAGATGAAGAGAAATTGGAGAAAAAAGATTAGTTTACAACTTGATGAATATTATACAGATATGGCAAAAGGTGCCCTTATAAGGGGGGGCACGGTGGCTTAGTGGTTAGTGCGTTCGCCTGACACCTCCAGGGTTGGGGGTTCGATTCCCGCCTCCACCTTTTGTGTGTGGAGTTTGCATGTTCTCCCCGTGCCTCGGGGGTTTCCTCCCCCGGTCCAAAGACATGCATGGTAGGTTGATTGGAAAATTGTCCATAGTGGTTGTGTGTGTGTGTGTGTGTGTGTGTGTGTGTGTGAATGAGAGTGTGTGTGTGCCCTGCAATGGGTTGGCACTCCATCCAGGGTGTATCCTGCCTTGATGCCCGATGATGCCTAAAATAGGCACAGGCTCCCTGTTAGAGGGCTGCATTGGGATTGGGCTCCTGCGGGACCCACGGGACCCAACGCAAATCTCGCGGGAGCGGGCGGTTTCACCTTTGCCCCGGGCGGGAGTGGGCGGTCAGAAAATTTAGTGGGAGATCCGCGGGACCCGGTGGGATTTGGCGTGTAGCCTAATAATAAGAACACATGACGTTGAGAAGAAGATTAAAGGCTGTTTACTTGACAAAAGCAAAGCAAGGCAAGTCAGACATCTGGACACAATTCTCAATTGTCACTGAAAAAAATTGGAAAGAGTTAAACTTGCAATAAATGTGCAAAAGTGTTCATTTACAACGGACATAAATCTGGCACATCTGGCCAGTACTTGCACAGTTCTCAGTGGTCAAAGCAAGCTCTCATTCTCCAATAAATCCCTTCCTGCTCACGTTAAACAAGATACTATGGAAAAATGTGTAGCACTTTAAAAAATGAGGTGCCGCTAGTTGTGGTTTTGTTAAAATGGTTAATGTTTTATAATAAAAAAAACAAATGTTTTTGTCAGGTGTGTTGCTTTGGTTTAGTATTAATTTATCTTATTTAAATGCAATCATGTTTAATTCTGTTATTCTGGACATTAGCCTGAACTAATAATTAGTCTGATCATTTGTATACAATCAAAATTTTCACAAGCTCTCAAGAAAAAATCCACGGGAGTGGGCGGGAGTTGACACAAACATTGCGGGTGCGGGCGGGAGTGGAACACGCAGCTTGTGGGCACGGGCGGTCCTGGTCAAAAATTCAGCAGGAGTGGGCGGGTGCGGGTTTATAAAAACAGTCCCGCACAGGTCTCTACTCCCTGTGACCCGAGAAGTTCGGATAAGCGGTAGAAAATGAATGAATGCCTTTATAAGCTCAAGGGCAAAATGGTTAGAGGAAGGCAAAAAAAATCTAATTATGTTTTCTTGTTAAACCTACTAGCCTATGTAAAACTTTATAAGCCCTTAAGATTAACAGAGTACTTAGCATTGACCCCATTGTAATCTTAAAATCTGACTTTAAGTTTTATGGTAAACTTTATTCTTTCAATTTTGACCCCAATAGCAGAAGCTCCTTTATCAATGAAATTAAAAGGTGGATCCTTATAATTAACAAAAATTATAAGGCAACCTGTGATTCTAATAAAACAATCAATGAGGTTAAGAATGCTTTACACTCAATGAGAAAAGATAACACCCCTGATCTTGATGGGCTCTCAGTGGAATTTTATATCCATTTTTTAAGTATATAAAATACCCATTATTCTGTATGTACAAAGAATGTATAGAGCAGAAAGAAACTACAATGAAACAGGGGATTATCTCGCTTATTCCCAAACCTGATAAAGATACACTTTTATTTAAGAACTGGCACACTGTTACACTGTTAACAATTGATTATAAAATTCTTTTTTTTAACAGGTTAAAATCAGGTTTGGATATTATCATCTCAGAAACGCAATCAGGTTTCCTTATGTGACCGGATTGAGACTACTTTCGCTTTAAGAGGGTGGGTAGGATAATTACACAGGTGTTTAAAGTCTCGCGACACTGAGAATCTATCGTTTGATCCCGTTCCCTCTGGTATGTGTGTGCGTTGGAAGGACTGCTGCGACTAGTCTGTTATACGATCTTGTTAAAAAGTATCGTTCTATTTCGTTTCCTCTGGTATGCCTGTGTCCTAAAGGTCGCTGTGGATATTCTGCCCCTTCAATTTGGTGGAGTTAGCGACTTTAGTGATTGCTGGGCATTCTTAAGGGGTGTCCTGTATCAGGTAAAGATGCTGCGGTGGTGTTTTAAGAGTTGAACGTATAATTACGAGATATCGTGTAAATTAAGTGTGTTGCTACAGTTCCTAAAAGTAGACGCACCGCTTTCCAGAACAGGATGTGTAGCAAATAACCAATTGCTCGATAACACCTGAGATCACTAGCCAGGTAATCATGCTGCTGTTATTCTTATTGAAGTGTGGGGTATTTATTGTGTAATATAGAGAGATGGTAATGTTAAAACGTAACTGTTTATTGTAGCTTCGTTCATATTGGACAAAGGGGAAAAGCTTCTCTTCAATTGAGGTAGCCAGGTTAATCTGGCTGTTTAAAAAGGAGGTATGTAATTTGGATTTGTGAAATGCCCATGTCTTATACTGTGTATATTTGATGCTCCATTTTATTTGAAATGTATTAAATGTGTTTTTATTTATAGGAGTACTTTTGGCTGTTGATTGGGCAACCACTGTTTCTTTCCTTTTTGTATTTTTCTATTTATTTTCTTTTTAAGTTTGATCTCCCTCTACTTGGGTTTGCGCTGTGGGTTTGTGTAGGAATTGAGTTCTTGTGTATTGGGTGTTTGCTTATTTGTTTATTCTTTGGATTTGAGGTGCGATCGAAATATTTTTCATACAGGTTTATTTTTGATGTGATTTTTGTGTTTAATTTTTTTTATTAAATGCCAGAACCCATTCCTTTATGCCCAGTGAGTGTTTAAATCTGAACCAGTAGGGGGGGAATCTGTTGAGTCTTTTTATATGTGAAGCTCGTATTTTATCATTGCTGTTAAATAAATTGTAAACTCCTTTGTACTCTGGCTTCTAATTCATTCACTTGAATTGCTTGAGCGGGTTGTCTTATTTCTCCCACTAAGTTGCTAAAGTGGGGGTGGCGTAGTCACTCTTAGTTGAATTATCCCAAATTAGGAATTTATATCCTATGGTTCCTATGCCTTTGGTCACACTTAAAAATCGAAATATGTCTAATAACATAAGGTTATTGCTTGACCTTTTATATTATTTTGATTTAGTGCAATCTGTTGCCCTTATAAAATCACTCAACTGGCTGACACTTCCTTATTTTTAAAAGATGAAACAGTTGACCCATGTGTTGAATTTAGTAAAGTTTTTCTCAGGTGCTTCTGGTCTAAACGTAAATTTTGCCAAGTGTGATCTATTGCCACTCCAGGAATGTAAGGAATCTCCTTTTAACAATATTCTGCTGAAATACATTGTTAAATACAGTAATAAATTAAATTTCTGATTTCTGTTTTCGTTACATTAATTTTGCTTAATTTTCTTCATCGCTTTTCTCTTCAATTGTTTTTGCCTTTTTGTCACTCTTTCCTCACTAACATCTGCCGGTTGTTTTAATAAAAATCTTTCCGGTCGGCATATCAGATAGTCGCACAAGTTAAAATTTTTTAAGGTATCCAACGCTCAAAACGAATCCGGAAATTGCAGATCCGCAGATGGTTGGTACCTCACGCAGCACCTTTGCGACTCTCCATAGGAAAGGAAATTTATCAGCCTTCGTTTGTCGTGTGCAGTGGAAAGGCGGCTTTAACCAAGTGAGACACGGGAAGCTGAGGCAGTGGAAACAGAGCACACGTGGTTGTTGGGGATCTTTGTTTCGGTGGCGGCGGCTCAGATGCTCGTATCTCAAAAATTTGCTCGAATCTCAAGGCAAAAATTTGGTCGTATCTCAAAAAAATTTGTATGTCAAAGCACTCGTATCTCGAAGTATCACTGTATCTAGGTATCCGCATAATCAGAAATGTTGTAACTAGACAAAACCTTAATTTTAGTGGAAAGATTGCTAAATTTTTAACTCCTGGCTTTAACAGGATCTGAGCTTGGTGTGTAGAGTCCTCATATCCAAAGTGGATGGACTTTTTGTTTACCCCTCCCTTTCTGTGTTTATTAATGACAACTTTATCAAAGAAATCACTATGCATTTCTAAAGTTTTGTTTTGAAATATAAACCACATAAACTTAAAAGGAATGGGCTTTCTGGCTGTAAGACTTGGGGGGCCTTGATTTTTTTTTATGCTTTACACTGTCAGTACTTTTAGAGTTAACTGGATCAAAAGATGTCTCAGTCAGTGATTACTCATATCTCCTGTCGGTTTTTTATTCCAAATATGTTTAATATGAAAGGTGGCCTCTCCTTTGTCTTAAAATATAATTATTCCCCTTCTATATTACCAATCTCCTTATCCAAATTTCACCAGCATTGTCTTCTTGCCTGGAAATTGTTTTTCTCACAACTCATTTGGAACAATGAAAAAATTATGGTTTGGAATATGTTTTTTCCCTAGGTTGATAGTAACATATGTAACATTCTTTCTTTGTTTGACAACTCTGATATGTTGTCTTACGGCAAATTACTGATGGCAAATTACTTTCTATGGTCTGCCCACAATGTCAAGATGACATTCACCCAGGTTTAATTGTTCTCATTGAGAGTCACTTAGCCTTTAGCTCATATGAGATTATACAATCTAAATTACTTTCAGATGGTATCGATATAACAGATAGGAAATGTAATAAAAACCATATTTGCTGTATTTTTCAGACTTAAAGAACAATTACTGCTAGAGGACAATTTTACTGGATATCTTGTCAAGATATTAAAAGCCTGGCTTATGCCGAATAAATACTGCATTTCTAGCTAAACAAATATAGTCTAAGATCCTCTACAAGATATCCCCGGTGAACTCTGTTTTGTCCAGATATTTCGAGATAGATAATAAATGCGCCTTCTGTGATACTCTAAATCAGGGGTGTCAAACTCAAATTCACAGTGGGCCAAAATATAAAACTGAGATAAAGTCAAGGGCCAAACTGAATATTTATTCAAAAATTAACTGCAACTGATATGTAATGTTCAACCTTTTTCATGTGGAAACAAACTTTAGTTTTGCTTAAATACAGGATTTGGAACAACCAGAGCTTGATATTACAAACACATAAGAAATTAAATTTGAAATAAAAGACACATCAGTGGTGTTCATTTCACAAACTTTGACCATACACTTCTTGACAAACTCTCCCTCATTAAAGGGCAGATTTTGCTGTCTCTGCCACCACAATAAAGCTTTACAGCCTTTACAGCAGCTTCACTTATTGTTTTGCTTTCATGAACATAGTCTGCCGGGAAACCAGACTTTTTTCATCTCCTTCCCCTTCTGGAGCTTCTGCTTTACGCCAGGTCCTTATACTTCTCATAATGTTTCGTTTCATAGTGTCTTCTTATGTTATATTCTTTCATTACAGACACGTTAGCTCCGTTAGCACACAAGACAAACAGGTCTGTCCGTCATATTCGTGAACAGATAATCTGCCACCCACTTGTCTTGAAAGCTCCTATTGTTCATCTTTTGTTTGGCCATTTTTGTGGAGGGTGGAATTAACTTGCCTGATGTGACTGTAACATGGTTGTTAACGACTGTCAGCAGAGAATGAGGGGCGCTCGGCTAGCCAGCTGTAATGCACAAATTTGGCCCACGGGTTTGACACCCCTGCTCAAGATGAAACTCTTATCTGTTCTTGGACTGTGAGAAGGCAAAAATAGTTTTAACTATCCTAAAATGTCATGTCTTTGACCACCTCAATGTATCTTAGTAATAAAGATATATTTTTTTATTATGAAATTTAAAAAATTAACCTTTTGAACATTAGTTAATTATTTTGTCTTAAAGGCAAAATTCTTCATTCATAACCAAAGATTTCAAAAGCACAACAACCTTTCCCCCTGTTTATAATAGAAACCAATTCACTTTTAAAATGAATTATATTAATAAAAACAACAGCAGGCTTTTACATTTATAAGACATTGTGTTTCTAAAGAAAATGTGTTGCTTTTTTATTATTCTCAAACTGTTTGTACCATGTGACTGTCCTCAAGACTTTGTCCCTTATTTTGTACACTTATATTATTCATCCTGTTTTGTACTTTAAATTTCCTTGCTGTAATTGTGTATCTTTACTGTAATTAATGTATTTTGTGACTGTAGTTGCCTTTTGTGTTCTGTTTTGTATTGTCTCATGTTATTGCAATAAAAAATAAGTAATAAAATAGAGCAACACAGGAATAACCCGAAACATGGGAGAGAACACAAATGTCTCTGAGAACTGTCCCAGAATTTCCTGACAGGTATAATAGATTCTTCTTCATTTATTTTTATTATTTGTTTCCCCTAAATTCAGTTATTTATTTGTGAATGCACAATGCGTTCATATTATTTATGTAGTGCACTTTAATTCTGGTAAATCTTCATACGGCAGGAAAGGGGCGGGGCTTTATTTTACGTCACTGCCGTCTCACCTGTGCTGCAATCTTTCTAGAAAAAATATTCAGAGCCACGTTCTTCCTAAGTTTTATCAGACGCTGTAGATCACAGAGGGAGACAAATATGAGAACGATATTCTTGCTTATCTTGTTATGCTCTTTTAGAAAATCGACAGGTGAGTTCTGGAGTTGTTTAAACTTTAGTGTAAGTTCTATCAAACTGCAATAACAATCGGTAGTGTGATGTTCTATAATAGAGAGTTTTAAATGTACGATTGACACCTGAGCGCATCCTAGATACTAGATTGCGGTTCTTTTGGCGGTAAATCCGCAGTGCGCTGCTGCAAACATGTAAACATTATTGCGATTTATTCTTCATGATTTGTGAGTTTAAGTTATCCTGTACGACATCAGGTTTTTTTATTGCTACGATTTTTGTTTTGTTTACTTTCCGACAGCCTTGTTAAATTGGTCCATAAAAAAACTCATTTCGGTCCCTTTCCTCGACATTGCCGCTACGTTTTAAAGAGTCGAAGCGTAAATAAACGCCAGGCTGAAATTACGTACGTCGAAGCGTCTTACGTTTTACCGTTGCGCGCATATACACAGGCGTGAAGGTTTTCAGATGTTTCTGAAGGTGTTCAGATGTGTGGATGTGAATCTTTTTAAAACGATTATAAATGGTAGTGTGGACGCTGAGAGTTTTTAGATGAAAGTTTTAGACTTAGTTTAAGATATCTTCCGTATCCTCGTCATTCACAAGGCCAGCACTCACTCGTCTCCCTGTGTCTCGCCCTTCACTTTTCTCAATAAAAACCTCGACTTGATGCAAGTCGAAAATTTATAATACGAGCTGTAGCTAAGGACTGAGGAGAGGTAACTACCAGGTTAATGCTAATCACTGTGTTAATATGTAGTATGTGAATTTAGGTCCCATTTGCTATCGTCTTACAGCTCTATTCACAAGGCACTGTGTAATAACATACACAGGCTGTCAGTAGAAATAAATAATAATAAAAATAAATACTAGCATCAACTAGACCATCTTCGTTTGTGAATCATTTTAAACATGTTTTTTTAGCTGAACCCTTGTTTTAGTTCCTTAGTCAACACTTAAAAATGCATGTAAGGTCATATTCATGAAACACTTTGCCTATTAGGATATAACATTATTTCCAATTACACTTATTGGAGTTGTGAAAGCTTTTAGAGGTTGATTTTAAAAGGCTTCATACATAGTGGCATTGTGAAATATTTATGTTCTAACCCATAAAACTTTTATAATTTGTTCATAAGGTAGGTAATACTGAACTGACATGAATTATCCTTCTTTGAGTTTTTCAGTAAACAGTGTAGCAAAAAAAAGAAAGAAAGGACAGGCCATTATTATTCAATACTCTGCTTGGGTTAAAAATATTTTCAGTAAAATTGAATGTGGAAATACACATTTAAAGAATCATTACAGTAAAAAAAAAGAAAGGAGCACATGCTTGTCAGTTTAGCATATATTGGTGAAGGTTGTTAGTGAATAAAATAAATGTTATAAACCACTCGACATTGCCGCTACTGTGTAACCTTGTAACCACCCCATCCCACTAGGAACAATGCTTTCAGCTCACACTCAAGTCAAACAAGTGTTAAAAGAAAAAACTGACCTGTCAAAAAATTCACAAATCAAGGCAATCTGTCTGAGTTAAGTATGAGCCATCTAAGAGGTAAATTATAATAACCCTAGGGTTTTATTTCCTTTTATGTCTTATAAGATAAATATCTCAGCTGTCAACTCAAGAACTTAGACAAGGGTTAAAACTTAAGAACTCAAACTTTTTTAAAACTTTTTTTGTTTTAAAAATAAATAGTCACAATAAAAATGTGGATGCCAGACAGGATGCCTGCATTACCAGAAATCATAAATCATCAAGAAAAACATGCAATAATGTTTACATACAGCAAAGAGATATCTGTATTTCAAAACGAATGTTTATCTTTACTTTGGTAATTACATTGGAAGGGTGATTTCTGACTAATGAATTTTCCGTTCATCCATCTTTCATACTACCTTTCCTACTCAGAGTTACAGGGGAAATATTAAGAAGTTGAAAAGACAGAACAGCAATTAAATAATTGTATTTCCACTTTTGTAGCCAGTCACTGGATGCAGTATGTCACTGCCATCACACCAGAAATCAACTCCACAGTTGGTAAACTGGATGGTGAGCAGTTTGTGTGCTACCAGAGTACAAGGGTAATATCAAAAGCTCAGTGGTTAGAGAACATCCATAATGATGTCCCAGATTACTGGAAAAATGAGAAGAACCGCATATGGCGTGAAAATGAGGACCTCCAACATCATCTAAATCAAATAGTGGAACACTTTCATGATATTAAAGGTGAGAACAAACAGACAACCAACACATTATCTTCTTTCCAGCTGTTGCTTCTTTGGGAAATATTTTCATTACTGGAATTTATTTTTTTTAATTTTTAATTTTTTATAACAGTTAAATAACAGTTACACGTTTATATAATATAAAAATTAGCATCATACTCACAGAAGTTCTTTTTGTACTTTTTTTGCTGTCTTGCTTAAATAGACATGTAGAAGATTATTACTGTCCAACATATCAACAATACAGATAAAACATAGTTACTTTTTTTTGTGTGCATATATGTGCAGGTAATCATACACTACACAGGACGCATAGATGTGAACTTGATGATAACGGCACCCAGAAAGGTTTCATTGGATTCTCTTACGATGGGCAAGATTTCATCATTCTGAATCTGACTACTGGAAACTGGACTGCAGCTAATGACCGAGCTGAGCGCTTTTTAAAGAACTGGGAATCTGCCATAACTGAGTCCATTCACTGGAAGCACCACCTGAACACCTGCATTGAATGGTTAAGGCTGTTGCTGGAACTGAAAGGTAAAGTATGTCATCTGATCTTTATTACTGTAACTGCCAATGCTTAAACACACATACAGAAAAAACACTGACCAGTGTAAATACTGTATGTTAAACAATACTGCATGCAGTAATACTATAATGAACACAGTTACATAGCAACAGGTCCCTGAGATAATGTAAAGAATTGTGCAAACCAGCAAACGACTGAAATGTTATACAGTGTGTGGAAAGAGCAAAAAACTGCAAAAACAGCATGTAAACAGGTTGATGGATGTATATTGGAAGTGTGTGTATTTGGTGTAGGTCTGTTCAGTCCATACAGATGATGTGTGTGTATGTTGTGCTCAGAACAGTTCAGTTCCAGTTATTAAAGAGTCCGATGGCTTGTGGGAAGAAACTGTTACACAGTCTGGTCGTGAGGGCCCAAATGCTTCGGTATTTTTTCCACACAGCAGGAGGGTGAAGAGTGTATGTGAGGGGTGTGTGGGGTCATCCACAATGCTGTTGGCTTCCCGGATGCAGCGCGTGGTTTGTGTCCATGATAGAGGGAAGAGAGACTCCAATGTTCTTCTCAGGGTCTTGTGATCCGAGACAGTTCGTACAGTTCCCAAACCAGACAGTGATGCAGCTGCTCAGAATGCTCTCAATTCAATCCAATTCAAGTTTATTTGTATAGCGCTTTTTACATTTGACATTGTTGTATAGAAACACACACATTCTGATAGTGTACACACTAATAACACACTCCTGCACATATACACACAGACACGCACAGATATTGTACACACTAATAACACACTCCCTCAGTACGAAACACACATATTCACACATTGATATTGTACACAATAAAAACACACTCCTGCACATATACACACATACATGTAGTGTATACACTACTAACACATTACTTTCTATAACACACACACTCAAGTCAAGAAGCTTTTATTGTAATTTCAATCATATATAGCTGTTGCAGTACATAGAGAAATGAGACAACGTTTCTCCAGGACCAGGGTGCTACATAAAACAAAGACAGGGCTAAGGACATGTAAGTAGTCCTAGCCACATAAAGTACAACTGTGCAACATGGTGCAGGACAAGACAGACAAGACAGTGCAGACACAAAAGACAGTGCAAACAAAAAAAATTACAAGACAATACACAAAAGACAATACACAGAAACAGCACAGACGAGTGTAAATACTGTATGTTAAACAATACTGCATGCAGTAATACTATAATGAACACAGCTTCATAGCAACAGGTCCCTGAGATAATGTAAAGAATTGTGCAAACCAGCAAATGACTGAAATGTTATATAATGTGTGCAAAGAGCAAAAATGTGCAAAATCACCATGTAAACAGGTTGATGGATGTATATTGGGGCCATCCAGTAACAGTTAAAAAAAAAAGGGCCTGTAGGTAGGTCTATATTTTTATTTCAAGTTTCAATGATTTTGGTGATGGTGATTACGTAGGTATGAATTTAAACAAATTAGCATATCGTGACGTCACTGACTGTGTCTTCAACCCGTGCCTTCGGGCACATCATTGCAAACCTCATTTGCAACCGACAAGTTAAAGCAGTGTTGAGCTGTTTTAATGAATTTTTTAGATGTATTATGGTGCCCGAACTCGTATGACTTTGAATGGTGACCGCGAACATTTTGTTTACTGCAGCCGCAGCCATCATTACCAAGCGTGAACCGTTGACTCTTACAGTGAATGAGAGTAAGAGACGACGCGAACGCACAGGCCATAGTGTGACATCCGTTAGCCAATAGTGTAAACATAGATGAAGTCACAGGTTTTTATTTAAAAGAAATAATGTAGCCTTTGTTTGTATGTAGGCCTAGACAATTTATATATTTACAATACTTACTAAAATATAATTATTATTTTATTGCTTTTGTATTAGTTGTTTGAAGAGTAAAAAAAAATGGTCGGTCTTAATGCAAATTTACAACAGGCAAGTTGGTCAGACTTAAAGCAATATATATATACACAGTATATATATATTGAGTCGATCCTAAATTGACAGGGTCGGTCAGATTATGGCAAACAAGAATATTTTTAAGGATCGCCTGGAAGTGTGTGTATTTGGTGTAGGTCTGTTCAGTCCATACAGGTGATGTGCGTGTATGTTGTGCTCAGAACAGTTCAGTTCTAGTTATTAAGGAGTCTGATGGCTTGTGGGAAGAAATTGTTACACAGTCTGGTCGTGAGGGCCCAAATGTTTCAGTACCTTTTTCCAGACAGCAGGAGGGTGAAGAGTGTTTGTGAGGGGTGTGTGGGGTCATCCACAATGCTGTTAGCTTTGCGGATGCAGTGTGTGGTTTAAGTGTCCATGATAGAGGGAAGAGACACTCCAATGATCTTCTCAGGTGTCCTCACTATCCGCTGCAGGGTCTTGTGATCCGAGACAGTTCGTACAGTTCCCAAACCAGACAGTGATGCAGCTGCTAGGAATGCTTTCAATTCAATTTCAAAGTCACTTTTTACAATTGACATTGTCTCAAAGCAGCTTTACAGAACATAAACATAATATTAATATAAAGAATAATATAAAGATTAAAAGAATACAAAATTCAAGATTATTATTAGATATATAGTTCACAATGTGTATGTATTTATCCTCAATGAGAAATTCTGAGGTGACTCAGGCAGCAGTGGCAAGGAAAAACTCCCTTAATCTCAATGGTCACTCCCTCACTACAACACGCACACACATTGATACTGTACACACTAATAACACACACACACACACAGATAGTGTACACACTACCTCACTACAACACACTCACACGCACATTGATATTGCACACAATAATGCACTCCTGCACATATACACACAAACAAACACAAATAATATTAGGTGACGGTGTGGGGGGTTTCAAAAATAATTGTGAAAATATTGATTAAATGCTATACACAGTATTCATTAAGAAGATGAAAAATTGACAGCACTTAAAATAACTGTATTTGCACTTCTGTAGACAGTCACATGCTGCAAAACCTCACTCCCATCACACCAGCAATCGACTCTACTAGTGGTCATCTGGTTGCTGATGTGCAGTTGCTGCTGTTGTGCACAAACGCCACAAAGATCCCAGAGACGGATGCTGGTAAGAAAGAGTAACAGAGACATTTTTTTGGCCTGGAAATCCATAGACTCGTCCAAATCAAGCAGTGATAGTATGTATTCATAATACAAAAAAAAGAAGAAAAAAACGTTGAAACCTTTATTGTTAAATGTTATTTGGCTCAGTAGTTTGACTCTGATTCGGTCTCATTTGTTATTATTTAAACATAAGAAATAAAACTTTTAATAACATGCTGTTATAAAAATTAACAGTGATTGAGTGGAGTTGCATTAGTATGGTTTGGTGACTGTTATTCATCTTATCCTGCAGCAATCTGAAAAGAACAAACATTCTTTTATCAATTTACAGCAACAATGAATGAAATATTTGGCCGTATTTTTAGACATAGAGGTTTTTCCTTATTTAATGTTGCAGCAGATAATAAAGACTGTGCTGGTTTAACAGGTAAAGGATCAGATGGACGACCAGATTTGCCATTATTCACTATCTTTGGTGTCATCGTTCTCTTTCTTGTCGCTGCTGCTGCCTTATTCTGCATGAAGTGGAAAAAGAAAAATGGAGACATTCTATTGAAAGGTGTCTTAAATTACCATATTTTAATATTTAAAATATTAAATATATTGGAGGTTTAATTGCATAAACCAGTATTGAGAGTGTAGATGTGATTGGATTTACTATGTGTAAATTATTTTTACAGATTATTTACAGAATGTGAATTTTAACAACTGTCCTTTCAAGACCCGTCTTTCAGACTTCACAAGTGTTCCAGTCGAACCCTGTAAGTGAATTTCTGACATATACTGGGATATATAGCATTAATCTATTTTTAATGAGTTTTTCCTACATTTACCATACAATTGCTAATGGTTTGCATGTTTTTACAGCCTTTGAAGATTGAAGCCATCATCGACTGCTATTTCTGTTCATCAGTGTCCATTTGGAGTAACTCAGTTTATCAGTAGTAGGTGATTTAATCATGTCTTAAAGATGAAGCTTTTTATTATGAAACTTGATGGTCCTGTCATCCTGAGGTCAGTATTTGGGCAGTAGGTGAGAGAAATAACTAAAAAAAAATTGGTATTGACTCTTATTGTCACTGTTATCATGCTGGTATAGTATATTCGTCGGTGTGCAATTACCGACTTCCACTGACATGGTAGTTGTCAATGGTGTGTGTTGCTGGTACAAATATAGACAAAAAGTAAAAACTTTGGATCGTTTGGATTGGATTATTATTCACACGTGTGCTACAGATGCAGTACATAGAGTTTGAATGTTAGACTGAATTTTATTTTTATTTTTTTTTAAACCTTAGAGTTTTCTGTGAATGTGTTTGGCACTGTGCTGTCTGTTCTGCTGGTGTGTGTGGGTGTGTGAGAGAGAGACTAGTACAAGTGGATCAGATACAGCAGTATTTGCTGATAGTTATGACACATTTTATTGCTGTTTTACGGCAGATTATTTATGTGATATGAATGGACCAAGTGACATTGCACTGAGTAAATGAATTATTGTTCATTTCATTAAGGACAAATTTACATATTTACTAATGTTATTACTCTATATTGAAAATGAAGTGACATTTATGTATTTATAAACCAGGACATTTCTCTGAGTGCAAATGTTTGCATAGCCTCAATAATAACAGTTTTCAGATAAGAGTTTTCAGACATTTTCCCCAATTTCTTTTCCCCGATTTACTGCCAATTCCCAAATCCCCAGCCTCCTCTATGCTATTCTGTAACAACCATCAACAGGAGCTCATATCCATGATTACTTTTGAAACTAGTTGTAACATCCACCATGATTCCTCTCCAGCCAGTGGTGGACTAAGACAATAATTCCGGCATGGAATTTGACTCCATCCCAGGCCACCTTCGCTTGGCCACCTTCTCAACAACAACAAAAAAACATTCGAAGTATCTGGAGGATTTTTAAACATCACATTTAAGACTTTTTAAAGACCTTTTTGAGAGCTTCAAATTAAAAGGTGAAATCACCGTTAATGTATGATTTTCAATTTTATGATTTGGATTTTGGATACTGTGTTTAACTGTTTTTTTTTTTATCCTGATGCCTGTTTTTCACACCCATATATTCTGCTTACTGTTTTGGATTAATCTGCCCTGTGTTTTTGCACTGCACATGGATCCTTCTGGTGTCCCCTTGTGTTAGTTTTGAAACATATAGTTTTTCTTTTTTTTAAAGCAACAACAGGAGGAGATACAAACTTTTGCACTCAGCTGGGCATTGTTATGGAAGTGTTTCCATATAGTGTTTTCTGCAGAGCAACATTTATATATATATGAGACTCTTTCATCTTGAAGGAAATGTTTGGTGTAACTGAAGTATAATAAATTACCTACTGCTTAAAAGAATGCACTTTGTTACCAGATAGGATTTATATTATTTTTTTGTACTATATTACTGGTAAATTGCCTGATGAACATGAATATTAAGAATATAAAGCATATTTGTTTGCTTCTATGTTATTAACAAAAAACCTGCATACCAATGAAGTGTTTGTGTTTTACTCTTTTATCAATATATTGCACTTTATTATCATATATTGTACAGCAGTTTGGTTGTGTAATTTGTAGTAATCTACACAGTGCTGCTTAAATCTCATTTAGCATATCTCTCTGAAATCATGACTCAAACTCGATATAAAAATAATTACCTTTTATTTTTTTTAAATAAATTAGGAACCTAAAAAGCAATATGAGTAAACAAAGTGATGGCATAAAAACTAAATTTCACATCAGTTCAACAAATTAATATTGACAGTGTGTCCTTAGTAAAGACTAATATTGAAAATATCTAGGTTAGCCAGTCTCGAGTGAAAAAGTGGAGAATAGAAGAGGACTTGTATTACTGACAATGTTAGACCCTTATTAAAAGTAGTTTATATCAGTGTTGTATAAAGTACTAGAAAGCAATACTTGAGAAAAAGTACAAGTATCGTATTAGAAAAAGACTTTGGTAGAAGTGAAAGTCACCTTTTGGAATATTACTCAAGTAAAGGGTCGCCGTGCAGTGCACGGCACGGAAGTCAAAGTGACCACTAGGGGATGACCCAGAAACAAGCTTCAATTCATCTTTAAAGCATCAAATCCTCTAAAAACACGAAAAAACCTATTTACCTAGTAAAGTTTATACTCTCAATATTTTTTAAGCCCACACACAAAGCATAATATGATTCACAGCCTTCATACTATTAGAAAAAATTTTTGGACAAAACTGACCTAGGTGGCGCTAGACCGGTTTTTCCCTTACCTTTAGACGCGTCCCTTTCTTCACTGGGGTAATATATTCCAAAACAAATAATCCACAAAAATCCACACAGGTCCAAGGAACTGAAATCCAAAACGCTTTGGTCGCGCCGCAAATATAGGTCGCGCCTCTGTAACTTTGTCGAACTTTTGTAAGCTCACCCGTGTGTCAAAGTATGTGGGAGCTGTCATGTAGGCGGAGACCCTTAAGAGGTGATATTTACTGTACTTAAGTATCAAAAGTAATTTTCTGATATATAATGTACTTAAGTATTTGAAGTAAAAAGTAAAATTTCAGTGATTTTCGGTAGGCATAAGAGCAGGGGCGGTTCTAGGATTTCATCTTTACGGGTTTTAGCCCTCAGTGAGAATTTAAAACAAGAAGAGTTTTATATTATATATTATATGACTACATTGTAAGCCAAAAGTTATGGTATTATTAAATGGCAAAAGTGGACACCAAAATTTTATGCTTGATGTAATGATGGCAGTCTTGAATCAAATCAGTGTGCATTCTCTACAAACAGTGTGTTAAATGAATGCAGTCACTAATATACAAATATTCACAAGACAAAAACCAAATCAACTAATGTTATTTTTATTTAGTATTGAATGGATTGTTTCCCTTAATATTTTGTTTGTGCTACAACTCTGGTAAGAAGAATAGTGAAATTTCACTGCTTCTGGTTGCCGTATTTGCGGCTTTCAGCCGATTAACGTTATAGATAAATGCCTCCAGCTCTGGATGCGCGTGCACGCTGCGCGTGCCTGTGCTTCTCCGTAGAGCGTGCGTACTTGCGTAATACAATCTAGGAGCAGTGATTCGCCAAACCTCCCTTATTGCAGTCACACACATTTCTTCTGATTTTATTTTGTAGTAACGAGTAACGAAGATGCTTAGTGGAAATATAACGGAGTAAAAGTATACATTTTTTTCTAGGAAATGTAGTGGAGTAAAAGTGAAAGTTGACATAAACTTAAATAGCGAAGTAAAGTACAGATACGTAAAATTTCTACTTAAGTACAGTAATGGAGTATTTTTGCTGCGTTACATTACGACACTGGTTTATATTGACTGTACTGCTTTTTTACCAGTATATTCCCAGAGGGTACCTTACCAGCTAATTAGACTTATATTAGTTTGATTAAAATAAATGATTAATCATGAATAATCAGTCATTTAATGTCAGCACAGTGCAAGTTAGTATGAACCGATGTGTGTGCATCTGATCGGCTAACAATTTGAAATGTCCCTTTTAAAATGAACCGGATTAGTCCCCTGGTTGATTATATTGATAGGGCCAGTGGATAAGGAGAGAAAGTACTTTACAAATGAACAGTAAAATTAATTTTAACGATTGTAGTGTTGCTTTAAGATTTCTCTGGTTTTGCTGGGGGTGGGGCTTGATTCAACATGAGCACCAGTCGCGCGCTCCTTTAGTCAGCTGAGCTTTACTCAAAGACGACAGACGTGCCGGTTTTTAGAATGAAGATGGAGAGACGCAGCACTCTGATCAAAGCTATTCTAGTCTTCTTTTTTGGGCCTCTGTCATCGACAGGTAAATCGACTTTCTGTAAATCATTTTAGCTAAACTCTATTGATTCAGAATGCTATGTCATTATTTTAGTATTTTAATACATTTATATTTACATTTACAGCATTTGGCAGACGCCCCTATCCAGAGCGACTTACGTAAGTGCTTAAATCTCTAGAGTTGAATACATTAATGCTGGCTCACTACATTACATACTTAAGATACCCTGAGTTTAAAACATTTGTTCAAAGTTACAATGAAAAAGTGTCAGTTTTTTTTAGATGCAAAAGATAGGGAAAGAAGTGCTAGTTGAAGTGTTTCCTGAATAAGTAGGTCTTCAACTGCCACTTGAAAATAGCCAGTAACTCAGCTGGCCGGACCTCTAGGGGAAATTTATTCCACCACCTTGTTGCCAGAACAGAGAAGAGTCTTGTAGTATACTTGCCTCTTACCCTGAGAGATGGTGGAACCAGTCGAGCAGTGCTGGTAGATCGGAGGGTGCGGGGTGCAGTGCAAGGAGTGATGAGGGCTTTTAGGTGAGAGGGAGCTGGTCCATGCTTTGTAGGCCAGCATAAGTGTTTTGAATCTGATGTGTGCAGCTACCAGAAGCCAGTGGAGGGATCGCAGCAGTGGGGTGGTATGCGAGAACTTAGGCAGGTTGAAAACAAGCTGGGCAGCTGCATTTTGGATCATTTGCAGAGGACGGATTGCATTCATAGGTAGACCTGCTAGCAGTGCGTTGCAGTAATCCAGTCTAGAAATGACAAGAGACTGAACAAGTACCTGAGCAGCCTGTGTGGACAAAAATGTCCAAATCCTTCTAATGTTGTAGAGAAGAAACCGACATGAGCGAGTCACATTAGCAACATGAGAGGAAAAGGACAGTTGATTGTCCATGGTTACCCCAAGGTTGTGAGCTGTGGCTGAAGGGGAGATCAGATCATTGTCCAAGGATTTAGCAAGATCATGACCTGGGGATGAATCACCTTGGATGAACAGCAGTTCAGTTTTGCTAGGATTGAGCTTTAACTGATGAGCAGTCATCCATTATGATATTTCTGCCAGACATGCTGAGATCTGATCAGAAGCTGTGGTATCTGAGAGTGGGAAAGAGAAGATAAGTTGTGTGAGGAAATAACTTCACCAAGAGAGTGAGTATACAAGGAGAAAAGAAGAGGACCAAGTACTGAGCCCTGTGGGATGCCAGTGGAGAGTCTGCGTAGAGCAGATGTCACTCCCCTCCATGTTACCTGATATGAGCGTCCTTCCAGGTAGGAAGCAAACCATTCCCAAGCTGATCCACAAATCCCAAGACTTCTGAGGGTGGATAAAAGAGTCTTGTGGTTGACCGTATCAAACGCTGCTGAAAGGTCAAGGAGGATAAGGACGGATGACAGTTTGGCTGATCTAGCAGCATGTAGTTTCTGGAATGAGCTGCTTTAAAGCCAGACTGGTTGGGATCTTGGAGGTTGTTCTGTGAGAGATAGACAGACAGTTGATTATAGACAATGCGTTCAAGAATTTTTGAAAGAAACGAGAGAAGTTATACCGATCTGTAGTTACTGATGTCTGATGGATCCAGAGCAGGTTTCTTTAGGATGGGAATAACCCTTGCTCTCTTGATAGTTGTTGGTACCTGACCAGATGCTATGGATCTATTGATGATAGTGGTAATGGAGGGCAGAAGGTCTTGTGAGATGGTGTGGAGCATAGTGGAAGGGAGTGGATCCAATGGGCAGGTTGTACAGTAGGATTGCAGGTGTGGATGAGTTGTAAAATCTCTTCTGCTGCTACAGTTGAGAAATGTGACAACGAAGGTGTAGGGGAATCCATATTCTAAGATCTAAGTGCAGTCGGGTTGAGGGTCCGGCAAATTTCTTCAATCTTCCATGGGGGTTGAGCAGAGAAGAGTTGATGTTGTGGATTTTCCGAGGGTCATGTGAGGAAGCTTCAAGCTTTTCCTTGTAGAAGGAAGTCTTGGCAGAAGTCACATCTGAGGAGAACTTGGCAAGACGTGTTCGGTAAGAATCAAGATCTGCATCAAGTTGTGATATCTTCCACTTTCTCTCGGATGATCTAAGCTCTCTTCGATTGTTGTGCAGCACATCTGAAAGCCAAGGAGCAGAACAAGACGTTTTCTTGGGTTTAGTGGACATAAGGCAGAGGAAGTCCATAGTTGAGGAAAGAGATGAAAGTAAAGTATCTGTGGCTGAGTCCAAGGGTAGTGAGGAAAAAGTCTCAGGATCAGGAAGAGAAGAAAGAGTGCCAGAAGCTACAGAAGAAGGGGAGACAGAGTGAAGGTTGCGGCGGGTAAGAGCAAGGGGGTGAGAGGTAGTTTTAGGTAGGGTAGGCCGCGTGATGGTGAAGGATACCAGGTGATGATCGGAGACGTGCAGTGGGGTAACAGTCACGTCTGTAGCTGGAGAAGAACGGGTGAAAAACAGGCCCAGGACATTGCCTCCTTTGTGTGTGGGGATGTAGCTGTTGAGTGTCAGGGCAAAGGAGTCGAGAAGAGTCAGGAGGGAAGAAGATTGAAGCTTGTCAGAGGGGAGGATGAAGTCACCAAGCACCGTCAGAGGGGAGCTATCGGAAGGGAAAGCACTAAACAGTGAGTCCATTTCTTCCAGGAAGTCACCTATGCCTCTTTTCCACCGGAAAGAACCAGGTGCTGGTTCAGAGCTAGCGCTAGTGCTGGTTCAAAGTTGGTTCCACTGGTGAACCTTCTAAGAACCGGTTTGCTTTTCCACCGGCTAGAGAGCCATCACAGCGCCGAGTGTGATGTCACTGTATACGTGTCACGTGTCCCGGCAACGTTAGCGCAGCGGCGGCAAACACAAACGCATCAACAATGGTGGATGTTGCTTTACTGTTAATGCTTATGGCTTTGCGAACCTACATTGGCATCCAAACGCGGCGAATCCAGCATGCACGTGCAGCTCCATGTAATCTGTATAAACGGAGGTTGTAATCGATAAAGTACATAACGTTATTTTATCGTTAACACAGAAAAAAATTTAGCCTTAGCATGTAGCTACCTACTATCATGTGTGCTGATAATGTATCATATCGCGGTAAAGTAAAAGTCTATTAAACATTAGTATACTTAAGGTACATTATCAAATGCGCTAACAGTAACCCGCCCACAGCTCCAGATGCAAGCGGTTCTTAAGTCTAGACCAGCAACGTTTTGGTGCTACTTAAGAACCACTTTTCCTGGTTCGGAGCCGGTGCTTTGGCGAACCAGCAATCAAACTGCCTCAGTGGAAAAGGGGCACTAGAGGACCAGGAGGGTAGTAAACAACAATGATAACAAGGTTGATTGGAGAGGTAACTGAAATGGCATGGAATTCAAAGGAGGAGATGGTTAAATGAGACAAGAGATGTGTAAAGCACCATTTCTTTGACAACAATAAACCTGTACCTGCCTGTTTCTCGTGGTGAGTGAGAGAAAGCATAGGCAGCGGATAAAGCAGCTGGTGTAGCAGTGTTCTGTGGGGATATCCAGGTTTCTGTTAGAGCAAGAAAATCAAAGGAGTAATGGGAAGTTAAAGCAGAGATAAAAATCAGGTCAGCAAACTTTTAAATAGGTCAGTTTTATTGTATTTTAGAGCAATAAATAGTGACTTGCTTTATGAAGGCTGAGTTTTGAATCGTTTTATGTTCTACAACATCAAAGTAACAACACCACCAAGAAGATTAAGAAGGTTAAGAATTAAGAATGTCCTCTCTGGTTTCTGTTGACAAATTTATTGAATGTTGCTTTACTGTTAATGCTCATGGCTTTGCGAACCTTCATTGGCATACAAACGCGGAGAATCCATCGTGTACGTGCAGCTCCATGTAATTTGTATACAGAGGTTGTAATCGAGAATAACCAAAAGTACATAAGATTATTTTATCATTAACAGAGAAAAAAGTTAGCCATAGCATGTATCTACCTACTATCATGTGTGCTGATAATTGATCATATTGCAGTAAAGTAAAAGTGTATTAAACATTAGTAAACTTTAGGTACATTATCAAAGACGTTAACAGTACACAGCTTAACCACTTGGCTACCACATATATATATATATAAATGGTGCTTGAACTCCAATCAGTGCTTGTTCAGATGTATTCCACCCCTCTCATTGCTTCAGTTACACCTTTCTTTCTATTTTGGTACACGACGGTGAATCTTGATTGTACAGTAGCGGTAGGCTGCAAATCATGAATCAGCTTTTTAAATTCATCTTTTTCAACCACACTAAAAGGTCAGAGACCATGTACAAGTACAGCTTTATCAGTGGTTTCCTGAGAAATTCTTTTTGTCTTTCCAACTGAGTTGTTTCTTTTCTGTGCAATCGAGGTCAGTATTTTTTTTAAGTGATTAGGATTTTTTTTCTGTATTAAATAAAACAAAGGACCAGTGTTATGTTTCTGTTATTTACTTAGTAAAATACATATAAATGCAATTCAATAATGAATACATCATAAACACACAGCTAAATACACCTGATGCACCATGTATAATCTGTTAGCATAGATTTCCTATGCTCAAATAAATTGGACTACATAAAGTGACAACATTTCAAATTTGAAACTAAAATATAGTGTCATATGTTGTACTGGCTTTTCTCATTTGTAGTAACTTTCAGTATCGCTGACAAACAGCAAATTTAGGGTAACTTACTTTAGGGTAACTTTAATGTACTTTTTTTACCGTTACATTTTAATAATGTAATGATATTACATTACATTATTAAAATGTAACGGTAAAAAAAGTACATTAAATTACCATTAAATAGGCTCTTAACGTGTTTCTTCAAATTTGAAAGAACTTATTTCCGTGGTTCATGGCAAACAATGTAGACACTGCATCCTGTAAGAATCATTCTTCTTTCCAGAAAATAAAAATGTTTTTTAAATAAGGCCATCAAAGCCATGGTTATCAGTGCTGCTGGCACTGCATGTGCTGGCTTCGGCTTTCTCAGTGGCTGCAGCCATAACGCTGAGGAAAAACCCAGCTTTCGCAAGCTGCTAACTCGTGCTCACGTGAAGTAACTTCATTTTGCATATAGAGGCAAATAGCATCTAGTACCTTTAAACCCTGCAGATGGCAATATTGCCTCCTCCCCCAAGAAGCCATGGCAAATAAAGTTGCCGGCTTGCCATGCACAATGTAATGAGTAACAGTTAAGTGTCAGTTCAGATGTAGTGGAGTAAGCAGTACATATATTCAATCAAAAATATAGCTGAGAAGAGAGTAAAACCTACTTTCTGTTTGATACTCAGTAAAAGTACAAAGTAGCCAAAAAATACTTAAGTACAGTAACAAAATCCATTTAATCAAATGCGTTACACCACTGCTGTGAAATATTCTGATTTTAAATCTGACAGCATCCAAACATCCCTGTTTATCAAAATACTAATGAACCCTCGAGATATTTACCTTTTTAACAAGCTTATTTACAAAGGGCTTGACTAAACAAGCAAAACGAGCAAGTTTACAGTTTTACTGCAGTGCCTTTCAAAGGCCTTTCAGTGCCGTTCATATTATTCAGTAGTATCTAGTAAACAATATGAAGTGTCACTGGGTGCTAGTGCAGTGTGGATAAGATAGGGATGATGAATTTAAATTCTCTGCCTCCACTGCTGCATACTGGTCTAACTGGATCTTGCTCAAGCACCAACTGTAACACCCAGAAAGCAAGACATTGCAAAAACACAAACTTGCTAAGAGCTTGACAAAAGGGCAGCCAAGCGTTCTGTAATTTTTTTAAGTTTAGTCCATGATCAAAAGGTTTAAAGCTCAGAAATATAAAGAAAAACTTAAGAGCTAAATCATGTGGCCTACAAGGCTCTGTAAATACATTAATGTTTATATTCTTTAGGGCTGCAACTAACGATTATTTTATTAATCAAGTATTCTATCAGTTATTTCATCGAATAATCGATAAGAAGTCGTTTTTCTTTATTAAAGAGGAATACAAAATATGCAAGAGAAAATAAGACCGGTCTCTTTCTTTTTAGGAAAATAATTATTTTTTTCTGAAATTGCATCCATTAATAATTAATTACAGTCTTAAAAATTCACTAAATATAGCCACAATCAACATACATTCTTTATAGTCTTCATTTCAACTAGCAATCATTATGATTTAGGCTAAATGCGAAAGCTAGAGTTACCTTGTGTAGACTCAGTAGACTTGATGTGAGGACTGAGTGTTTTTGCATGAGATGTTGAAGCATATTGTATAGAGTTTTCCTTCTGTTTTAATTTTAAATATTTACAGTTTTATAAACTTTCAGCAGTGTTTTTTTTTTTGTCTAAATTTTTTCCAAAATCCCTCGTTGCTTTTTCCTCGTTCCAAAATTTTTCAGACTTTTGCAGAGTCTGTGTTTACATCACATGTACAGAGTTTAGCGGGTTGTGCATCAGTAATAATGGTACACAGGGAAACTCAATGCTCTGTGTGTAGTTACAGTAAATGGAGTAAACAAAGCACAACAGCATAGCAACATCTAAATGGCTCAAGAAGAAAAAAGGTGACAGTGTTAGAACTAAAGTCCAGGTTATCGTTAGTTTATAGAAATTTAAGCCTTGATAAATAAAAGCATAGAATTGAAGCATGGTGTTCTGTATTTTTCCCATAATTGTATATGAGACAGGAGTCAGTAATCACGCCAAAGACTTTCACTGCTACACATGATGTAACTGAAAGGCCATTTGGCAAATGAACTCAACAATGATAATAATAATAATAATAAGTATCTGTGTGTGTGTGTGTGTGTGTGTGTGTGTGTGTGTGTGTGTGTGTGTGTGTGTGTGTGTGTGTGTGTGTGTGTGTGTGTGTATGTGTGTGTGTGTGTGTGTTTGTACACAGGAGATCACACAATGCAGTGGCTTTATGGCTGCAGGATCGCTGATGACGGCACCATCAGAAGCTACAACCATTACAGTGTTGATGGAACTGATTTCCTCCATCTCAATACAAACAATCTCACCTGGACTGCATTTAACGAGAAAGCTGAGATCTTCAAAAACAACTGGGACATTAAAGGGAATGAGGCTCAGCACATGACCAGCTACCTGAAGACAAAGTGCATTGATAGTTTAAAGGAATATGTGTCTCACCTAAATACGTCACAGAAGACAGGTAAAGTGTATGATCTGCTTTGTTTCTGTAACCAGGCTTCGTTGGAAATACAATTAACTTTGCTATAGATTCTGAATCCAAAAATAAAGTGACTACAGAAGATACATGTTTATTCAGATTATAATTAATATATTTTTAACAACCTCAATTAAACCAGCCAGCTTCCTCATTTGTATCACAGAAGTGTGAAAAGGATACGATTATGATCCTTTGACCTTTTATCAGTGTCACACATTTACAGTATTCCTAAAATATAAGCTTTCATAACAACCAGAATATCGTTCAGTTGATCAGAAAATCATGTAACAACAAAATTTAGCTGTGTGTAAGACCACTTTTCCTTAAATTTTATGGTATTTCTAATATGCATCCATTTAATTCTTTGTGTTTCTGCAGATGCTCCTACAGTGTCAGTGAACCAGAAACACTCGCCTTCTCCGGAGGTGGTGTGTCACACTACAGGTTTATTCCACAAAGTAGTGATGATCTCCTGGAGGACGGACGGAGAGGACGTGCATGAGGACGTGGAGATCAGAGAGACGTTACCCAACCAGGATGGAAGCTTCCAGAAGAGAAGCATTCTGAAAGCCAGGTGAGGAGCTGCAGAAACACAACTACACCTGTGTGATTCAGCACAGCAGCTTGGAGAAGGAGTTAGAGGATAAAGGTCCTGATCAACACCACATGTACAGTAGAAACAATAAATCTAAATTATGCAGCAGATAATAAAGACTCTGTGCTGATTCAACAGGTGGATTATCAGATGGAGGACAGGCTGGTATCATTGTTGCTGTAGTCGTCATCATTGTTGCTGTAGTCGTCATCATTGTTGCTGTAGTCGTCATCATAGTTGCTGTAGTCGTCGTCATTGTTGCTGTAGTAGTCTTTGTTCGGAAGAAGAAAAACTTCAGTGAGAAGAGGAACGAGAACGTCAGATTTAATGGACTTTTGTCTGAGCATGTGTAACGTACAGGGGTTGGACAATGAATTGACCAATGAATTGCTACTGCTATTGGTTCGGTGCCTTGCTCAAGGGCACCTCAGTCGTGACCTTAGGGTTATGAGTCAAACTCTCTAACCATTAGGCCACGACTTCCCCGAAGTCAAGACAAGGGTTAAGTCAAGCTTCAGCAAGTCATGACAGTCACAGAGCCGCTCTGTGAAATATGAACTGAAAACAGCAGAGACAACAAGATAACATACCAAGAAGGAAAATTGGCAAGACGGGAAATTAAATTGATGCATTATAAATGGACTGTCAAAGGACTCATAGCAACTGAAAGAGTGTCCAACAGATTCTTTGAAAATATGGACTTAGTAATGCTGAAGAGGATTGTCAAATAACAATGTATTTGTAATGTATGTTTGTACACTGGAAAGAACACTTCTGAAATAGTGAGTGGTGATATTACTGACGGGCACATAGTGTTGGCAGGGTGGGAATTTTCCTTACATTTGGCAAAACTAGGGAAGAAGTTCTAACCCAATCTTATCCCAAAAATGTAGTGGACAACATGGGGACCAATCTAAGAACATTGGGAGATGTTGGGAACCAATTAGTAAAAAAAACAGCTTGACAATAATCTAATAAGGCAGTCTGAGGCATGTGCTACGGTTGCAGTGTTATTTTAAGTTGAACGGTAACAGGGCATTTGATAGGATTGCTATCAACATGGCATTAACATGGATTGCTCAAGGCCTCTTGTAAAAGTATTCTGAAAAATCTATTGTGGAAGGTACAGGACCACCAGATGTAATAAGTTACATGATGTAAAAAGTCATGAAGTCCAAGGAATTGTCTGTAGAACTCTGAGACAGGATTGTATCAAGGCACAGATCTGGGGAAGGGTACAGAAAAATTTCAGTGCTGTGAATACTTTCTGGATGCATTGAGGGCCTTTGGGACCCAGTTGGGTCTGCTCGGGTTGAATGTGTGGATAATGCTCAGAGTGGGGGGTTATATGCAAAAGGAGGTGGAGGCAAAAATAATGGTAAAGTAGAAGACCTAAAATCTAAAACTAATGGAAATTGAAAAACGAGAAAAGCAATGGCATGTGACAATGATAAAACTTGAAAATAATGGGGATTTTCAAAAATATGGAGGGAACATCACTAATATACTAGAAATTAAGGGGTGTTTGGGTATTAGACCAGATCATTTTTGGGAAATTTTGATGAATTGATCTCAGGTTCATCGCTGTTTTTGCAATAAACTCTTTGATTTTCATCCATGGCTCTTTTGAATATATATATTTTTTTTTTGTCCAGGTGAGTGACATTACATTGCATCTTTCATTGCCCATTTTCGAATTCAGGAAGCACTGAAAGGTGATTGACTGAATTATGCTCAGTGTCTTCACTGTTGGGACTTGGAAGTCAACTCAGTGTACAGTTCCAGGATTGTACACAATATTGTTTTGATAATCCTGCAACATGACTGCTCATGTTTGGACTTTGTGTGATCTTATTTGAGGAACTGCCATCATTTCATTAAAGTGAGAGGTTTATGGTCTGTACAAATTGTAGACATACAAATACTTATGAAATCTCTGGGTGCCAAAGGTCATAGCAAATCCTCCCTTTATCTTTTTTCTGCAGATATCAATGTTTGTGACACGAAACATTGAATTAACCCAGTGGTTAATTCCTTGCTGCACTGTGAGATCCCTGCCCCAAGCCCCCAAGGGTTTTCTCCCTGTTTCCCCTCCCATAACTTCTCACATTAACAAGTGAAAACATTTCAACAACAAGACTCACCAGTGCACCTAGTGGTCATACCATTTAAGTACCTTCCATTTACCCCTAGTAATAACCTTTTTTTTTTGTTTTGTTTGTTGTTGTTTTTGGATTCTTCAGGAAAGGTTTTATCCTTTCAAAGTCGAATATCTTGAAAGTCTGTAGCCCTGCAACCATAACTATAATTTTGTTTAGCACTATCAAAGGTGTGTTAAATGTATAATCTGTGGAGCAAGATATAAGAGATAACACAAAGTTAAATATGCATGTTCTGTGGAGGTGAAACACTGCACTGTTCCTACTCATTACAGAACAGAGTTCTTGTCATCAATACTAAATATCTTTAATAGGTTTAACACTTGTTTTGATTGTTTCTTATCTTAGTTAGATACACAACTGATTCACCACAAACCACACTGTTTGCATCATGCAGTATGTCCATTTCAGAGGAAGCCCTGCCTAGCAGTGTTTAAACCACAGACCTGGCATTCTCTGTTTGTGATTATTATAGTTTCTGTGCTGTATCTACCAGAGAAAACCACATGTAGCTGTGTTCAGTGGTGACCTGACCATCAGTGTTTTATTTCAGACCTTTGCCTCACTAAACCCACACAAATGCCATTTTCACATTCAGTTTGTCCATTTGTTTCCTGAAAAACAACTTTGCATGCTATTCAGGTGCAACATTTATGGGATAAAACAAGCCATGTATTTATGCTTTTTGCTTATGGTTAAAGATTAAAAGTATGCAGAAAATGAATCTCATTTTATTATGCAAATATATTACTTGTTGAGAGACTCACTGGGATTAAGGCTTCCTTTTTAGTTAAATGTCCACTGACTATACTCAAGCCACACCTCCTTTCATACAGATCACTTTACCAGATAGACATTTCCCTTTTCATCTTTCACCTGACAGTGCAGCAACGGTTCAGTTTGTGATTATGCTTTTACTTCTCTGTACCATAAGTAAGTATTAAGAATCTCAATTACTAATTTAATTAATGAATTATTGTAGAAAATGGTCCACATTAATGCTTTTGCAATAAACCTTACCAGTAAACGTTATATTATTTAGGAAAAGTATAGACAGTAAATAAATATGTAGTCTATTTTTGGGTTTGGTTTAGCGATTTGATTTTTTTGAGAGTTTTATAATAAGGTTATATTCAGAAACTCAAGTGGTACTTGAAGTGTTATAAATTAGTTAATTGTTTATTGGCTTGCAGCTTTGCTCTCTGAGACCCTCAGTTCTTCACTGTTGGAGGCAGAAGCTGGAGATAAAGTCACGCTTTGGTGCCACCATGACCTGTATCGTGCCAGTTATATCTTCTGGTTTAAGCACACAAGTACCTCAGTGCCACTTCTTGTTGGGTGCAAACAGTTTACTTTATCTGGCCAAATGCAAAAGTGCTACTTCTCCCCTGAACCTGAGCACATGGTGATGTCTGTACACAGAAAGAACACGTCTCTCACAATCCCTGCAGTTAATGTCACTGATACAGGACTATATTACTGCAGCTTCACTGAGCTGGACAAAATAATATTCAGTAACTCCAGCTACTTGCATGTGAAAGTAGACACCGTTTCAGAGGGAAATAATACAATAACCATAACTTCAGTCAGACCAGAAGATTTTCCAGTTGTCTGTTCTTTAAAAGGTTTGTGAAGCTTCTCTTATCATGTCTGTAGATTCATTTCTAGAAAGAAACGTTTTGTGCAGTTTTAATTGTAAGATGTGCTTTATAACCTCTTTTTCAAGATTATGTCTTCTCTGGTGTATTCATTATGCTGAGCGTGATCTCTGTGGCAATGAATGTGATTGTGATTCCTCTCTGTGTCATGATCATTATTCACAAACCAAGAACGCACAGAGGTACTGAAGTCATATTATACAATAAAATACAATATAATATGATTAATCACTCAAAAGCTGAAAACTTGCCAAAGACTTTAAAGGGTTGGGGGTTCAATTCATGCTTCTGCCCACTGTGTGTGTGTAGTTTGCATATTCTCATTGCTATCTGTAAATGGTCTGTAGTGTGTGTGTGATTGTTCCCTGTGATTGTTCCCATGCTTTTTGAGCCAAGTTCCCTGAGATAGACTCCAGGCTCTACACGAACCAGCATAGGAAAACCACTCCTGAAAATAGATAGAGAAACATATTATAATAATAAATTATTTGCTTTCTCTGTTGTTTTATTATAGGTCCTGAAGGACAAGATGAAGAGGTAAATCTAAGACTTTGAATTAAAATTAAAAGATAGTAACCTCTAGCTTTACTGCCATTAATTCAAAGTTGTAATTTAATCCTGACTTCCAAGATGTAATTTAAGATGGTGCAAGTTCATTAGTTATAGATTTATTTGTGCATATTGCAAATGATCATACTGTTTTCTAGGGGCACATTTTTAACACTCCTGTCTTTACAGTTTGATGCAACCATAATGTGTCAGGCTGAAATGTATGTTTTGGCTGTAAAAACACATACAAAATTCCTATTGGATTCTGTTGAAGTCCAAATACATAAAAAGGTTTTAAGCAGCATTTTAAATAGACAAACAGCTTATCTATAGGAAGATGAAATTATACATTCCTTAAAATGAACTTAAGCCTAACAAATGACTACTCAGTCACATGTTCATTTTAAATAAAAAAAAAACTGACTTGTCTGTGTATCCTCTGTCACAGCTCTCTAACAAGAAAGACATGCAGACAAGCAAACACAAGGAAGCAGCTATTCCACACAATGTATACACGTGTGTCGTATACCAGAACGTAGCTTAGCATTAGCTTTAATAAGCTGTTAAACAAGGTGGGATGAGTGTTTTCTTTTATCTTTTTATTACATTATGTAATATATACAATGGGTTGTGGAATATGTGTATTCAGTTTTAGATCAGGGAAAATGTCTTTCATTTTTATTAATTAATACAATTTGTAATTTTCCTATGACCCGCTGTCATAATGTCTCAATTACTTATGCAGTATAATAAAACATTCATGAGTTTGATGAGTACTAGATTTGTCATAGATTTGTGCTATTTATACCAATCGGTAATGATATTGTAATAAAAAAAATCATCCCAGTGTCCTGTAAGGCCTTTTTGATTTAGTGATCTCTTCATGAACCAGAAATATTTACTAATTTTAAATTTATGTGTGATTGAAGCATAAATGTGAACAATCACGACTATACTGTAGATGCAGGAAGCTTCATGTTGTACTACATTCTGGTAAAAGCTTTGTTAAACCAGCCACACATATAGTGTAGGAGCACAGCTTTTAGATGCTTAGATGCTGAAAGAGGAACGCAAGTGTATGCAAACTCCTACAACACAGCAAAAGAATGTACTACAAAAAGATTGTATTCAATGAATACAAACAAATGCACATGCGCTGGCAGAGTCACACTAATTAAAGTACCCGGCTACAAAGGATAACCCAAACTGCTATACATAACATTGACTCATTCCAAATAAACTCAATAAACTCAATAAATATCCCCAAAACTTCAAACTAAAGTTTTGAGAATGTTCACTAAACTAATAACCAATACAATTGACTTGACTACACTAGGAGGCACATTTTAATCCACTATAAAATGGATATTTCAAAATGTTAGTTAATCATATCAGCTCAGATCATTTCATCGTTACCTACTCAATGCTCACAGTAAAGGTCATCTGTTTTTACTGTGGATTTTTGAAGTAATTGTTTATTAAATTCATAAGATCCAACAACATAATCCAAAAAATTTAATTCATTGTTAAATATGCTCACAATAAAAACTGATTAATTTTACTCTGGTAAAATTACTCCCAGCTTAGGGCTGTTGGAACCAATCAGAACTCACTTGGACCCTTGGATCTCAACAATCTCACTGTTTAATGAGATTAAATGTATCCCTATTAGTTTAAAAACATGATTAAGCATATTTATGTAAACAACTATATTCCTAGACATATGACAATTCCTAGACCATGACAATGGTGTTTGTCTTCAATAAAAAAAAAATGCAATAAGAGATGCTCTTATCTTCAACCCCTGAAGAAAGACTTTGTAAAGCACAAACTATATTTCCTACTTTCAATTCCAAAAAAAGATCAAAATCAAAATTGTTCACAGATATTACCAATGTAATTTAAGTTTTCTGAGCGTGTATCTTCGTGTTTGTTTTGTAACGTTGAAGAAGAATCTATTCTACATTTATTTTATCATTGCCCATTCGGTCAGAAGTTACAATCTTAATACTCTTGTGCTGAAACTTCCTGTATCTCTTGACTGACAGATGTGTCGTCCAATCAGCAGTAAGATTTCCATTCGCAAATACTACATACTACCTATGTTATTTATTTATTTTTATTATAAATACCTATATTTTCCGGTTTGTCTGCTCCGTTTTGTAAATTGCCATTGAGTTTTATGATTTTTTATTTTGTTTTGCATTTCTCGGCCATGATAGGCAAACATACATTAGGCATACGAGTACAGCGAACTTTCTAGTTCAGAGTTAATGTGTGATCCGGCTCTTTAGTTCGCTACAAAGAATCGTGCGCTGAAAGTTTGGGAACGACTCATTTCGGCTCACGCATTAGCTTACTTGCTGTAAAGTTGTGTTGTGACTGCATGATAGCTAGTTCGTTGCACATATTTATATTAAAGATTTAAAGAGCTCCATGATGTTAAGCATGGCTCTCTTAATACTCTTTGGTTGTGGTGGAGTTTCCGCAGGTGAGTTTGATGTCCATATTTTATCATCGCCGGGTGATTGTATGTGGTGTTAGTGGTTGGAGTGTCTTTTTTTTTTTTTTTTTACAGGACGCCTGGTAGATTTAGTATGGCTCTGATTTTGGATAGCTTTTGTTCAAACCGTGTAGGGTGACTGTCTCTAAATCCGTAACTTTATCATCAAACTTTGTTGTGAGCCAATTTGTTCTGATTCCGGCGTTGATGCGGCTCACAGTGAACTCCCGAGGCTGAAGTTAACAGTTAGCCGCAGTTAGCAGTTTGTTTGGCATCAGTAAGTCTGTCACTCTCGTAGTAAGGGTTGTTCTGCTGCCAAATTCGTATTTATCTTATTGCCCACTGTTGTGTCTGCGGGCAAAACAATAATAACGCGACACTCGTTTGCTGTGTAACTCACGTTGTTCTTTTACTGAACCGGAACTGAATGCAAATAGCGATACATCACTATAGGTCACCACTAGGGGCAGGCTTATCACAAGACTATGAAACCCCATAGTACATTACACTTTCCTCCCCCACTAGATTAATTAAACTGAGAAACATGAAATACAAAACCCAAACATACTGTACTACATCAACAGGTACTCTAATAAAAAAAAAAACGTTTCTAATTAAACATAACTACAAATCAAGCCTTTGAGGAGGTTTTCTAGTTCTCTCAGGATAATGTCTCTGTAAGCCTAGGTGAGATTCAGGTGCAGGTACAACCGGCATTGTAACATCTGGTTCATCTTCATGCGACTCAGATTCATTCACGTTAACTGATGTAGGAGGGGTAGTGTCGACAGCATTGTTGTCCTTGGCATTCGAATCAGGAGCAGGTAAAGGTGGGGATTTTGTCTAGCAATCCACCAACTGATCTACATGGCGTCTCCAAGTGTTCTCTCCAACTTTCACTGTGTACGTCAAGGGTCCCGTTCTGGTGGTGATAGTACCTGGTTGCCACTTTTCCAGTCGGTAGTCGCGTGCTAAGAAATTTATTGTAGGTCTGTCCTTCATCTGCTCAATTTGTTTGTTTTCCACGTAACGACGAACATTGGGTTTGATGAGATCCAAGCGAGATATTAAGTTTCTCTTAAGGAACATCATCGCTGGTGTTTGGCCTGTCGTGGCATGTGTTGCATTTCTGTACATGAAAAGAAAGTTGTCTATTTTGTGTTGTAGTGAAATGCTGTCACTGTCCATTGCTTTTATTGCTTTCTTGAAAGTCTGTACAAACCTTTCCACCAAGCCATTAGTGGCAGGATGGTATGGCACAGAAGTGATGTGTTTGACACCATTCAGCTTCATGAATTTCTGAAACGCGTCTGAGACGAACTGTCGTCCATTATCTGTGCATATCTGCTCTGGCAACCCGTTCTTAGAGAAAATTGTTCCCAATACCGAAACAGTGTTTGCAGATGTGGTTGTCTTCATCGGAACAACTTCAGGCCATTTAGAATGTGCGTCCACGGCGATCAAGAACATGGAGTCCCTAAATGGTCCAGCAAAGTCAACGTGCACTCGTTGCCATGGTGTTGACGGCCATTCCCAGGAATGCAAAGGAGCTAATGGTGGAGAGTTCTGGGTCCCTTGACATCCAGGACAAGCCTTTGCCAGATCCTCAATCTGCTTGTCGATTCCTAGCCACCACATATAACTACGTGCAAGGTTCTATATTTTTACTGTGCACAAATGCCCTTCATGTAATGTGTCCAACATCTTACTGCGCAATTTGGCAATTTGACAACTCTTAATCCACACATCAGCGTCCCTTGACACACAGAAAGCTGTTCTCTTCTCGCTGAGAATGCCGGATACAGTGAGATGCCATGTGCTGGCCACCCGAGATCTGTGATGTCATAGATTTTGGACAATTTGGGGTCATTACGGGTTTCTTTCTGAATAGTGGCATTTGTTGCAGGTAACTGACTCACAATTGTGGTGTGAAACACGTCAGCCGGATCCACACTATGTGACTCGTCTGTTGACTTCAGTGGCAGACGTGACAAGCCGTCTGCGTTACCATGTAGTTTGGTGCCTTTGAACTCAATATCATATTGGTGGGCACCCAAGAAGAGTGACCAACGCTGCAGCCTAGCTGAGGCCATCGCTGAGACACCCCTCCGCACATTGAAGATCGAGACCAAGGGCTGATGGTCTGTGATCAGAGTGAATCTTTTACCATATAGGTAATGGTGGAACTTTTTTACACCCCACACAAGACTAAGTGCTTCTCTGTCTATTTGTGCGTAGTTACGTTCAGCTGCCGTTAGTGATCTTGATGCAAAGGCTATCGGTTTTTCTGTGCCTTCTGGAAACTTGTGAAACAGCACAGCGCCAATTCCATACGGCGATGCATCACATGCCAGCCTGATGGGTATGGATGGATTGAAATGTGTCAGCACTATATCAGAAGTTATGAGCATCTTGGTCTTTTGGAAAACTTGTTCGCAACTGTCTGACCATTTCCCCTGTGTTCTTGTTTGCAACAGTGCGTTCAATGGGTGTAGCACGGTCGAGAGGTTTGGAAGAAATTTGTGATAATAGTTCACAAGTCCGAGATATGATCGGAGTGAGACACATTCTGTGGGTGTGGTGCATTTAACACAGCTTCAATTTTGTCCTGTGACTTGTGTAGACCATCTTTGTCTATTACATGACCACAATAAGAAATACGAGACTTGAAGAACTCACATTTTTCTTTGTTAGCTCTTAGTCCATACTCACACAGTCGCGTCAGCACACGTTGTAAGTTTTGGAGGTGATCTGCATCATCCTTCCCTGTTACAATAATATCGTCCAGGTAACACTGCGTTCCTGGAATACCCTGCAGCACCTGGTCCATCGCTCTCTGCCACAAGGCAGGGGCTGATGCAATTCCAAAAACAAGACGGTTGTACTGATGGAGCCCTTTACTGTATGTGTGTTGATGGTCAAGAATTTCTTGGATTGCTCATCCATCTCCATTTGGAGGTATGCTTTGGCCAGGTCAATTTTTGAGAAGTGTTCTCCACTGGACAAGGATGCGAAAATATCTTCAATGCATGGCAGGGGATACTGTACTGCATGAAGAGCTGGATTAATGGTCAGTTTAAAGTTCCCACAAATACGCACATCCCCTGTCTTACCCTTTTTGATCACAGGAACTATGGGCGTTGCCCATTCACTCCGTTAAATTTTTGGTCAGGATTCCTGTTTTTTCCAAATGATCCAGCTCTGCCTCGACCTTGGGATGAATTGCATATGGGACTGAGCGGGCTTTAAAGAATTTTGGAGAAGTGTCTTCTTTTAACTCCAGAGTCCCTTTTATTCCATTAAGTGTTTCTATTCCTTTCTGAAACACAGGTTCTGCATTTTGTACAATTTGCAATAAAGTCATTTGTGTCTCTTTGTTTGTAATTTGCTGGGAAACACTCAAGTTTTTTATTGCGTGCCAGTCCAGAGGTATTTTCCTCAGCCATTCGCGTCCGAACAGTGCAGGCCCTCCATTTTCCAGGACATACAGGTTGAGCTGTTGTAGGGCTGGGCGATTTGGCCTAAAATCAAAATCTCGATTAATTGAACATTTTAACTCGATTACGATTAATGAACGATTATTTTATTTTTTTGCCCTCTTAGTTCACTGACATGTTTTGTTTAGTAAATATGCTCACATATTACAAGTGAGATTTTTGAATGAAGGGTGCATTACTTGATTTTAAAATAATTGAAGGAAACACACACTATCTACTTTCTATGATTTATTTATTGAACATAAATGTTGAACAACTGAAATTAAAGCACACATTGCCTAAAATGAACAGTCACTTAAAAAAAAGTAAAAATAAATAAATTGCACTTTTGGAAACAAAATAAATTATTTTCAATGTTTTTCATATTAAAAGTGAAAATAAGCAGTATCTCTTCTAAAATAAATAACTCTTGTATATCCTGTAAATAATATTTTAAACAGTGCATTTCTCGTTGTCTTTCGTAATGGCTGAAAGTTTTTCTTCCCACGAGGTCCCATTCAGAAAGCATATCTTTCAGACCTTGCGCAATCATATCTGCCGTGTGATCGGCTGGAAAATATGCCGTCTCAAGGCATCTCTGGCTCAGCTTCCAATCGTCGTCAATGTAGTGCAAAGTAAGGCTCAAGAATGGGTCCCTCGTCCTGCACAGTTTTAGAAAAATGTGATGGCGATGGCACAGTGTATCTTCAGTCGAGAGTTTTAAACCCGCTTCGCTCCACTGTAGCCAATGGGAGTCATATCCTTTGCGATGTAATAACAAATAGCGTCAGTTATTTCATTCCATCTTCTTGAACTCTTCTCATAGTGGCATTTGTGAATGCATTTGTTATCGACATCTGCTTTGCGGAGGCACTTGTTGCTGGGCGCTTGTCAGTCTCTTTTTGGGTTTTTTGAGCCATGCACTGTTCATATTCAGTAACGTGATTGCGCTCCAAGTGTTGGTGTTACAAATTGCGCTACAAATTGGCGGTGTTACCTTTGGGTGTCAACTGTTTTTCTACAGTGTCTACATCTGACTTCATTTTGTTCAATGTCATTCTTACCGAAGCATTTCTCTTTGATACAAGCTGCTCTTGTTGCTCAGTTGTCTGAGTGTTTAAGCTCTCCATGCTCGACATGTCGGCGGAGTAACGTAACAGAGCGGGGTCACGTGACTCCACACGCGGTATTGTTTTTAATAGGAAAGTAATCGAAATAATCGACCTGAAACAATTTGATCGATTATAGGTTCTGAATGTCGATTTCGATTACTTTTCAATTAATTGCCCAGCCCTAAGCTGTTGTTGATTTTCTTTGTAATTCACAGTTACTGGTAATTTTCCTTTTGGAGACACTTTTTCACCAGTATAAGTCTTTAATATCACTGATGTCTGTTGCAGTGGTATTTTTGAAAACAGTCGCTTGTAATCAGCTGCTGAGATAACTGATAAGGCAGATCCAGTGTCTAACTCCATCTTGAGTTTACCTGACACTTCTGGCGTAAGCCAAATAACTCTACGATCTGTCTCTTTAATACTGTACAGTTCCAGGCATGAGAGATCATCAATATCTGAACTTGTGTTCGCTTCATTTTCAGTTACTTGATTTACAGTGGCAGATTTACGTTTTACTTTATACATTCTGTCTTTATGTACCTTCTGTTTATCCATTTTGCATACTCTCTCAATGTGCCCCTTTTTATGGCATCTTCTACACTCTTTATTTTTGAACCAACAGTCATTTGCATCATGAGACATTTTTCCACAGCGATAGCATTTCGGTTTTCTTTCCTATTTCAGTGCCAGTTTATTTGTTGCACATTCTATTGATTTTTGTTGCAATTCTAATGCATCTTTTGCTGCAGTCTCCATGGATATTGCAATGTTCAATGCACGATCAAGTGTCAAATCTTTTTCTGTCAGCAGTCTTTTTTGTGTACTTTCATTATGCATTCCACAAACAAGTCTGTCTCTTAATGCATCTGCCAGACCAGCTCCAAATTGACAATGCTCTGACAATCGGCGTAACTCAGCTATGTACTCGGAAACACTTTCTCCTTTAGCTTGGTTCCGCTTGTGGAATCTGAATCTTTCCGCAATTACTAAGGGATTGGGGCTCAAATGTTCATTTAAAATGTCCACTACTTGCTGGAACGATTTATCCGCTGGCTTTTCAGGGGTTAACAGACTACGAAGTAGTCCATAAGTCTTCGCTCCCATCACGCTCAGCAAAACAGCCACTTTCTTATTATTTTCAATGGCATTGGCCTCACAGTATAGCTCCACTCTTTCCACATAAGTTCCCCAATCCTCAGCATTACTATCAAATGCGGTGATAGTTCCAATCATTGACATTTTTGCTGGTTTGCATTTTCACTTTAAACATTAAAGAAACTCGTTCCGAAACTCGTTGCCAATTCTATTGTGTCTGCGGGCAGAACAATAATAACGCGACACTCGTTTGCTGTGTAACTCACGTTATTCTTTTACTGAACCGGGAACTGAATGCAAATAGAATACATCACTATAGGTCACCACTAGGGGCAGGCTTATCACAAGACTATGAAACCCCATAGTACATACATTACACCCACCCACTGTACGTAAGCAATCTTTTCTGAATTCGGCATCTAATCAGTTGAAATATAATAAGAAAAAAAATAACCTGTATCTGCTAATCACTTTGATTGGCATCGTTACGCTCCGGTTCCCTGACAAAGAGGTTAAACAGACATGGTATTATGCAGAGAAAGCGGCCAGGTGGATCAGAACGTGATGGAGCACGCAAAAAGAACCAGCAAAATGTAGAAAACTGCTAGCAAATATTAGTGTTAGTGCCCCTATTGATGTCATTTAAAATACTATATTAAATGACGGGGGCACGGTGGCTTAGTGGGTAGCACGTTTGCCTCACACCTCCAGGGCCGGGGTTCGATTCCCGCCTCCGCCTTGTGTGTGCGGAGTTTGCATGTTCTCCCCGTGCCTCGGGGGTTTCCTCCGGGTACTCCGGTTTCCTCCCCCGGTCCAAAGACATGCATGGTAGGTTAATTGGCATCTCTGGAAAATTGTCCGTAGTGTGTGAATGCGCGAGTGAATGAGAGTGTGTGTGCCCTGTGATGGGTTGGCACTCCGTCCAGGGTGTATCCTGCCTTGATGCCCGATGACGCCTGAGATAGGCACAGGCTCCCCGTGACCCGAGAAGTTCGGATAAAGCGGTAGAAAATGAATGAATGAATGAATATTAAATGACAATATTTATTGAAAGTATTTTAGTAGTCAAATATTCACATTCTTTTATATAGGTAAGAAAGGAGTAGAAGACAGGAGCTGTAGTGAAGACATGAACAAAAATAATAAGTCAAAAAAATCCAATTTTACATTTTGCGAAAATGATATGCCCGTTTGTAAGGTTCAAGGTGTGCTTGTTTATAGCCTGCACTTTTAAAATGGATTTACTTTGAAACTTTTCAAAATTATTTAAATGTTGCTTTTTATTTTACAGTTACACAGTCTTTAGAGTTGAACTACACTGCATTTGTGCAAGGAATAAATCTAACAAAACTCACTGCTGCTGGTGTGGTGAATGAAGTGCAGTTTATTTACTTCAACGGCAACGTCTGTAAGATGATCCCAAATTTAACTGCTGAAGACGAAGCTCACTGGACACAATGTATGCAGGGTGAAAGGGAGGACTTCAAATTCTTGTTGTCTATAATAAATGAAGATGACAGCTTTAACAACACTAAAGGTAAGAATGAAGGCTCAGAGTACTTATTTTATTAAATGAAATTGTTAACACACTAAGTAAGATTGTGTGCTAGTTGTTCAAAAAACACTGCCAGTGAGCCACTGTGAGGTAACTGATAATGACTGTTAACTGCTCAGCTCTGTAACTGGGTAGCTCCCATTTTAGTGTCATGAGAAAATTTGAACATTTTACCTTTAGAGCATGTATCTTAACAAGGTTTGATTACAATAGCGTCATTTATCATACGCTTTATAATGGGGTTTTTATTTATACATTTTTGCAACATTAAACAATGCAATGTTTAGCATTTGCTTTGTCACATTGTTTACAGTGTACTATGTGTATAATATGACCACATCAGTTTTATGTTCCCCCACACAGAGTGTAATAAGTGTGTTTCTCTATATCTGTCTGTCTCTGCAGGTGCTCACACTGTGCAGTGGACATACAGCTGTGACCTGAAAGATGACAACACCACTGGAGGAAACCTGCAGTATGTTTTTGATGGCAAAGCTTTTATGTCTTTGAATTTGACGTCTGCCACTTGGATTACATCTAACTTTATCAAAACCAAGTGGGATGGGAATGGGAAAAAAGCTAAATACTGGAAAGACTTTTTGGAGAGAGAGTGTATCAACTGGTTAAAGAAGGTTATGAAATGCAGCAGAGAGATTCTAGAAAGGAATGGTAAATTGTGTCATTTGTTCTATTGCACATAAACACAAACACACACCATTCGACACTTTTAAATGTATTCTTTTTCTAATAACTTTGCCATAACATTATGTATTAAGAGAAAGGACTCACTCAAAAGCATATTTAATGAGAGCATGTTTAAGTGAAACATGAGTCATGCCAAAACAACAAAAAAGGTTTTGATTTGTGGTTGTTTTTATGTTGTTGTTTTTTTCTTTCTCTTTGTCTAGTTCGTCCTGGGACTTTAGTATTCCAGAAACACTCGTTTTCTCCAGAGTTGGTGTGTCACGCTACAGGTTTCTTCCCCAAAGCAGTGACAATCTCCTGGAGGAAGGACGGAGAAGACGTACATGAGAACGTGGAGCTCAGAGAGACGTTACCCAACCAGGATGGAAGCTTCCAGAAGAGAAGCATTCTGAAAGTCCCAGCTGAGGAGCTGCAGAAACACACCTACACCTGTGTGATTCAGCACAGCAGCTGGGAGAAGGAGTTAGTGCTGAATGTGAGCGAGCAACAGATCCTGAAAGGTCAGAAACACTTTCCTCTATAACTACAGACTTACAGTCAAAGTTGATTTACTGTGCAGCAGAGAATAAAGACTATGTGCTGATTTAACAGATGAAGGATCAAGTGGAGGATCAGGAGGAGGGAATATCGGCATCATTGTTGCTGTAGTCATCATTCTCCTTGTTCTCGTTGCTTTTGTTTGCCTGTTCGCCTGGAAGAAGATAAAATGTTCTGGTGCAGAAAAACCCCATGAAGTTCAACAGAATGGAACTGAGTTACATCCCTTAAATGTGTGTTAAAGTCCATATTTTGATATTTAATATATTTACAGTTTAATTTATGAAAGCAGTATTGACTGTTCTCTCAGCTTACTGGATTTATATTGAGTGGAGTCTTGGCTGTTTTCTGAAGATCAGTTACAGTCGGTCGGCTCTCCGGTTCATTCTACTCTCCAATGCTTGCTCCCTGGACAATAAACTGGACTACATCCCACTCAAACACACTACACTGCAAGAGTTTAGAAACTGCTGCGTCTTTGTTTTCATGGAGACGTGTCTCAGCGAGTTCCGGACGCCGCCATTCATTCCGTTTACATCAACACGGAATGGTGTACCACGGGAATTCACCACATTTGTTCACGGTGTGTGTGTGTGTGTTCACGGTGTGTGTTCACGGTGTGTGTTCACGGTGTGTGTTCACAGTGTGTGTGTTCACTGTGTGTGTGTTCACGGTGTGTGTGTGTTCACGGTGTGTGTGTGTTCACGGTGTGTGTGTGTTCACGGTGTGTGTGTGTGTGTTCACGGTGTGTGTGTGTGTGTTCACGGTGTGTGTGTGTGTGTTCACGGTGTGTGTGTGTTCACGGTGTGTGTGTGTTCACGGTGTGTGTGTGTTCACGGTGTGTGTGTGTTCACGGTGTGTGTGTGTGTGTGTGTGTTCACGGTGTGTGTGTGTGTGTGTGTGTTCACGGTGTGTGTGTGTGTGTGTGTGTGTTCACGGTGTGTGTGTGTGTGTGTGTGTGTTCACGGTGTGTGTGTGTGTGTGTGTTCACGGTGTGTGTTCACGGTGTGTGTGTGTGTGTTCACGGTGTGTGTGTTCACGGTGTGTGTGTGTGTGTTCACGGTGTGTGTGTGTGTGTTCACGGTGTGTGTGTGTGTGTTCACGGTGTGTGTGTGTGTGTGTTCACGGTGTGTGTGTGTGTGTGTGTGTGTGTGTGTGTTCACGGTGTGTGTGTGTGTGTGTGTTCACGGTGTGTGTGTGTGTGTGTGTGTGTGTGTTCACGGTGTGTGTGTGTGTGTGTGTGTGTGTGTGTTCACGGTGTGTGTGTGTTCACGGTGTGTGTGTGTTCACGGTGTGTGTGTGTTCACGGTGTGTGTGTGTGTGTGTGTGTGTTCACGGTGTGTGTGTGTGTTCACGGTGTGTGTGTGTTCACGGTGTGTGTGTGTGTGTTCACGGTGTGTGTGTGTGTGTTCACGGTGTGTGTGTGTTCACGGTGTGTGTGTGTTCACGGTGTGTGTGTTCACGGTGTGTGTGTGTGTGTGTGTGTTCACGGTGTGTGTGTGTGTGTGTGTGTTCACGGTGTGTGTGTGTGTGTGTGTGTGTTCACGGTGTGTGTGTGTGTGTGTGTGTGTTCACGGTGTGTGTGTGTGTGTGTGTTCACGGTGTGTGTTCACGGTGTGTGTGTGTGTGTTCACGGTGTGTGTGTACGGTGTGTGTGTGTGTGTTCACGGTGTGTGTGTGTGTGTTCACGGTGTGTGTGTGTGTGTTCTCGGTGTGTGTGTGTGTGTGTTCACGGTGTGTGTGTGTGTGTGTGTGTGTGTGTGTTCACGGTGTGTGTGTGTGTGTGTGTTCACGGTGTGTGTGTGTGTGTGTGTGTGTGTGTTCACGGTGTGTGTGTGTGTGTGTGTGTGTGTGTGTTCACGGTGTGTGTGTGTTTTTTGTTTGTGTGTGTTCACGGTGTGTGTGTGTTCACGGTGTGTGTGTGTGTGTGTGTGTGTTCACGGTGTGTGTGTGTGTTCACGGTGTGTGTGTGTTCACGGTGTGTGTGTGTTCACGGTGTGTGTGTGTTCACGGTGTGTGTGTGTGTGTGTGTGTGTGTTCACGGTGTGTGTGTGTGTGTGTGTGTGTGTTCACGGTGTGTGTGTGTGTGTGTTCACGGTGTGTGTGTGTGTGTGTTCACGGTGTGTGTGTGTGTGTGTTCACGGTGTGTGTGTGTGTGTGTGTGTGTTCACGGTGTGTGTGTGTGTGTGTGTGTGTTCACGGTGTGTGTTCACGGTGTGTGTTCACGGTGTGTGTGTGTGTGTGTTCACGGTGTGTGTGTGTGTGTGTGTGTTCACGGTGTGTGTGTGTGTGTGTTCACGGTGTGTGTGTGTGTGTGTGTTCACGGTGTGTGTGTGTGTGTTCACGGTGTGTGTGTGTGTGTGTTCACGGTGTGTGTGTGTGTGTGTTCACGGTGTGTGTGTGTGTGTGTGTTCACGGTGTGTGTGTGTGTGTGTGTTCACGGTGTGTGTGTGTTCACGGTGTGTGTGTGTTCACGGTGTGTGTGTGTTCACGGTGTGTGTGTGTGTTCATGGTGTGTGTGTGTGTGTTCACGGTGTGTGTGTGTTCACGGTGTGTGTGTGTTCACGGTGTGTGTTCACGGTGTGTGTGTGTGTGTGTGTGTGTGTGTGTGTTCACGGTGTGTGTGTGTGTGTGTGTGTGTGTGTGTGTTCACGGTGTGTGTGTGTGTGTGTGTGTGTGTGTTCACGGTGTGTGTGTGTGTTCACGGTGTGTGTGTGTGTGTGTGTTCACGGTGTGTGTTCACGGTGTGTGTGTGTGTTCACGGTGTGTGTTCACGGTGTGTGTGTGTGTGTGTTCACGGTGTGTGTTCACGGTGTGTGTGTGTGTGTTCACGGTGTGTGTGTGTGTGTGTGTTCACGGTGTGTGTGTGTGTGTGTGTTCACGGTGTGTGTTCACGGTGTGTGTGTGTGTGTGTGTGTGTTCACGGTGTGTGTGTGTGTGTGTGTTCACGGTGTGTGTGTGTGTGTTCACGGTGTGTGTTCACGGTGTGTGTGTGTGTGCACTTTGGATGGGTTAAATGCAGAGAACGAATTCTGAGTATGGGTCACCGTACTTAGCCGTACAGTATGTCACGTCACTAATTCACTAATACATTCTGTCTGACATTTCAGTTGATTGCTGTTTTGCATAACGCTTTACAATATCTCAGGTAACTGCTGCTTAAAACACTGTTCATTCCAGTATTTCTGCATATGTAATATTGTATGAACATACAGTATTTACACTGGTCAGTGCTGTTATTGTCTTGTAATTGGTTTTTTTTTGGTTTGCACTGTCTTTTGTCTTGCACTATTTGCACCAGGTTGCACAGTTGCACATTAGGTGGCTAGGACTGTTTACTAAGTCCTCAGGTCTGTCTTTGTTTTATGTAGCACTTTGGTCCTGGAGAAACATTGTCTCATTTCACTGTGTACTGCAACAGCTATATATAGTTGAAATGACAATAAAAGCTTCTTGACTTGAGAAGACAGTTTGTTGAATAAGTGTCTTATAGACTGCCTTTTAGACACCACACAGTGACGATCCAGTCTACACTGAAGAGTGATTTCCTGTCAGGGTTTTCCTCTACTGAAGCTTCCATTCAGGTTGTGAAATGTGAATACAGACATCTTTCATGCGGGTTTAACTCAGACTCCAGGATAATGCACATTTTCACACTTTATCAGAACTTATGGACTTTAAGCTTAAGACACTTGATATTTTCACATCTACTGAGAAAGAACAGCAGTGTAAGAGCTGCAGCTGAGTCACTACACAGCTTTATTTTTAAAATAAAACTCCTGATTGTACAGAGGGAGTTCGGAGGATCCCAGAAACAGTCAGTAAATGTAAACGTGCTCTACTCCATATTAGTCAGAATGAAGCAGATGATGTTTACCTCAATGACCAACACACAGGATCCCAGAGAGACCATAATTTATTTAGTGTAACATTTTGACATTTTCAAACTAGATTGGAGCAGAAACTCAGCTAGTGCTGGTGTAGAGATGCATTTGCTTTATTTTTCCTCCTAAAACTTCTCAGTATGTGGTCTAAGATAAATTGTTGTGTGGCTTGTGTTCTGTGAAGGACTGGAGGCCCAGGAAGGGTTTTCTTAAGACAAAATTTATTATTAGTTTTACTTCAAGCCAAAGACAATACAATTTATACAATATTCAGATTCATGTAATGTTTCTTATGTGATTGGGTTTGTTTATTTTTGGGGATTATTTTAGAGTCCAGTGGGGTTTAATGTGGTGTTACATCAGTTAGGAGAATCTCAACAACCAAAACAACAAAGATTATTAACAAAACTGGACAAATTTTCACAAATCATTCAGTAACTGAAGTCAGCAGCTTCCCTTAGACATACGGTGAGATTATTAAAGGAGATTTCTGTTCTTTCTCAGTGCAGGAAACATGACCTACAGGTACAGAGGAAAAATGCTGTAATTATGGTAAAAATCTGTATTATTTTTGTTTATACTCACAGTTGAGTGTTTTTTTTTGGCAGTTTTTTTTTGGCAATGTTTACAGAGATAAATATTTATGAAAGACAGGCTATTTTGATGCCTTTTGATATTATGGATCATGTGCAGCAGTATCAGTGAAGTTATTTATATTGGTTTTTATGATGGATTATTTAATGCCTTTTTTAACTATTTGAAATGTGATGTGTTGAGTACTATGAACTAAAGGCAATATGTGTCACTTTGCACTTTTTTAAACTTAAATGTATCAAGAATGATGATATATTTTAGAACAATGTGTGCGTGCAAAAGTGTGTACATTTGAGAGCTGACTTTCAAATGAAAATGTTTACTTACCAAATATGTTTTTATTTAATATATTTTTGGTAACTTGCCTGATTAACTTGAAAAAATGTTATACTAAACTTTTCCCACTGAGTCCATTTTATTAACAAATATTTGGTGAACAGTTTGGTTGTGTAACATGGAATCTGTCTTGACTGTGAAAGTTTGAATAATTAATTAGTCACAACATCATAACTATGGTACATTAGATTAGATTATAAAATAAGTCTTGTCTTTGTGCACTGCCATAGATATTCTTTAATTTGACAGTTTATGCAATAATATGAGGCCATGATGAAAGAACTGATGAAGAAAAGTGCTGTTAAAATGTAATGTTACTTTGTGTCCCCTTCCTCCAGCACTTTGGTGATAAACTCTTCTCCAAATCACCACGATGACATGACGGTTCAGAGTTTTCTCTTTACTAAAATCAACCTACATGGCCATCAGACGCCCAAAACATCCACATATCCATATAAACGTTAAGTACTAACAAGATCCAAATAAACACCCCTATAAATTCTCATACTAATAAACATTCAATGCACACAAACTTTACACACTCCGTTAACATGCACATCTTAGTAAATTAGTTTACACACCGAAAAAGTCCTCAAACATTCAAACTGGGGGGAAAAAAACATAAATCACGTTTCTATTGACATTCTAACAATAACGCACACACACTGATGACATCATCCAAAGCAGACAATTTCACAACTAGTTCTAAATTATGGTCAGAAGATGGCGCTACAGGGTAAGACTTCAGTAAAAGACAATTAATTGCCAGTAAAAAAAACATTATTGACAGAACACTTTGTGTATATTACAGTTGTATGTATCAGACATGATTTATTGTAAAGAATTCTCATTGCACGGTGATTGAATAATGGATTAGCCAGTCATTGTGGAGGAGGCGGGGCTTAGAGAATATGGGTAGTACAAAAAGATCCTGTAAATTTACAGAAAATATTCAGTTCAGTTTTTACCTTTCTCTAAAAAAGAAGTAAAAAATTATAATTTTTAAATCATTAAAAAAGATTTAACTTTGGAGGCAGAAGCTGGAGATAACGTCACTATTTGGTGCCAACATGATCTGACTGATACATCTTTCATCTTCTGGTTTAAACAGTCGTGTGATTCAGTTCCACTTCTTCTTGGGTGTAAAAAGTTTAGGACATCAGCTCCATCACAGTCGTGTTACTTCTATAGTGAGAGTGAGAGAATAGTGATGTCTGTTAATGGCAGTAAAACATCTCTCACAATCACTGCAGTAAACGTCTCTGATACAGGACTTTATTACTGCAGCTTCACAGACAGAATGATCTTCAGTAACTCCACATATTTACAAGTGAAAGGTGCATTTATTTTTTAAAAATGAATGTGTCTGTTAAATAAAACAGTTTCTGAGACTCGGACAGAGCAGCTGGTTTGTTGTTTTTGTTCTTCAAAAGGCTTCTGTAGATTTTTAGATAAAAAATATTATTCTGGTTCAGCAATCACACGGTTTTCTGTCAATTTTTTTCCAAGACTGTGGATGTTCTGCTGTGTTTTTCATGCTGATTGTAGTGTTTGGTTCAGTGACTGTTTCTTCACTGTGTCCTGATCTTCATCATACTGAAGCACAGAAAAACACACAGAGGTCAAATATATACTCCTCTAATAATAATAATAATAATAATATTTTTTCTGTTACATTGGGTGCTGAAGATAATGCAAAAGTCGATGATGTAAACGCACGCACGCACACACACACACACACACACACACACACACACACACACACACACACACACACACACACACGACTGATTAAACACAAATCAGTTCATCTGGGGTGTTTATTTTGTCCTGATGAAGAATTTATGAACCAGGAAAAAAACTTTTATTTGAAGACAAACAACAAATTAACTACAGCAATTTGAGGTTTAGTATAAGTTTAATCATTGCTAATTAGCAAAAAACTACATATTACTCACGTAATTAATTAAACTAGTAGAATAGTATCAGTTCAGATGTAACACAGTCTGTAAATTCCATATGCAGAAATGTGTTAATTATTTAAATCAGTTGTAAATCATTTTAATTATGATAATAATAAGAATAATAATAATCATAATAATAATGATGATGATGATGATGATTATTATTATTATTATTATTAATTGATTCAAAAAACAGTGTTCTTCAAATATTTCTTGCATTTCATACATAAATGTAAAATAAAATTCCCTGTAATTTTTTTAAATAAATGAATGTAATTGCCTCATTATTTAAATAATAAGATACATTATTTTCTATGTTTATTAGTTATAAAGCTTTTTTATAATCATTAATAAATCCACTGACAGAACATTAGGTTAAAATCAGACTGATATTATTTAAAAACTACTTGTTTATGAGTCATTAAAAATTTGCATTCATAGTTTTAAATTAAAACCATAACTATATTAATAATTAATCATTAAAAAAGGATAAAAATCAGAACAATGAAAATACATGTACAAGGGAATGAGGCCTAAATAAAGTTCATTAATAATCTTAATTAAACTTCACTCTAGCTCAATAGGTATAAAATATGTTCACTTTCCCTGATTTATTTGTTATATTTTATAATCTTTGTGTATCTTCTGTGTTCCTGCAGGTTTCTAACTCTGTGAATTAAGCTGCACTTCAGTTCTCTAACAAGCAATCCAAGAGGAACAAGAGGCACAACGTAAAGGATTATACACGTTGTTGTGTGCATAATGTCACATTTACTGTTTTCTTCATGTGATACTGATGTTTTTGATGGTCTGTGTTTAGAGGTTTTTATAATATAATATAATATAATATAATATAATATAATATATATGATCAATGCACATTCAGAATTTGTTAATTAAGTGAGGGTTAATTATGCTAGATGTAAGAAAGAAATGGCAGCAATTCAGAAAAAGGAAAGTGATGTTATCATCACCTACTGCGTTTGGACATTAAATGTGTTAAGTCTGCACACAACAGAGAAACATGACACTAGTAACTGTGATGAATATGGACACCCAGAAACAGTACATTTCCTCTTCATCTGTGGTGCATATGAAAGACCAAAGCAATCAAGAATATTTAAATATTTAAATATATGTACAAATATATATTTAATCAATAAAATTATCAATAAATCTTGTTTAATTATTGTTTTTGGTCATTATTATAATATTATAGTTTTTCCTTACAAAAGAAAAACTTTAAGCGCTTCACGCAATAGTCCACTAGGTGGAGGAAATTTGCCTGCAAATTTCGGTATTCAAAATAAAAGTATTCATTTTTATAAAAGACTTCACTAAATTTTATTTGTGAAATTGATTTATTTTGTTTAGTTAAAATCTATGATTAAGGACAACAGCGCTATATTAAAATTCTGCTTTTTTCCCCTTACATTTTGTGTTCAGCTCACATTAGCAGGTGAGTTTAGAAATATTCAGAATCTACTAAGTAATTGAAAAAATAGTGTCTCAAAATTTGCCCATAGTCTTAAGGTAAATTCTTAAATGACCAATTACCAATATGTACAAATTGTGATTTTTGTGCATAACATTTTTGTGCCTGTGTTTTTTGTTTGTGTGTTGGTATATTAGGTGGTTTAATAAGAGAAAAATCACAAATATAGTATAAGAGATCAATCTTAATTAACACAAGTAAAGAGTTCCTCTGTCTTGTAATGGAGCATGACAGAGACGGCAGTCTAACATTGAACACACTCCTCTGCTGGAGAATATGCTGTGCAGACAGTGGTGGGTGTTGTCCAAGATGGAGAGCAGTATGTTAAGGGTCCTTCACTCTGCTACTGTCACCAGTAAGTCAGGCTCTGTTCCAGTTACAGAACCTGCCCTCCTCACCAGTTTGTCCAGTCATGCCACATCTTTTGCATCTTCCTCCAGAAGCTCCAAAAGCTTTACTGAAGCAGCAGAGTGAATCCATGTTACATAACGAACATAAACACTTGAAAGAAATTTTATTTGTAGATTAGCTGAAAAACATTTACAAAAACTATACAGAAATGACTGTAAGTAGCAGCAGTTTGTAATCAATTCTAAACTTAACAGGTAGCCAGTGTAGAGATGATAAAATTGGGGTTATATGAGCATATTTTATTGTCCTAGTGAGAACTCTGGCAGCTGCATTTTGGACTAACTGTAGCCTATTTATTAAAGATGCAGACAACCACCAAGTAATGCATTACAATAGTCCAGTCTAGTGGCCATGAATGCATTAATTAGCTTCTCAGCATCAGATAAAGATAGAATATTTCTTATTTTATTTTCACACAAGGTTTAGCTTAACATGGAAAAGTAAGCTGTTATTATAGGTCTCAGTCCAAAAGCCTGCTCTGGAGCTCATAGATGATATATATACACATACACATTTTTTTTAAAATTGCGATAACATGAAATAATACAAAACACAAGACAAAGGGCAACAACTACAATCACAAAATACATTAATTACAGTAAAGATACACAATAATTACAGCAATTACATATTAAGAACAAAACAGGATCACTAATAGAAGTGTACAAAATAAGGGACAAAGTCTTGAGGACAGTTACCTGGTACAAACAGTTTGATAGATATAACCAAGCAGCACATTTTCTTTAGTTAAACACAATGGCATGTTGTTGTAAAAGCCTGATGTTGTTTTTTTTATTAAATCTAATTAATTTAAGAGATTTAAGAAGTGAGTTCATATTATTTTAACTGCAACAGTTGTGGATTTTGAGATCTTTGTTTATGAATGAAGAATTTTGCATTTAAGACAAAATTATTAACTACATGTTCGAGAGTTTTATTTTCTGAAGTTTCATAATAAAAAATGACATCTAACACTAAAGGAATGAGATACATAAAGGTGGTCAAAAAGACCACATTTTAGGATAGTTAAGAGTTTTTTTGTCTTCTCACACTAGATGTAGAATAGATGTGTCAGATTATTATCCATCTCCAAATATCTAGATAAAACAGAGTTCACCAAGTAAATTACTTTTGGATGGTATCAATATATGAGCCAAAGGCTAAGTGACTCTTAATGAAAACAGTTAAACCTGAGCGAACAGCTTTCTTTAATAGTTTAAATTCTCTTGAAGCTATAAGCAGACCATAGAGAGTATTGCCAGATTTGTCAAACAAAGAAAAAAAAATTACTGTCAAACGATCTAAGGGGAAAAAAGAGAGCTATTTATTTCGAACTGTAATTTCTTCATTGTTCCAAATGACCATCTTGTGAGTAGGGGTGGGCAATGTGGCCACAAAGAATTAGTAACTGTTGAATCAGACAAGATCCAGACAAAACATTTTACAAAGACATTTAAAGAAACACTTTTGAAACTATGTAAACAGTATTAACTTGCTATTAATCTAAACATCCCTAAAGATATTAAAAATAATAAACATCACACAAAAAGAGTTTTCTTAACATAGTGTTGTTTATTACTGCTGTGGAGTTCACACTCTGGCTGACTCAACCTAAAAAAATTAAGGTAACAATTTCCATGCATCTTTTTAAGTAGCTTCAACTCAGTCATTATTAAGTAGATATCATGTACCTTTTATAGTTAGACTAACCCAATTTGTTTAGTACAACCAACATGATTTGACTTAACCTCTAAGAGCTTAATTAAATTGAAACAACTTAATTTTAATTTCAAAGTTTTGGTGATAAGTGCTAAAATTACATAATTTAAGCTATTCTAACTTCTTTATTTTGATTCCATTCTACTTAGATATGTTCGTGCAAATTGTTACCTTAATTTTTTTAAGTACAAGAAACTTATTTCACTTCAGTCAGGAGAAATAACACAGCAATTCCAGTTTTATGATGAAACTGGTTTATTATAAAACCAATGTCAACTTATGTACAAGAAGAGTGCTTTGACAAAACAATGCTTTGACAAAAAGATAATTATCCAGGACTAAAGTATTTTTTTCAAGTAAAGTCAAGTAAAGAATCAAGTATTTTTCTGGTAGGTACATATCAGAATAAAATAAAATAAAATAAAATAATAACAATAAATCACAGGGAACGTGGAAAATGAATTCCTACAACAGACACAATTGCCAGCTTATTGGGTCCACCTAGCTGAAACTAAAAGTTTTCTTCCTTTTGTTTTATTTTTTGCAAAGTATTAAATTTTACCTTCATCACATAAACTACAGCCGCCATAAAGTCTCAAACAAATACAACACTGTAACCTTCATGTAAAAAATTGTCAAAATTACAGCTTCTGTATGTGTATGTACAACAAAACTTTTACATGTAACATTTCAGGAATACAACAGTTTATTGTTTAAAGACATTACCTTCGGCCTAGCTTTCAGACCATCCAGCTCAAGAATTATTTTCTGAAACACCTCAAAAGTATTTTTTAGTTCCTTTGGGTAGCTGAGGTTGAGAGCATATACCAGCCCCATTAGCAGGGCACAGGCTCTGGATACATCCAGGTCTTGCAGGACTTCCGTTCCCTCAATAATAATACTGGCGTTGGCTGGGTCAAAATTTGTGGCACCTCATCATCCTAAGTAGATCAAAATCAATGTCAGTGTTTTAAGTCAAGGAAAGGAACAGGACATTAGACACATGAGTTAAATCTTAGGAGTTAAAACTTACTACACATGAAAAATTGCAAACTTAAAGAAATGTGTCAGCTGCCTAACCATCAAACATAATGCTGCAGATTGTATATGAAAGAAAAATAAAAACTCAAATGTTGTAATGGCAAATTTACAAAAAGCTCAAGGTTTACAAGGTTACAAGATGGATCAACTGTGAAAACGTCACAGCAGATAAAGATGGCGTGCACACACATCGTCATGTTAGGTATTGTGCTTAAATTAACTTGCTTATTAGTTAACTATTTAACTTGTTACAGGTTTATGTATGTATGTAAGTATGTATGTATGTGTGTATATGTATGTATACATACTGTATATATGTGTGTGTGTACGTATGTATGTATGTATGTATGTATACATACTGTATATATGTGTGTGTGTGTGTGTGTGTGTGTGTGTATGTGTAGTATGTATGTATATATGCAGGTATGTATATGCATGTGTGTGTGTGTGTGTGTATGTATGTATGCATGCATGCAGGTATGCAGGTATGTATATGCATGTGTGTGTGTGTGTGTGTGTGTGTATGTATGTATGTATGCATGCAGGTATGCAGGTATGTATATGCATGTATGCATATATGTGTGTGTGTGTGTGTGTGTGTGTGTGTGTGTGTGTGTGTGTGTGTGTGTGTGTCTTAATCAACCCAGTGTAAACTTTAAATTCGGACGACACTAAACATGTTCGATATCAATTAACATCATTTAGCTGCCACTGTAAAACAAAACATAATACCTATTTTGAACACACTAGCTAGCTAAACGTCTATTAACTTTAGAATCGATGAATTAGCTTAGCTCAAACTGTCTTTTCAGTTTAGTGTGTGACAACAACGATTTACTTAAGTAAAGTTTGCCGCATTCATTTTCATTCATTTTGTTTCATATTTAGGTTTATATGTATTTTGTCCACCGTGGAGGAAAGCTGATTTTGAGGAAAACGCGGTTGTAGCCGCCTCACTACATTACTACGAGAGAAAAGAAGTGTAGCGTTTAGCTCAGGAGTTATTGACTCGGGAAAATCGAATCTGTGAATCTGCGGACAGCTTTACTTAAGTCAACGATTTTTTGTGCATACAGTTGGTAGCTGCTGAGATTAAAACAAAGTAAAAATATTAACTTACCTATATAGCCTCGATTCTCCTGTTTCTCCGGCTCCTAGTAGTCCTTCTCTGGCAGAAAACACGTCCGGGCAAATTCCGCCTTTACTCAGCATGTAAAGGATGCTCACTAGATATCCAAGTTTCACTAACTTAATATTTTTCTGTTGTTACGAGAATGTAAAAGTGTGTGTTCAAAATCGATATATAATTAAGTTAAGACAGTATTCATTATTTAAATTTTGAAAGACTTATTAAAATGAGTTATCAACTCACCAATACAAGTACATATTACAAACTTAATTATTTTATGCTGAAAATATTGTTTATTTTACGTTTTACAAACTAACCCCATGAATCATTTTTTAGAGTGCATTCATTACATTACCCATAATGCAGTGCGGTGAAGCAGGATGTAAAAGAGTCATGAGTAAACAGAAGTTAGGCTCCATCTGTGTGAGTCGTTTGCTTGTATAAGTTATTAAACCCCTTTTAAGACACAATGCACAATGTGTTATTTTAAGATTAGAGCCTGAAGTGTTGTCAGCTGAAATCAGAAACAGATATCAGACAGTGTTTACATCATTTACATTCCTCTCTACAGGTGAACAGATCCTCCAGGTGTGGACATGGACACTCATCCTCCATTATGTCGTCATTTTTGCATTACATGCATCATCTAAAGAAGCATGAAGAGCCCTGAGCTTTTATTAGGAGGTGGGAGGTGTGTTTAGTGCATTTTCCGCCACCTACTGGATTGGAGTATGGCGCACGTCATGGAAAAAAAAGCTTATCAGTCCCATATCTTTAAAAAAAAAAAATTATAATTCTTTTTGGAGTCTATAATTGTTTTCTTCTTATCTTTTTTCTAGGTGAATAATTATATACACCCATTTCTTTTAGTGACTGAAGAAGTTTTGTCTGTTCTCTATTGTATGTGTACATTAGTGTAAGATATGTTTGTATATGTAAGATTTGTAAGAACTGTTTCTGATGCTCCACATGTATTGCAATTGCCTGTTTCATGTTTCCTTAAAACGTATAAACTCTAATTCAGTGTTGTAAGTCCTATACTTATACCCTATAAGATTACCCTGTAATCTTGTAATAATCACATCCCTTTTCCTGTTATTGTCAGTTTTCCTTTCCATCTCCATATTTCTTTGTATACTGTACAGATGCCTCCCTCTTTTTTCATTATCCCATATATTTTGCCACCTCTTTTTTTATATTAACTCCAATGAAACCCTTAATTTCTGCTTTTCTCATCTGAACTTTAATGTTTACCTCTGGATCTTTTAATGACTCCTTAGCTAATTTATCAGCTTCCAAATTTCCCTTTACTCCGATGTGTGCTGGAACCCATGAAAAACAAATCCTTACACCTAAGTACTTTATGCTATAAAGTTTCTGTAATGTTTTATATAGAATATCTTGCCTCATTGAGGATGCTCCATGAGCTAAGCTTTCCAAAGCTGATTGTGAATCTGTATATATTACACATTGTTCAGGCTGCTTTTCCTCTACAAATTGTAAATCTAGGGATATTGCAATCAGTTTTTTTCTATTGTTCAGTGGTTTTCCTCCATTTCCGGATCTCTTCTGGAATCATCCAAACTTCTACCATGCGCACTCCACTCTCAATCCAGTCTTTGCCAACAGCCCCTCCCAGTCAGAATAACAGTGTGAGTCTGTTTCTTTAATCCTCAGTAAAATGCATTGTGTGAGAGTTTTAATGGTTGTTGTGCTTGTTGTCCCATATGCAGTGGGGGAAATACATTTTAGACAAACATTTCCAGTGTAGCAGTTTACATGTAATGTAGACCAGACATTGATATGAACTCTACACAGAAAAAAATGAATGACAGAAAAAAGTATTGAACACAGTATAAAAAAAAATTTTTTTTTACTTCTGCTTCCTTAACCTTCACTCATCATAGATTTCATCTTAGATTTCTTAGCTCGTAAATGTTCCTATAAACACCATCATGGATGTTATCTGCAAGCGTAAGCAACATGAATCAGCCATTAACCAGCTATGAACAGCAGAATCTCACACGATCTCTGACTGGAGAGTCAGAAAATTAATCAGAAGAGTAGATCAGGAGTGATGCAACACTCAAAAAGAGCTCCAGGAAGAGCTGGAAGAAGTGGATTCAGTCATTATTGAGAAAAAAATAGACAACTCACTGTACATATGATTTTAAGGGTAAAAATAAAATGATTTTATAGGCAACTACATTTTTCATTTTGTCTTTAGTCATTTCAGCTGTCTGGTAGTCATGTGAAGCCATCTCTTAAACCACAAGTTTTAGCTCGTAGGCAGGTTTATTATTTTCCAACCACAAAACAGACATGTGTTACATTTGCACGCACAACGCTTTCATTTGAAGAGAAAACTCACACATTCATCTGCGGTTCATCTGCTTCTGACCACCAGCTGCTTTCATACACGATTTTTTTAACACTGTTCATTTTGTTCAAAACAAACCTGAAAGTTTATGTTCATAATTAAAATGTGAATGTTGATAGCTGTGCAACACATAGAGCAGTTCACACCACTGAACATCATGTAGATAGTTGAACTAAAACAATAACAGATTTGTATTGGACGCACATCACATTCAGCTTCTCCAGCTCAGGTTTGTTAAAACGACTCCATCAGGTCCGTTAGTTTGTAGAATGAATGAAATATGGCAGTGGGTTTTAATGGACATTAAGTCAGCTGACACACTGAAATGTGAGACAGGAAGTGCAGCTGCTAGATGAAATATTTAGCCGACATTCAGAGTTAATATTCATTAATATTCCTGTTCATCTTTTGTTCTGTATTTTTTCTGCAAATACATAAAGATGCTCTTTCATCGACCCAGGGTTGTTCATTTATTGTGAAAAACACACATTAAAGATGCTTCCTAGTACATGACTGAGAATCCATTCAGTAACAGATATTTAAATATTAAAGTCAGACAGAAGCTCATCCCTTTTCATATAAAACACATTCATCTGTTTAACTGTAATAATATAATAACTATAATTATAATTAACTCATTTTACTGAAGCACAAAAACCCAAACTACCAAAGACGTATTGGGAAATACTCATTAAATCACTCAAGCTTCTTTAATTACGAATGATCTTGGAAAAGAAGTTTGATCTCATTGCATGTTACTGCTGGAGGACTGATTAGAAATCATCAACACTTAATCAGAGCTTCTTTAATCAGAGTCGTCTGTGTCATTGTGTGAGATTATGGCAGTGTTTTGTGTCAGAATAAAAAAAACTGCAAATTGAGAAAAAACTGTTTATTTTGTTCCTGTGGGCCGCTTTTTTTTTCCTGTAGTGCTGTAGTCTGTAGAAGTGTCCACTCCCCTACACACAGATACACCAGCATCTGATTCACCCAATACACTGTTTCCTCTTTGTCTCTGGTCTGATACACAATGGTTCAGTTTAATATTCTGTCTTTGTTTCTCTGTGTCATGGGTAAGTGTTTAAAATCTCATTTATTACTTTACTTAATGACTATTATATTTAGAATATATACATTCAATAGTCATTAGTTGCAACCATGTACAATTGTTCAGAAAACTGAAAATTCAGTACAAAGAAATTAGTCCAGTTGTCCAGATTTTTACTGAGAATATAAATTTCTGAGTTGCAGGTTTGCTCTCAGAGACTCAGAGCTCTTTAACTTTGGAGGCAGAAGCTGGAGATAACGTCACTATTTGGTGCCAACATGATCTGACTGCAGCATCTTTCATCTTCTGGTTTAAACAGTCGTGTGAATCAGTTCCACTTCTTCTTGGGTGTAAAAAGTTTAGGACATCAGCTTCATCAGAGTCATGTTACTTCTTTAGTGAGAGTGAGAGAATAGTGATGTCTGTTCGTGGCACTAAAACGTCTCTCACAATCACTGTGGTAAACGTCTCTGATACAGGACTCTATTACTGCAGCTTCACTGAGAAAATGATCTTCAGTAACTCCACATATTTACAAGTGAAAGGTCAATTTTAATTTATTTAGTCATTTTTATTTTCATTATTTATTTTACAACTTTTACAAATTTTTATTATATTGTTATAGAGTGAATGGTTTTAATAGTTTATTTGGTTATCTTAAGTTGTAAAATGAATTAAAATTTTCTTCTTTAAGGCATAAATAAAACATCTTCTGAGAACTTGGATAAAGCAACAGGTTTGTTGTTGTTTTTCTCTCTCTCTCTTCTGTAAATTTTGCATAAAAATATGATGCATGTTTACTGAGTAAAAGTCTTTAATGTTTTCTCCAGTTTCTGTGTCTCCTGCTGTGTTCTTCATGCTGATTGTGGTGTTTGGTTCAGTGACTGTGTTTTTTCTCTGTGTCCTGATCTTCATCATACTGAAGCACAGAAAAACACACAGAGGTGTAATATATACTGCTCTATTAATAATAATAATAATAATAATAATAATAATAATAATAATAATAATAATAATAATAAACTTTGTCTTGTGTTACATTAGGTGCTGAAGATAATGCAGAAGTTAATAAGGTAAAAGTGGGAATAATTTAAACACACACACACACACACACACACACACACACACACACACACACACACACACACACACACACACACACACACACACACACACACACACACACACACAAATTTCAAATATTTTTCTGTTCTCATTAGATCCGTATTCTGCTTTTACCATTTTGTTATTGTGTAGATATTTTAAAACAGAGTTACTTTTTAGTTTTTCCATTCAAAACCATAGAAGGTTGATGAACATTTGTCCAGATCTGTAAAAAAAAATAACACAATTCAAAATTAGATCAATAAAAATCAGAACTTATACTTCTTGCATTTCTTATATTGTAAAATAAAATTTCCAGGACCTTCTTACTACAGGTTTTTTTAGTTCATGAATGTAATAAAATTAAAAGCATTGTATTATAATCTTTTTAAATTATAGATAATATGAACAACAAAAACAACAACATAATAATAATAATAATAAATTGTAAATACAGGAATAATTAAACACATTCTGAAGTAAGTGGAAGAAACCTCAAGGTCTCAGAGAACAGAGAGAGGATCTGAAGTTTCTTATCCACCAGGGCTTTCTGATCTATATTAAAGCTTACTCCACTGCAATAAAAACCTCTGAATATGTTTGGTCCATGGTTTATTTGTTATATTTTATCGTTGTGTATCTTCTGTGTTCCTGCAGGTTTCTGACTCGGACTCTGTGAATTACGCTGCACTTCAGTTCTATAAGAAGAAAACCAAGAGGAACAAGAGACATGATGTAAAGGAGGATCCATGTGTTGTATATTCTTCAGTGGGACAAAGTCATGTGTGTACATAAAGTCACATATCATTTACTGTTTACTTCACATGATACTGATGTTTCTGATTGTCTGTATTTAGAGGAACTGTAGCATTTATGACATCTCAGTTGCAGAATATATATATAAAAATATGTCTATTTTGCACTTGTTTTAAATAAAATTATTTTTTACTAGGTTCAGACAGTAAAACTGCTTTTTGTGTTAAATGTTAATGATTGTGTGTAAAACTTTGTTCATGATGCTCCTAAAGACAGATTCATCTACTCCTCTTGTCACTAAAATATTATCAAATAAATAAATAAATAAATAAATAAATAAATAAATAAATAAATAAATAAATAAATAGATAGATAGATAGATAAATAGATAATCCCCTAATTCTATGCAAAAGCAAACAACATAAAAAACACAACACATCTAAATTGCAGTCTTTTCCCCCCATTTCTTTTACTTGTAATATTTATGAAATTTGTCCACCGGGTTTTGGGTATGGTCAAGTATGGCTGAGACAAGAAGAAAACTAAAAAAAAAGTTTTCTTAGGAACCGCAAGTCTAATTATTTTTATAGTCACCTTCATCCAATAAGATTCAGCAATCATTTTATTGGGTTAAAAATGAGCAATCTTTATGAAACTTTAGTCACTGACATGGCCACAAAAAAATCCTGTATTGTCACTCAACTAGTTGTGTTACAGGGGGTTAATAAATGAATCCTACTTATAAACAAGGATCTAAAATAAGGTGGACAGAAATTATTAAATTTTACTCCTGATTTAGACTCTTTTGAATTTAATAATGAACCTTTAATAAAATTTGTACAATTTAAATAAGGTTTAATTTACTCAAACAGCTGTACCACATAAAATTTGAAAGCCATCTTGACTGCTGCAAGAATGAGTACTGAAACCTGGAAAAAAGCTTTAAGGTGTCTTTAAAGGCGGTTGCAAACAAGTGTCTATATAGGGCTACAGGAGGTTGTCAGGGATATTAAACCTCATCACTTCGAACCTCATTGTGTTTACACTCATGTTTTAATAGTATAAACTATTTAAAAACTCAAATTGTTCATTAATTCAGTATGTATGTTTGTTTTTTAATGTAAAGACCATGGTGCAGCTCTTTTATAGCCTCCAGTAACTTTAGCATTTTACTTTTGGTGTATAATGGCTCCTGAATGTTTCTTTATGAGTAAAATACATGCCTTAACTGATGTCATATTGTTTATTGTCTTCTTCCAAGGCTTCTGGACAGTCAATATCATAAGCAGCATTTGAACACGTTAGATTTTCCTTGGATTTGTTTGCACAGTGGCTTGCCAACATACAGTACTAGAATGCTTTAAATACGTTAAACAAAAGTAAGCTGGACCAAGTTCAGGGGAAAATGTTTATTGAAGATGTTCGTGTAGCATAGCAGTCTTCTGGATCTTAACCGAAATGTACTGACTGTGTGACCAGACTTTATACCTGGTAAAAAATGGCCTCTGTTGTCTAATCCTTTCAGCAGCTGTCAACTTGACATGCAGAATAGCATAGATCCTCTAGAGTACTAAAAGTCACACAAGAAAAAAAGGAAAAAGTATCTTCCCATAGAAGTCAGATTTAAGCATTTATTAACTTTCACCGTTATTACTGTAGATTAGCTTATTTGCAATGGCTCACATGAATCCACATGTTCTTTCCATATACTTTTACTGCTGCATTGGTGACCAGAAGGGCTTGCACCAGAAGGTAAAGCTGGTGTTTCCACAGCTGGAGTTTTAATTCTGGCTCCTGGATTGTTCTTTTCACATGTGGCACAGATTTTAGTTACATGCTTGTGTTCAGAACCTTGGATTCCACCACACCTAATTGAACCTGTAGATCAGATTGTCATCACCTATGTGGCCTAGTGAGTGAATCTGGATAGCTAGACAGGGTAGAAGACAGTCAGGAGCAACAGTCCATGTGCCATAATGCCAGATGTTATCATCATGTAGTTTTTCTCCATTTTCCATATTCTTCTGTTGGTGAATTACTCTGCATTTGTTTGATATTTGAGATTGTTTGTTTCTCTTTTTCCAGTGGTCTTAATGCTACATTCTCCACACCCCTTTCTTTGCAGTTTCTTTAGCAGCAGAGTCTGTGAAGGCATTGTCTTTGGCTTCAGCTGTTTTGACTTTTGTGTGTGCTTTTACCTTCAGAACAGTGACAAAACAGATGGACTAAAAACAGAGATTTCTGGTTTTAGCCCATTAACAAATGCAGTCTTTAAAGGCATACTAGTATCCTTGTTGAGATCTTCACTGTTATTCAAACCAACATGTTCTAATGCTCTGCAGGTTTCAGTTCAAACAAAAAGGTCTTCACAGCTTCCCATCCTTCCTCAATGTTCTCTTGGGACTCACCAACCCTAGCTTCAACGTTTCCAGTTAGCTTTTTTGGTCACTGTCCCTCAAGTTTACATTGAGAATCATTGCTCCATCTAGTTGGTGTAAGGTGTAAATTTTCTGAAGGTGCTGAAAGATTTGCCAAATTTTTTGTGTTTGTTTGAATGCATCTGGTAGCTCCTTCGACCACTTGTCAATTTGTTCTAGTTTAGCTGGTTGGTATATTCTGCAAGGGACATATTTCTTGAACTTTTTTTTACAATGTGAATTTGTCTCTCGTCATTCTCTTCATACTCATCCCCACTGTCCATCTCAGTTTCAAATTGTCTGTTTTTTACAATGACAGGAGCATGCCGAGCATTTGAATTGTCCTTTGTGACATGAGCATATGTGAATGATTCTTGCTCACTGTCATCATGGTTCTCTGTAGAATACATTTTACTTTTGGTGGTGTTGATTCTCTACTTTTCTGAGCTCTTTCAATGGATAGAGTGACCCTTGTTTATTTTTGCTGCTAGGTGTTATAGGCTAGGTATGCCTTTCAGAATATTTCTCTCATCCAGCAGTCTCTCTTTATCCTTTCCTTCACTTTGTAGTTGTTCAGCTAAAGCACGAACCTTTGCTTTTTCTGCATTAATTTCTGTAGTAGTTCTGTTGTAGTTTGTCTGTCCACAATCACAGACAAGCCATCCCTCCTAAGGTTTGCTCTAAAATGCTGCCTCTTCGCATAAGACATTTTGATGTCAACCAAGTCCCATGTTCCACTATCTGACTGGTTAAGACGTTATAATAGCACTTTCTCATTCCCAGCATTTTGTCCAGGTATTCTTTCAGGTTTTGCATCATCTCGTCAATTTTTGCATTAGGAGGCTTGGTTCTATGTCTCTGTGTTGTTGGTTTCAGTGCAGGGTTATCTAGTTTGATAGATGAAGTCTCAACCGTGGCAGTACAGTAGATGTGCTCTCAAGTTAAAGAAACAGAACAAAGGTTTTTAAAGTGCCTTTGCAAATGCAAATATTTATTTATAAAATCCTTGCTCAAAAAGTTTGATTTACTCTAGATATACAGTATATATCTTTCCATATTTTTCAATGGAAGGCAAATTAACTTACAGTTCCTTAATTATGGCTTTAGACCACCATTTTCTAACCTTGTTAGAACCTTTATTTCTTAACCAAACAGTTGCTACTGATTACGCACCCAGTAAAGAATCCTAAATTCTTGCAGCAATTTCAATAGTCAAGTCACTTTTATTGTCACATTACCACAACACATGTGCCATAGTGAGTGAAATTCTTGGGAGCGTGCTCCAGAAATTGCAGTACTAAACTGAATTTCAACAGCTTCTACAGTCTCAAGATGAATGGACCAAATTGTCTCTTTAACAATTCCTACAGCCACCTTGAGAAAGGACCAATCCACAGTTTCTACAGTTTCAAGATGAACTGACCAAATTGTTTCTTTAGAATTTTACACTTCTTTTGAAATGTGTAACTCCATTAGCCAAGGACTAGAGGCCTGGTCTTTACAGCAAGCCGGGGTTCCGACGCCTTTCTATCACATCATTTTGCAGGTTGGTTGTTGCACGATTTCAGTACTGTATTAACATCTGGTGATCGTATAAATAAACACGCTGTTTCTGGTGTCCATGTAATATGAATAGTCGAGCTGAAAATGGAAAAGCACCATATTGCATCATGGATGGCTCCTAAATTTTTCTTAAATGCAAATGGCTCCCTGTGTATTGGCGGAGAACTTCACCTGGTCACTGAAGAGTAAGAAAACCCAGTAGTGTACTTTCTACAAAAGCTGTCAAAAGCCCATTTCCTGCCTCCCGTCCTGACTATGTTCTATAGAGGGACCATCGAGAGCATCCGCATCACTGCCTAGTCGAGGAACTGAACTGAAAACAAACACTCATTTTCAATATACTGTACGTCTATTGATGTTTACAGGACTCATATAAACACTGTTTACATGCTGTTTTGCACACTCACTTCAATGCTGTTTTTACACATCAGTCAAGTTTACTGAATGGCATAGCTGCTTTAAAGCTTTAATTGAAACAAGCTGTACAAACCCAGCACATAGGCTGTTCTATTTGAAAAGGTACATATGTGGAGATGCAATTAGAGTATTATAGGGAATCTTTTATAGTAGTGATGAGGAGGCTCAATTTGTCCACAAGCTTTGGAAGCCCTGAACAAATGCTGTGGTCACTCTTTTGTTGTACAAAGAGTATTTCGAGTTAAACTAAGTAGTTGGCCAAAAACTGGACCTAGAGAATCACCGAAATTAAGAGAGTTTAGTGATTTCCTCATCATTTGAAATGCAATGCATCATGTACAAGGTCTAAAGTTTTCAGAAGATTGTGAAGAAAACCAAAAGTTGTTGCAAAAGCTTCCTGACTGGGTAACAATCAGCGTGCCACAGAAGTGTTAGATGAAGGGAAGCCATATCCATGGTTTGCTGCATTTTCTGACTTTGTGGCAGAAGAGGCAAGCATATCATGCAATTCTGTGTCCTCTCTAAATGCTTTAAAACACGCAGATAACAGGCCTGTAAAAGAACAGAAGCATCAAAAAAGCTAGCTGTCTGGCACAAAATGCTAAACCCATTACAAAGAGATTAAGTGTATTGGAAGGAGAGAAAGAGATTAAGTGCATTGGGGTTTCCAAACCCAGCCATTCTACCACTCAGGATAAAAGGCAAATATGTTGTGTTTGCTGTTAATAAAATCAACTTATATATAACTTTTGTCACATTCTCCCGCCACACATTGTACTGTATTTCTTAGTTGAGCTTGCCACTTATGGGATGGATTGCAACAACCAATAAAAAAGCATATCCTGGAATTGTTCAGCATCATCCTCGTTCACCCACAGAGAAAACCACTGGAGCTGCGAGCATCATTTTGAGCACAGAGTAATCCATGATCTCCTGATTTAATGTTACAACACAACTTGCTTGACACAAACAATGACATTTTGACTGCTGTTAGAAAAGTTTCCCAGATAATCAGCATCAGTTTTTCATGAGTGTCTGTAACTTAGCCAACAGTTTTACAGCCTGTTCACTGACAACACCCGCTCAGAACACGTAGTCTAGGCCAGTGGTTCTCAAACTGGGGGCCATGAGATGGTGCCAGGGGGCCCCACTTTTTTGACATTTTATAAAATAATGAATTTATCATAAATTCTGTGTAATTAAATCTCAGAAAAATAAGGCTACTAATTAACAGCACTACATTTCATAAGTTAATATGTTTTGTTTAATTCAAATATTAAGTTTTGTAATGTTTTATGTCATAAATTTTCTTTTTGCGGGGGTCAGTAGGGGGCACCCCCATTGTGTTTGGGTGGGGGTTTGGAGATGTCACTCTTGCCTCTCTTCAAAAATTGAGAGCCCTGGTGGTGTATTCCATTAACATCAGAGTCACAAGCACACGTCAGTGGTTCTAACGTCAGAAGTTATGTGACGTTCCCGGAAACACCCCTCTGCACGGTCTACCGTTAGAAACACATTAGCGTGTTTGACCCTAGCTTCGAAACATCGGTGTCTAAAGAAAAAACCCGAGTTTTACCCCAAAAATCTCGTTTCGGGGTGAAAGATGTGACGACATCACTTCAATGTCACCAATTTCGTAAAGGACTTCACCAAATTTTATTTATGAAATTGTTCTGTTTGGTTGAAATCTGCCCTATAAGATGGCGGACAGCAGGACTATATTAAAAGTTCTATCTTTTCTCACATTGTCTGTATATGTTTCACCAGCAGGTGAGTCAATCGGACAATCGATTCAATTAACTGTAAAAGTTGGTCAGTTTTGACAGCAGACTTTTCACCGTGGTGAAGTGAGGAGGTTTGATATTATAGTGTGTTTAATCCGCGTTACTGAAAGTCTTTACACGGTCATTACAGAAACACACACTTGTGTTAATATTACTTTTGTTTATCTAATTCACATTATATATTCACATAATTAGTAGAAGGGTAAAGTTGATTTATACATTTTCTGATTATATAAACACCTACAAAATGGCGGCTGTGACCCCGAAGGAATCTTAACCTTTTGACAGTAAAAGATTATAAAACATTTTACCTGTATATTTATAAATGCTATGAACTGTTGTGATTTAGTTTCGTGTGTTAGTTATGATGTTTATTTGCCGTTTTGTAAGTTTTTGTTGTGATGGCGCTTGTGGAGTCTCACTTCCTGTTTCAGTAATTCTGTTCCTAAGTGACTAAAATCCGCACCACTAAAAATCAGATAAATGTGCATGTTTTCTGCGTTTGTAGGTAGTTTCCCCGTTTAGAAGAGTTTACTAGTTGAATGCTTTTACGTATTTGCGTGCTGTTCCGTATTTGCGTGCTGTTCCGTATTTGCCTGCTTTTCCGTATTTGCCTGCTCTTCCGTATTTGAGTGTTTCTGTAGATTTGCCTGTGTTTTTGTGTATTTCAGTCACCATGCACTGGCTTTTTTCTAGCCACCCTTTCATGAACACCAAACTTTAGTGTGTGTATACCTTTATTTTGTCACCAGAATTATCCAAATACAGCTTTGTTGTTGTTTTTTTTAAGTATACTCATTTTAATTTCAGAATGTCTTTTTTAAGCAAGAGGCTCAAAAATAGGCCTCAGTTTGAAGTTAATGATTGTAAAAAAAATAGGAAGGATGGATTTTCTCCACCTGGTTACAGAATGTTGGTTTACTTATTTTGGGGGGGGGGGGAACTACATATTTACTACATAATGTTTTTTTAAATCATCACCTGAGGTTATATGTTTGTTTCCAAAAGTGGACCATACTATGGATGTATTTTCTGGACAATTTTCAAAAGTACAGTCGTGGCCAAAAGTATTGGCAGTGACATAAATTTTGTGTTTTGCAAAGTTTGCTTTTTAAGCTGTTGTGGTGTTCATTTACATTGTTTTTAGGTTATTGTGCAGAGTGGTCAGCGAGTTTTAATAATTGAGCAAATCTTTATTGGCCAAAGAAATTAACTTTTCCCAAAAAACCCAAATTTCAATTGTTTTTGCCCTGGCATAAAAAAATAAATAAATAAACAAACAGCTAATACCATTTCTCTAATCATATCATCACCACTTTAAAAGTGCCATTAAGTAGTCAGGTGAAATCACTATCATACTCATTTTATCAGAAGAGCAGACTGATCACTACGAAAGGAGTGAAGAAGCACTTCCAATCATCTTCTTGTTAGCAGTGGTTACTTCCAAAGAAAGACTTGCAGCTATCATTGCTTTGCATCAAAATGGCCTCACATGCAGGGAAATTGCTAAAATGAATATTGGTCAGGAACGGCAGCAGGTGGGGGTGAGTGCATCTGCATGCACATTGAGACAAAGATTTTTGGACAATGGACTGGTATCAAGAAGGGCAGCAATGAAGCCACTACTCTCCCAGAAAAACATCAAGGACAGGCTAAAATGATAATAGATTGGATTAAATTAGAATAGAAAATACAAGGATTGGACAGCAGTAGACAAAGATTTTGAAGCCCCTGACTGTTTGGGACATCTGGAAAATGTGAAAAGGTGAACACTACCATGAGTCCTGTCATGCCAACAGTGAAGTATCCTGAGACCTGTGGGGTTGTTTTTCAACCAAGGGAGTGGGAACACTAACATTTCTGTCCAAAAACTCTTGCATGAATTTAATCAATTTGATAACCTACGAGCACAAATAAGGCAAGAATGGATCGCCATTGGTCAGTATTTGGCCCAGAAGTTAATATCCAGCATGCCAGAGCGAATTGCAAAAGTTATGAAAAACAAGGGTCAACACTGTAAATATTGACTGACTGCATGTACTGTATTAAAGGTTGTTTCCAATAAGTCTTTAAAACGGTTTTCCAGTATACCATAGAAACGTGTAAAAATCTTCAAATACTGAAGCAGTAAACTTTGCAAAACAAAATGAAATTCACTTTCTCAGATTTTTCTCTTCATTTACTTTACATTTAGTTAATTGATAAAAACAGCACAAATCTAACGTCTCCTGTAGCTCTGTTTACATTCTGCAGTGTATTGAGACAGAACCAGGTTTTTGTTTTTCACTCTTACAGTGAAGTCAGAGTGTTGGGCTCATGTTAGCTTCAGTGTTTGTTCTTATTAATAGACATTTCTTACCTTCATAGTAGTTTATATGTGATGAAGCAGCATTATGGCTTTCTCTAGCTCTCATTTCTTCCTGAGTTCCTGCAGACACCAGGTGTAAAATGACACCATTGTTGTTAAAGCAGTTGAGCACAAGTGCTGTTTTGTTTATAGTGAGGAAGTGTTGGTGCAAGTAGCACATAGTAATTCATGGTCACGGCACCATCAAGTGGGAACAAGCTCCACTTCCTATCAACTATATATTGAATTGTTTCATATTTATAATTACTGTATAAACGTTATTCATCAATAAGACTTTAGCACATTAACATACCACTTGGGATTTATTAGCACCAACCACCGGCACTGGGAAGCTTCTTTTGGGTGGTTGCGCACGTGCGCGTTTGTAAATCAGGTGTGCCGTATTTATGCAAATGTGTAGTTTTACTATACATGTTAAAAAAATAAATAATAATAATAATTACATTTTTTACAGATACACACTCTCTGCGGTTCTTCTACACCGCTGTCACACCAGGAATAAATGTCACTGCTGTTGGTCTGCTGGATAGAGAACAGTTTGTGTACTACGACAGTAGCATCAAGAAGATGATCTCAAAGACAGAGTGGATACAGAAGATCAGTACTTATGATAAAGATTACTGGAACGTAGAAACAGAGCGTGTTAAGGATTATCAGGACACTGTGGCTACTGTAATGAAAAGCTTGAATCAAGCTGAAGGTGAAACTCAGAGCTTTAATCACTAACACACACTGACTAAACCCTGTGTACACACTAGGGATGTGCGTTCTGATCAGTTTTGTCATTGGAGTGACTGTAGCAGGTAATGAACTGATGAAACAGGTTTTTCAGAAAATAAATTAAAAATAATTCGCCAAACTCCAGTGCAATTCCACCTTCTTCCAGGAGGAGGCACAGAAGATTTACTGAAACAGCAGAGTGAATCCTTGTTACAGGCCAAACACACAAACACAGAAATGTCATCTGTAGCTTAGCAGAAAACACGAACAAAGGCTACTCAGAAATAACAACTGGTATAGATTAACTTGGCTAATAAACTTCTACTCAGTGTTGTAACCTGTATGACTGATTGCTCATGCAGAACAATACAAGCTCACACATTTTAATAAAGAAAATTAGAATATCCACATGCTGCAGGGAAAAGGTCTGGCATGTGTCAGAAATTTGTAGTGTTCAGTGAAGATGTTTGAACACTTTCTACTCTGCAGTAGAGCTGCTCTGTTTGAGATTGCATATTCTTCATATTTTCTCCCTAAAATCTGCACAGTCTATATAAACTAAATAAACTATAAGAAACACCAATAATATTTATCCAAAGAAATTGTTAATGAAAGAAGGATGAACAAAATATTTCTGGTCTAGAATCAACGTTAGCTGTTGTCCTGTTTCATATATCTGAGATTCCGTTGCAGAAATCTGTAATATCCAGTAATAAAAGTCATAAGTCTTAGCAAAAGAGTCTAGAGAGTGAGAGAGTCAGAATCAGCTTTATTGTCAGTTCTGCAATATGTCCAGGACATACAGAGGATGGAATTGTGTTTCTCTCAGTCTTATGGTGCAGCAACAAGAAAAATACAACTGACAGAAAGAAAGAAAAAAAATACTTTAGTGTGGCAATTAAACCAACTTTTTTTTATCTGTCAGCTTTTTAATTTGCTCTGTGTGTGTGTGTGTGTGTGTGTGTGTGTGTGTGTGTGTGTGTGTGTGTGCAGGAGATCATACACTCCAGTTGGTGTTTGGCTGTGGGCTTGATAACGGCACCATTAGAGGATACAGTCAGTACCGTTATGATGGAGATTTCATCAGTCTGGATCTGAACTGGAACCAGGAACCTGGACGTGGAACCTGGACTGCAGCTAATGAGAAAGCAGAGATCTTTATAAACAAGTGGGATCCTAAAGGAGACCAGGCTAGAAAGTGGATGGACTACCTGCAATCTGACTGTATTGATCAGTTACAGAAGTTTGTGCTTCACAGCAGAGAGACTCTAGAGAGGAAAGGTAAAGTGTGTGACCTGCTCTGTTACTGTAACTACAGCTTAGCGTTGCTCACACACACCTGATTAATAACACACTCCTTCAGTATGACGCACACACTTTGTTGATGTCATTAGCACATTCAATTATACATGACAGTTTAAATTTTTGTGTCTTTGTGTGTCTCTGCAGTTCATTCTGAGGTTTCAGTGTGCCAGAAACACTCTCCTTCTCCAGAGCTGGTGTGTAACGTTACAGGTTTCTTCCCCAAAGCAGTGAATATCACATGGAGGAAGGACGGAGAGCACATGCATAAGGACGTGAAGCTCAGAATGTCGTTAATAAACCAGGATGGAAGCTTCCAGAAGAGAAGCATTTTGAAAGTCTCAGCTGAGGAGCTGCAGAAACACAACTACACCTGTGTGATTCATCACAGCAGCTTGGAGAAGGAGTTAGAGCTAAATGTGAACAAGCAATCAAACACAAAAGGTCAGAAACACTTTTCTATAAAACTACACATTTAGAGTTAAAGTAATTTACTGATGCAGCGGATAATAAAGTGTTTGACTATGTGCTGATTTAACAGATGGAGGATCAGGTAGAGGGAATATTGGTATAATTGTTGCTGCAGTCATCACTCTCCTTGTTCTCGTTGCTGTTGTTGGAGTGTTCATCTTGAAGAAGATAAAATGTTCTGGTGCAGAAAAACCCCATGATGTTCAACAGAACGGAACTGAGATACATCCCTTAAATGTGTGTTAAAGTCCATATTTTGATATTTATATTAAATTGAATATATTTACAGTTACAGTGAAACGTTGGTTGTTTTCTGAAGATCACTTAGTTTTATAAGTGTCTGATCATCATCTGTCTTTTAAACTCCACACAGTGACGTTCCAGTTGGAACAATTGACGTTCCAGCCTCCACACTGAAGAGCAATTTCCTGTCGAGGTTTTCCTCTACTGAAGCTTCCATTCAAGGTGTGAAGAGTGAATACAACATGGCTTTCTAATTCATTGGTAGTTTCACAGTACTCCTAAACTCACCTGTAGATGAAAACTGCCCCAACTGCTCCCCGGGTGCCGCAGCATAAATGGCCGCCCACTGCTCCGGGTGTGTGTTCACGGTGTTCTGAGTATGGGTCACCATACTTAGTTGTATGTCACATCACTTTCACTTTCAGAGGTTAGACATAATGACAGTGTGAGAAAAACCAAGTTCTTTACAGTGCTGTTTTTGTCCTCCTTAAACCGTATTCTGTATCCAAACAGAAATATACAATTTCATGTATAAAAATACTTTGACAGTGTCACTCTGGAGTAAATCATTACAGCATTTAACGTGGAGCAAATCTGCAGGAGCAGCGAAACTTTAGATTAAAAAATAAAAGCTTTCACTTTTGACAGGTTTCTGCAGTGAGTTTCTAACATAAAAACAAGAGTCTCATTGTCATACTTGGCAGTTGATTTTTATAGAACATCATTATATGTTTGGATTAAAAGATAGAATCAGAATACAGTTTTACATAAAGAACAGCTACAGCGGGTAAAATAAATATTAAACACGTCAACATTTTTCTCAGTAAATATATTTCTTAAGGTGTTGTTGACATGAAATTTTTGCCAGATGTTGAGAACAACTTAAGTAATTTATAGGTACAAAGAAAAAAATAAATTAAAGAAAAGTGGCTCGTGTTCTGTGAAGGACTGGAGGCCCAGGTAGGGTTTTCATTAAAGGCGTGGTGCATGATGTTTAAAAAAATCTTCAGAGAACTGAGTCGGGCCGACTAACAAAACAAACGTGTAGCCTGTTAGCAGAAAGGGGCATGTCTTCTCAATATTCTGCGGAGAGAGTGTTCAGTGCGCATGTCTGACATTGATTCAAAGCGATTGAAAGATTGACATGGCGGATCCATAGCAGGACCCGTGTTAATATAGGATCAGCTTTTTTATGTTTATGTACAAAATAAATAAAATTCATTATATCATAAAACAAAACCATCTTTATTTGCCATTTGCTGTGGGTATAACTGAGTGATATATCATTATTTATATTACACGTTGTTGTAAAATAGATGGTATATACATAATGATGCTTCAAATGTTACTGTGCTCACATTATGTAGCATCAGTGTACATACAGAGATAATACTGTTATATTTACATTACAGTAGCTTTTACTAACAGAATATGGCTTTCTATCAATTAAAGTTCATAATATTAAATCAATTACACTTACCTGCGTTACTGCAAGTTTTTGAGCCTGCAACATGTGCACACGCATCAAGTCTTCTGTTTCCAGTTGTTTATCCGCAGCAACATTACGACCTCTGCCTCTAACGTTACCTCTCGAGTTCTAGGTGTTGAACGTCGTCTTCCGCATGAAACAGAGCTAAACCTTTCACGGTACAACACACATTTGACCTGTATTACCATAGTATTTCTCATTGAGTTCATTTATTGATAAAAAAATATCCCCTCAGCCAGCTGCCACAGCAGGTTCTGCCATAATAGTTGCCTGTGTTGCGTATGTATGTGTGGGGCGGCGCTATCAAAACGGGTGACACCCATTTGGGTTAGGGGTGTGTTTGTTCAATAAGATTTCTGATCTTTTCCTCTGTTTTGTCCAGTGGATCAGGTACAGCAGTTTTCACTAAGATTTATTCTTATTGCTTTTTAAAATTGTGTTGAATATTGTAAATGTGTTACAAACCAAGTCACTTCTTTTGAATCAATGTTGTGTCAGGCAGCTGTATGGTCTGGTCTTTATCAGCAATCAGGTCTGTGCTGAGCTCGGAGTTTGTGATGACCCATTGGCCCCCGAGGAGCTCTCAGTTGCACTATTGTGAACTGTTGTAGGAAGGATATTATTTACATTTACACTATCCATGGTAGGTTTCTTCCTCATCTTTGGGAGTTTTTCCTTGCCGCTGTGGCATCCGGCTTGCATATTAGGGATAAGAATAGATATATAGTATTTAAAATTTTGTTAATCTTTTTTTTAATTAATTTTAAACTTCAATTGTATATATTCAATTTACTTTTATTTATTTATTTTTCTTATTCTCGTTATTATATATGTATTTATTTTTCTCTCTCTTCTGTTTCCATACTTCTGTAAAGCTGTTTTGAGACAATGGGAAATTGTTAAAAGCACTATACAAATAAGTTGAATTGAATTGAACTTGGCACCTCTGTATATATTTGTAAATTTGTAAAATAAATGTTACGCTACAGGAATTGCACAAGGACTCCATTTAAAAATAAAAATTACACTCTTATTAAATATTTTGTTTTATTATCATCAAGTATCATTTGTATGTCAAGAGAAACTCATCGTTTATATATGTTCAGTCATAATTAAGTCTTACATTACCAGACTCGTGTTGAAAAGTTCTGCAGACTTTTATCAAAAATGATATACATCAACTTTTAACCATGACACAAGTGATCTATTTTTTAGCAAGATAGAGCCCTTTATTCCTTGTATAAATAATAAAAGCCTATTTAAAGGCAAAAATTCTTTTAACAAAAGCCCAGCACCTGATGGTTTGCCTTTCGAGTTTTTTGGGAAGATATAAGTGAATTCATTTTAAATGTATTTAATGAATATTCTGTAAATGGAGAACTTACAGAATCAATGAAACAGGGAGTAATTACTCCGTTTCCAAAACCTGGTGCTATCATGCTGCTTAACTCAGATTACAAATTATTAGCGTCTTTATATGACAATAGATTAAAATCATGTTTGAAGGAAATAATATCTATCACCCAGTCTGGATTTATGATGGGGAGAAATGTCATTACTGTGCCTTGGGTTATTCAGATTTAGTAAATGAGGAAGCTCTTATTTTGTTTTTGAGGCTTTTGAGACCAAATAGAGTTAAGATTAGCACCCTCTCTGCCCATTTTTAAGACCCGTTTAAAAACGTATCTGTTTTCATTGGCATATCTAGTTTTCTTTTTCATTTAAATTTTTCTTATTGTTTTTAATTAATCTATTATTGCTTGTTTTAGTGTGTATTATTATATTTTTTAATTCTATGTTGCTTTCATTATCTCCTGTCTTATTATCATATTTCTTTTCTGTGTATTTTTACCAACACTTTTATTGTACAGCACTTTGGTCAGTCCTATGGCTGTTTTAAATGTGCTATATAAATAAAATGAACTTGAACATCGAGAACAATTTTATGTATCAGACCCTTAATCATGTTGGATTTTACCCAACCTTTAAAAATATGATGCACACATTTTATAATAATATCTCAAGTAGTGTTTCTTAATCCATTGGTACATTTTCTTGTTTTGTTGTCCAAAGAGGAATTAGACAGAAAATTCTGTTTTAATTTTATCAGTAGCAGAAACTTTAAATCTTTATATTGTACACTGCTCCAAAATGAAAGGTATTAAGATGGAAGATTTCACTTTAACTATTAGTCAACCTGCCAATGACACTTGTTTATTTCTGAAGAAAATATCAGGTCCCTGTTTTGTTTTTGTTTTTTTTGGAGGATCTTACGTTATTCTCTGATGCTTCAGGTTTGGCAGACAATCACTCTAAAAGTAAAATTATGGCAGTATATCACCTATAGGACTTTTGTATATCTGGGATACAGATTAAACAAATATTACAAAATTCAAGAAATCTGTTTAGTTGTCATCTCCATGAAATGTATCTATATGCTTGAGTGTTGCTCTCCAAGGCTGAAGGGATTTCCAGACTTGTAAACCCTGTGTTATCTCAATGTGTGCTCCACAATTGACAAAATTTTATTTAAATTAATCTTGAGAGAAAATACAGATTATGTTAAAAGAAAAACAATAATTAGAAGAGTATCAGAAGGTTGATTAAATGCTTTAGATTTAAACACTATTAACTTCTGTATGTCTTTAAAATTTACTGAATCAAGCACCGTCTTTTTGAGAATCATTTTCTATGGTTCTTTATCCTCAGTGTTTTCTTTAAAAAAAATCTGGTGAAAAAAATCTTTATTTTTTACTTGTCAGTGATTTTTAAATGCACTAAACTCCCAATTAAACTGTTTAACTTTCACAAACACGTGTTGGATGCATGGAAATTAGTCTATAAACATAATTTTTCACCCCATTCATGTGTTATTTGGAACAATCAATATATTTTATCCAGAAAAACAAGACCATTTTTTGGAGTGATTGGTTAACAATGGTTCAGGTTATCTATATAGTTACACTGAGTTTGTTAATAATTTTGGATTAAATGTATCTTCAAGTGAATATATAAAACCATTTCATTGTATTTCCCCCAAACATTGTATTTCACCTTATTAAAAAATGAAAAAATTTATAAGCGAGTAACTGCTTCAGTTTCAGGTCTTACTGTTGGGGACTTTGTATCAGGGATAAATTTCAATAATCTATATATTAGAAAAATCTTAACCAAAGAGAACAGTGTTCTTCCTAAGGTGAGAGTGAAGTGGAATCAGGATTATCCTTCGCTCTTGTTTCAGAATCTGTGGTCAGATATGAATAAATATGCAATTCCTAATAAAGTCAAAAACTCATGTAATCATTTTATTAATACATTTAAAGAAGGGTTTTCACCTTTCTGCTGTTTTTTGTAAAGAGGAGTCAAACATTCATTTCGTTTTCATTTGTAGTTATACCAAGTTATTTTTGGTCCCAATTTTCTTTGTCTTATTTTGAGTTGTTTCATACGTTAATCACTAGAACTGATATAATGGTCTTGTTTAAGGATTGTGATACTAGATTCTGAACTTCAATACAGAACAAATATTGAAGCTGTTAAGACATCTCAACTGCTAAAGCAGACAATCGATATATTAAATATAATTGACCTTTGTCTGGGAAAAAAAGACATAAGGACTGTACTGGCATGCTCAACTTTATTGTTTTGTCTCTAGACAAGGACTAAAAGACACTTTTCATTTCCATCTCCTTTGTAGACACCTTTCTGTTTTTGCAGTGGTAATAATGTATGTTAATAAATGTGTTGTAATATATTTAATGTTCAGTTTAAAAAAAAAAAAAAAGATGTACAGATTCATACACCAAATCATTCCAGACGGAACAAACCATTGATTCATGAATCCAAAACTGTGTATTTTGTCAGGATATTTAAGCATTACTCACGTCATTTTTTGTATGAAGTATTGTTAGTGTTAGCTCTACATACTGAGCTGTTCAATGTCTTTTTGGAGCAATGTCTTTTCTGTCTATTGTTTTCATGTCAAATCAAAATCAAATCAAATTTTATTTGTCACATACACATACATACAGGGTACGACATGCAATGAAATGCTTTATGCAACTGTATTAGAATAAAAAGTATAAAAAAGCAAAAAAATAAAATATAATAATAAAATAATAAAAAAGTATAAACTATATAAGAAAACTATATTAAAAACTATATAAATATATGAAAATATGAGAAATAATGTATATACATAAATATACTTAAATGTGTATGGTTTTTAAATATTGTCCTTAAAGTGTCTATGTGCAGTATGGCGTGTAAATAGTATGTAAAGTGTATAAAGTGGCACTGTGCTGTGCAAGTCCAGAGTTAAAGTGTCCTTAGAATGTCCAGGTGAAGTATGGTGTATAAATAGTGTATAGAGTGTAAAAAGTGGCACTATGCTGTGCAAGTCCATAGTTAAATTGACAGTGACAGTCCAGAATTAGTGTCAGTGCCAAAAGGGGGGGGGGGTGTGTGCATAGAACAGTGGCGATGGAGAGAGAGGTCCTGTGCTAGATCCTGGATGTCTCCTGGTATAAGATCCTAATGGCCTGCAAGAAGAAGCTCTCCTCATCCTCTCTGTGTTCGCTTTCAGGGAGCGGAAGCGTTTCCCTGAACGCAACAAAGAAAAGAGTCCATTGTTGGGATGTCTGAGATCTTTTACAATCTTCCTGGCCCTGGTTAATCTTCCTGGCCTCAGTGTGGATCATACGTTCAGCTGACTGCACCACCCTCTGGAGGGCTCGCCTGTCCTGCATGGTGCTGTTCCCGAACCAGGAAGTGATGTTACCCATTAGGACGCTCTCAATGATGCAGGTGTAGAAAGTCTTTAGCACCTGAGAGGGTAGTCTGAAGTCCCTTAAGCGTCTCAGATGGTACAGTCACTGCCTGGCCTCCTTCACCAGGGTGCTAATGTGACAGGACCAAGACAGGTCCTATGTGATGTGAACACCTAGGTACCGGAAACTGTCCACTCTCTCCACTGGGGTCCCATTGATGTTTAGCGGTTGGTATTACCGCTCCTGCTTTGTGCTGAAGTCCACTATCAACTCCTTAGTCTTGCTGACATTCAGGAGAAGAAAAATCTCTCCAGGTTTTTAGTCTCCTGTAGATAGGCCATCTCATCGTTGTTGGAGATCAGGCCCACCACAACAGTGTCGTCAGCAAACTTGATGATAGTGGTGGAGTTGGAAGTGGCTACACAGTCATAAGTGTGTTTGACTTCATTTTGTTTATTTGGTGTCTCGCTTTTGGATTGTGTATTTCATATTTGTTTGCTGCATGGACTGTCATTATTGTGCCTTGGATTATTGCCATGATCTTTGACCCTGATCTTTGACCCTGCTCATGCTTTCTGATTTGGATTTGTCTGCCTTGTGTATCTCATTAAAGTCAGCAAATGGATATAAACCCTGGTGTCTCACACAGATCTTTACTGTTGTGGGTATATAAAGTTACTGTGGTTAGAGAAACTTTAGTTTTTATATCATTACTATAATATAATTAATATCATATAATTAATATAATATAATATAATATAATATAATATAATATAATATAATATAATATAATATAATATAATATAATATGGGGACACGGTGGCTTAGTGGTTAGCACGTTCGCCTCACACCTCCAGGGTTGGGGTATGTGGAGCCTCTGCCTTGTGTGTGTGGATTGGTAGGTTGATTGGCATCTCTGGAAAAATTGTCCGTAGTGTGTGATTGCGTGAGTGAATGAGTGTGTGTGTGTGCCCTGCGATGGGTTGGCACTCCGTCCAGGGTGTATCCTGCCTTGATGCCCGATGACGCCTGAGATAGGCACAGGCTCCCCGTGACCCGAGGTAGTTCGGATAAAGCGGTAGAAAATGAATGAATGAATGAATAATGTAATATTGTATTATAATATAATATAATATGGGGACACGGTGGCTTAGTGGTTAGCACGTTCGCCTCACACCTCCAGGGTTGGGGTATGTGGAGCCTCTGCCTTGTGTGTGTGGATTGGTAGGTTGATTGGCATCTCTGGAAAATTGTCCGTAGTGTGTGAGTGAATGAGAGTGTGTGTGTGCCTTAATGTCCAATGACACCTGAGATAGGCACAGGCTCCCCGTGACCCGAGAAGTTCGGATAAGTGGTAGAAAATGAATGAATGAATAATATAATATAATATAATATAATATAATATAATATAATATAATATAATATAATATAATATAATATAATATAAGCATGTAGCCAAATTTTAATGCATTTTTCTAACATAGATTAGGTGAAATACGCTATGATCACACATACAACGACAAAGTGAGCAAAAAAAGAATTCACTTTCATTATAATGTAGCCCAGTGATGTGACAGGGATGCAAACTTAATGCAAACATGCAAACTTAATGCAAATATGGAGTCACATAGAGTTATAGAGTGCAGTCAGAATTCATGTGACTTCCCAGAAAGATTTCTCGCCACACCTGCAGTCCTGCTTTGAGGTGAACGATGTTCTTTACTCCAATGTGTCACCACCTTTGTAGAAAACTTCACCAAATTTTAATTATCATTTATTTTAATTTTATTGTTCTGTTTGGTTAAAATATGCACTGTAAAATGGAGGACAGCAGGACTATATTAAAAGTTGTATCTTTTCTCACATTTGCTCTTCATGTTTCATCAGCAGGTGAGTTAGAAACATAAATGATCAATTAATTTTAAAGCTTTATTCTGTAAAAGCTGGTCAGTTATGACAGCAAACTGTGGCTCATATTTCCCAGTGTGTGTGTTTACCTGTGTGTGTTAGACTGCGTGTGTATTTGGGCCTGTCAGTCACTGTGAATGTGTTTCAACCTACATATGAAACTGATGATCATCATTAAGTGGTTAATCTCAACTGACTCTGATTCTACAAAATCACTGACTTTGTGCAAGTGTTAGAATTGATGCTGTTGGGTTATCACACCAAATATTGATTTGGTTTAAAATTTTCTGTCTGCTTACTGTGCTTTTTTATACAAATACAGTTAGGTCCATATATATTTGGACACAGACATATTTTTGGCTCTAGGAACTGCAACCATTTTTATACACAGTCCCCCACGCTTTCAGGGGCTCAAGTGTAATTCAACCAAATGAATATAATTCTAAACAAAATGTTCATTTCTTATAGTTTGTTGTGAATCCTTTGCAGGCAGTGACTGCCTAAAGTCTGGAACCCATGGACCAAAGATTTGCTAGATCCTCCTCAAACACACAACATCAGATTCAGGAGGTTTTATTGGTTTAACCCTTTACAGATACACACTCTGCAGTTCTTCTACACTGCTGTCACACCAGGAATAAAAGTCACTGCTGTTGGTCTGCTGGATAGAGAACAGTTTGTGTACTACGACAGTAGCATCAAGAAGATGATCTCAAAGACAGAGTGGATACAGAAGATCAGTACTTATGATAAAGATTACTGGAACGTAGAAACAGAGCGTGTTATGGATTATAAAGACTTTGTGGCTACAGTAATGAAAAGCTTGAATCAAGCTGAAGGTGAAAATCAGAGCTTTAATCACTAACACACACTGACTAAACCCTGTGTACACACTAGGGATGTGATTTCAGTGACTGTAGCAGGTAATGAACTGATTTTTATAAAATAAATCATCTGTAGCTTAGCAGAAAAACATGAACAAAAGCTACTCAGAAATAACAACTGGTATAGATTTACTTGGCTAATAAACTTCTACTCAGTGTTGTAGCCTGTATGACTGTGTGTGTATTTGTGCAGGAGATCATACACTCCAGTTGGTGTTTGGCTGTGGGCTTGATAACGGCACCATTAGAGGATACAGTCAGTACCGTTATGATGGAGAAGATTTCATCAGTCTGGATCTGAACTGGTGCCAGAAACCTGGATGCCGAACTTGGACTGCAGCTAATGAGAAAGCTGAGATCTGTATAAAAAAGTGGGATCCTAGAGGAGATCAGGCTAGATCCTGGATGGACTACCTGCAATTCAACTGTATTGATCAGTTAAAAAAGTTTGTACCTCACAGCAGAGAGACTCTAGAGAGGAAAGATAAAGTGTGTGACCTGCTCTGTTACTGTAACTACAGCTGTTACTCAATCACACACACACACACACACACACACACACACACACACACACACACACACACACACACACACACACAATGATTTTATAGACACTTCAAAACACACACACTTGATTGGTAACACACTCCTTCAGTATGATACACACACACTTTGATGTCATTAACACATTTAATTATACAGTAAATCTGACAGAGTTTTAATATTTCTGTCTCTGTGTGTCTCTGCAGATCCTCCTATAGTGTCAGTGATCCAGAAACATTCGCCTTCTCCAGAGCTGGTGTCATACCACAAGTTTCTTCCCCAAAGCAATGATGATCTTCTGGAAAAAGGACGGAGAGGACGTGCATGAGGACATGCAGCTCAGTGTAACATTACTAAACCAAGATGGAAGCTTCCAGAAAAGAAGCATTCTGAAAGTCCCAGCTGAGGAGCTGCAGAAACACAACTACACCTGTGTGATTCAGCACAGCAGCTTGGAGAAGGAGTTAGTGCTGAATGTGAACAAGCAATCAAACACAAAAGGTCAGAAACACTTTTCTATAAAACTACACAGTTACAGTAAAAGCAGATTTACTGATGCAGCAGAGAATAAAGACTATGTGCTGATTTAACAGATGGAGGATCAGGTAGAGGGAATATTGGCATAGTTGTTGCTGCAGTCGTCACTCTCCTTGTTCTCGTTGCTGTTGTTGAAATGTTCATCTGGAAGAAGATAAAAAGTTCTGGTGCAAAAAAACAACAACATGAAGTTCAACAGAACAGAACTGAGATACATCCCTTAAAGGTGTGTTAAAGTACATATTTTGATATTTATATTAAGTTGAATATATTTACAGTTTAATTTAGAAAAGCAGTATTGATGGTTCTCAGCTCACTGAATTTATTTTGAGTGGAACATTGGTTGTTTTCTGAAGATCAGTTGCAGAAGACAGTTTGTTTAATAAGTGCCTGATCATCATCTGTCTTTTAGACTCCACATAGTGACGGTAATGCACATTTTCAGTCTTTATCAGAACTTATGGACTTTATCAGTAGGAGGGAGTTTATTACTGTGGATAAAAGTACAAGCTTAAAGATAATTTATATTTTCACCTTTACAGAGAAAGAACAGAAGTGTAAGGGCAGCAGCTGAGTCACTACATAGCTTTATTTTTAAACTTTGGTTAAAAAAAATACATAGAAATCAATCATTCATTTAATGATTTTTCATTGAAAATTAGCAAACAAAAAAACCCAAGCATTTTGTAATAACATTTAAAATTTTAATTTATAGAAAACAATTTTCTCTCACTGAAGTGTAATGAGATCCATATTTTCCACAGTTCCAATTTACTGAGTAACATTTACACAACATGGCTTTCTAATTCAGTGGTAGTTTCACAATTGGTCTAAACTCACCTGTTGATGAAAACTAGAGGTTAGACATAATGACAGTGTGAGAAAAAGCAGAACTTTAAATACAGTGCTGCTGTTGTCCTTCTTAAACTGTAGACTTTATCCAAACAGAAATAAACAATTTCATGAATAAGATTTAAAAACTTTATCTAGACAGTGACACACTTCGTCTAAAAAAACGAAAAAAAAAAAACCATCACAACATTTAACATGAAGTAAATCTGCAGGAGCAGTGAAAACACTTTGGATTAAAAATAAAAGCTTTCACTTTAGACATAGAGGTTTCTGGAGCAAGTTTCTAACATAAAAACCAGAGTCTTGTCATACTTGGCAGCTGATTTTTATAGAACATCGTTATATGTTTGGATTTAAAGAGAGTCAGAATACTGTGTTTCAAAATGAACAGCTACAGCAGGTAAAATATGTATTAAACATTTTTTTCTCAGTAAACATATTTCTGGTTAGGAAGGCACAACAACGTCTGTACTTCTTGAGGAGTCTTAAGAAAGCTCATCTGTCCCCAGGGTTTTTAACAAGTTTCTACCACTGCATCATCGAGAGCATCCTGACCAACTCCATCAGTGTATGGTACGGAGGCTCCACTGTGTATGAACGTAAAGCCCTGCAAAGGGTGGTCAAAATCACCCAACATATCACTGGCACCCAACTACCTGCCATAGAGCACCTTCACCACAGCAGATGTCTGCACAGAGCTCACAACATCATCAAGGACTCTTCACATCCGTCACAAACTGTTTAACCATCAAGAAGGAGATACAGGAACATCCGCACCAGAACCAGCAGGTTCAAGAACAGCTTTTTTCCATCCATCATCACACTACTGAACTCTACACTACTTGCTTTGTTTGCTACTTGTTTGTTTGTTTGCTACTTGTAGAGTTCAGTAGTTCAGTAGAGAAAAACAATGTGCTCTATACAAAAAGAGCACATTGTTTATTTCTCTCTCCCCCACACACTCTCCCCCACACATAAACATTCCTTCTCTATCTTACACATACACACAGATGCCTTGACCTTAGTTTAACCCCCTCCCCACCATAGTGGGACCCCCTGCTTTGCAACACCCAAAGCAGTTGTAAGAAACATAATACTTTGGCTGGGAGGCTCCCACATTGAGATAATGGCCAAGGCTGCTTTTGTGGACAATAGCATTAAGCTCTGCGCACACACATTACGCCATCCTTCTTCTTGTACAATTATATATTCCTGTTTTATTTAATAAACTTTGGAACTTCTCTTTGAAAGACTGACGCTTGTGTTTCATTGAGATTTCCCCAAGCGCTTGTGGAGAACAGAAATCGAGCAGAGGTTCGAGTCGAGAGACTAAATTTAAGGTTATCCTGCACCAAGAGCAGATGAAAGAATGGTTACCCTGTCCAGGTGACAGATGAGAATTCCTTACAATATGTTTACATGTATATATATATATATATATATATATATATATATATATATATATATATATATATATATATATATATATATATATTACATGCTGTACATATGCCAAATATTAATCTGCACTTGTCTATTTGCACAATTGCTACTCATTGCACTTCTAGTAGATGCCATCTATCTATATAAAGGTTTTACTTTATTTTTATTTACATTTACTTACTGAAGAGTTTACAATCTGAACAGTCTGATCTGGAGATCGGAGACTTTATTTGATTGATTTATTTTAATGAGAAGTGCTAACTGAAGAACTTTGTGAAGACGAAGGTCATACATACATAGATACATGGATACATAGAACTTTGTCATTGTGGAAAGAATATTGAAAATGTGTTGGCTGTGGTTTTACTGTAATGAATTTATTAGTTAAATCATCTAAGGTCTTATCGCTCCTCACACTGCACCTTCAGAGCTACAGCACTGCTCGACTGGTCCCACCATCTCTCAGGGTAAGAGGTAAATATACAACAAGAAATTCCCCTAGGGGTCCAGACAGTTGAGCCAATGGTGGTTGAAGACCAACTTTTTCATGAAATGCTTGAACTAGCACTTTCTCCTCTCTTTGTTGAGTCTGTAGTCTTAAGTCTGTAACCTAGTGGACCAGAGTTTATGCATTCAATGATGAGACTTAAAAGCACTTTTTAAGGATGAGGGCATCTGGCAAATGCTGTAAATGTAAAATGTAATCACCACAACTAATGTACATACAGATAAAATAAAAAGGAAACAATTTTTTCTCTTTGTGCATTGCTATGGATATTTTATTTGTGTCAATTTAAGAATAAAAGCTTTTTATTATATGTTATGTTGTACATATTGCAATTTTATTAATCATATATTATGATTCTTGGAGTGTAAAGGCAGGGTCTCCGATTTTTGAAAGCCAATGTCGACATATTTGAAATCACCAAAACAAACACGCCCCTAACCCAAATGGGTCCCACCCCTGTATTGATAGCTCCACCCACACATACGTAACCCAGGCAACTAATGGAAAGAAATGTGTCAACGTTACTCACCTATCGAGAAGGAAAAAGCCCCTCGGGGTCTTAAGTAAAGTTGAATTTTCCGAGTCAGTAACTCCTGAGCTAAACGCTGTTACTACACAAATAACACCTCTATTCTATTGTAACAGCGTTTAGGAGTTATTGACTCGGGAAACTCCAATCTGTGAATATGCGGCCAACTTCCTGCCCCTTCAGTTCTCCCCAGCGCTGGAAAGATGATTCTATATGAACACGGTCCTACTTCTTGCCTTATCGTAAGCCTTTCTTCGCTTTCTTTCTTTGTTTTTATCCTCCATGTCAATGCTAAAACCGCTTTCTGCTAAATTCACACATGCGCACTGAACACTCTCTCCGCCGCATATTGACAAGCCCCGCCCCTTTCTGATCATTGGCTACACGTTTGTTTTGATTTTTGTTTATTCATTTCTGAAACATTTCTCAAAAATCGGAGACCCTGCCTTTAAGAATTATATTTGGTGAAAGAGTAGTTATTTCATTCAAAAAAGCAGCAAAGTCAGGGATAAAATCCTTGTTAAATTTTGGTGGTCGATATACAGTGCTGATAATAGTTGGAGTAGTTGAATTAATCCATTTATTACTTACCTTTTACCCCTTGGACATATTTTTCATAAACATCAGGTTAAGTTTCATTGCTATGCGGATGACACCCAGCTCTACCTTTCCACAAAACCACATTCCAAACTCCCTCCATCTGCTCTTTCTGATTGTCTCATTGACATAAAATCATGGTTTTCAGCAAATTTTCTTAAACTAAATAGCAATAAAACAGAATTTCTCATTATAGGCACAAAAACTGTGCTTAACAAATTTTCGAATTTTCTTATTTCCATTGATGAATCTCTCATAGCTCCCTCATCTCAGGTTAAGAGTCTTGGTGTCATCTTTGATAGTACCCTTTCTTTTACCTCACATGTAAATAATGTTACTCGGGCTGCATACTTTCACCTTCGAAATATCAATAGGCTTCGTTCCTTTCTCACCACTCAATCTACCACCACTCTTATTCACAGTCTAGTAACCTCCCGGCTTGACTACTGTAATTCTCTTCTTATTGGGCTTCCTCACAAAACCCTTCATAAGCTGCAACTCGTTCAAAACTCTTCTGCCCGTATTATCACTCGTACTCCCTCTATCCATCATATTACACCTGTTCTGGAACAGCTACACTGGCTTCCCATTAATTTTCGTATCAAGTATAAAATTCTTCTTCTAACATTTAAAGCTATCCACAATCTTGCACCTTCATATCTTCTTGATCTTCTTCATACTCCAAAACCAACTCACACTCTTAGGTCTTCTTCTTCCACTCATTTCATTGTTCCCTCTGTCCGTCTTGTAACGATGGGGAACAGAGCTTCCAGTTACTCTGCACCTCAGCTCTGGAACTCACTTCCATCTGAGCTCCGTAATATTGATTCTCTTTCATCATTTAAATCTCAGCTTAAAACTCATCTGTTTAGTTTAGCATATTCTAGATCATGATTTGTAATGTTGGTCCAATTTTTTTTTTTCTATGTAAGTATTGTATAACTATATTTTTTGTTGTTTTTCTTCTTCTTTTGTACGGTGACCTTGAGTGTTAGAAAGGCGCCTTTAAATAAAATATATTATTATTATTATTATTATTATTATTATTATTATTATTATTATTAAGTTCGGGGTCAGTAAAGAAGTCAGTGAATCCTCTCACACGGTGATTGGACGATAAGAATGAAGGATTAGCCAATCACTGAGAGACTAGGCAGGGTTCACGGAATATGGGTAGGACGAAAAATTTGGTGTTTATTGAGACAGGGTGGGTTGTCAAAGTCCTTCCTGTATTTGATCGGAACCAAGAGCGCGTGTAGACTTCAGTGTGTTACATTTCAAAAATAAGACGTGTCTAAAAACGGTTATTAACATTTTACTGGATTTAGTGCAGAAGTCGTTCATGTTTACATGTACATTGTTCTGTGTCTCATGTTACTATGAAGGAGTCATTATAAATCTCACCGCTTCTCCGTAACACCGATGAACAAACCGGGTGAGATTCTCATTTTTAACTCTACTAATGTGACTATTAGAACGAACACCGCTTTAATTTAAGTAGCTGTGAGTAGATGAATAGCACACTTTACTCTTCTAACACCCTTACTCTCCACATTTTACTATTTAAACACCCGTACTCGGAATACTGTTACTATATTAGTGTTTATTTTAATGGTTGTATCCTGTACACTTGTGTTTTTGAGCTCTTACTCTGTACGCTTCAGTGTTTTAGTGCCCTTACTCTGTATACTTCAGTGTTTTAGTGCCCTTAACCTGTACACTTCGGTGTTTTAGTGCCCTTACCCTGTACACTTGTGTTTTAGTGCCCTTAACCTGTACACTTCAGAGTTTTAGTGTCCTCCCTATGTACACCTGTGTTTTAGTGCCCTTAACCTTTACACTACAGTGTGTTAGTAAATTTTTCTTATTTACTTATTCAGAAGTGAGCGATTCCTCTGTTTCGTCAGTCCGAGGTCAGAACAGAAAGAGAGTTGGAGATGGAGCGAATGAGGATGATTAAAAATTTTTATCAGTGTCAGTGTGATGAGGAAGAGGAGGATGAGCCTCTATCACTGCAGCGTCTGTGTCTCTTCAGCCTGGCGGAGAACATGAAGGACATTTGGACACAGGATTACGCTCACAAATACATGGATCAGTACTTCTTCCGATACATCATGGGGCCCTTCAGCCTTCTGCGTATGTATCTGTGTGTTACACTACAATGCAGTGTCTAGGACAGTGCTGTAAAATCAGTGTGTCTTTTCTTGTTATTGTTGTGGTTTACAGCAGGAGATCTGATCCAGGAGCTGCTGTGTGTTCTGTCTCAGAGGAAGCTGCTGTCTCGTGCTGCTCTGCATCTCCTCCTGCTACCACAATTACACACACTCTCACTGTCGCAGTCCTATAATCTCGTCACTGCAAATCTGTGCAGCCTGATCACTGTGCGCTGTCAGGTAACATACACACACACAGGTTATAAAGGGTTCCTGACTTCCATCTTTACAGCCCCAGAAAAAAACAAGTTGTTTTCGAAAAGTTTATAAGAGCTACATACTGTACAGTATCTCACAGAAGTGAGTACAAACCTTACATTTTTGTAAATAATTTATTACACCTTTTCATGTGACAACACTGAATAAATGACACTTTGCTACGTTTGTTTGTAAAGTATTGAGTGTAAGGCTTGTATAACTCAATACACAGCCATTAATGTCTAAAGTGAAAATGACCAAATTGGTCCCAAAGTGTCAATATTTTTGTGTGGCCACCATTATTTTTCAGCACTGCCTTAACCCTCTTGGGAATGGAGTTTACTAGAGCATCACAGGTTGCCACTGGAGTCCTCTTCCACTCCTCTATCACTGAGCTGATGGAGGTTAGAGACCTTGTGCTTCACCTTCTGTTTGAGGATTCTCCAAAGATGCTCAATAGGTTTTTAGGTGTGGAGACATGCTTGGCCAGTCCATCACCTTTACATTCAGCTTCTTTAGCAAGAAAGTGGTTGTCTTTGAGGTGTGTTTGGGGTTGTTTTTCATATTGGAACGCTGCCCTGCGGCCCAGTCTATGAAGGAAGAGCATCATGCTCTGCTTCAGTATGTCACAGTACATGTTGGCATTTATGGTTCCCTCAATGAACTGTAGCACCCCATTGCAGGCAGCACTCATGCAGCCCCAGACCATGACATTCCCAACACCATGCTTGACTGTAGGCAAGACACACTTGTCTTTGTACTCCTTAGCTGGTTGGAACCACACACGGTTGACACCATCTGAACGTAATAAGTTTATCTTGGTCTCATTAGACGTCAGGACATGGTTCCAGTAATGCATGTCCTTAGTCTGCTTGTCTTCAGCAAACTGTTTGCTGGATTTCTTGTGCATCATCATTAGAATAGGCTTCCTTCTGGGACAACAGAGCACTGACTGTGCTGCAGCTCAGTTTCAGGTTTTTGGCAACCCTCTAATAGCCTACACCATCTTTATGTAGAGATACAATTATTTTTTCAGATCCTCAGAGAGTTCTTTGCCATGCGGTGCCACACTGAACTTCCAGTGGCCAGTATGAGTGCGATAACACCAAATTGAACACACCTGCTCCCCTTTCACACCTGAGACCTTGTACCACTAATGAGTCACATGACACCGGGGAGAGAAAGTGGCTAATTGGGCCCAATTTGGACATTTTCACTTAGGGTGTACTTACTTTGTGGTCAGCGGTTTAGATATGGCTGTGTGTTGAGTTATTTTGATGGGACAACAAGTTTACACTGTTATACAAGCTGTAAACTGTCTACATTGTAGCAAAGTGTCATTTCTTCAGTTTTGTCACATGAAAAAATATAATAAAGCCTTGACAAAAATGTGAGGGGTGTACTCACTTCTGTGAGATACTATATCCGAAGAATCAGTTTGTCCTCCACTGTCTCTTCATCGCTGTCCTGTTCTCAGTCTCTGAAGTGTTTAGATTTGAGTGGAGCACAGAACGTCTCCTCCGCAGCTCTGTGTTCCATCCTTGGCAAACTGCCCTGCCTTTACTCGCTTTCACTGGCTGGAACTCTGTGTGATGGTGCTGTGATTGCTACGCTGGCTCGACACTGCTCATTGCTTCAGCTCCTTGATGTTTCTCGGTGCCTTCACCTTCCCCCGGGTGCCCTGCTTCCCCTGATGCTGGAAGGACCTAAATGTCTCATCAGCCTGCTGGCTATGGATATCGGATTAGGACAGCATGAGGATGATGGACCAGCTTCTGCTGCCTTTCTCCTGCTTGGCATGTCCTGTTTACAGCGTCTGGCTATGGAGGGTCTCGGACAGGCTTGTGTGATTATACAGAACAGAGATTTTGCTGTGACTGATGGCTTTTCCACCCGAAACGGGGTGTTTTGTCTTACAGAATTATGGCAAGCTAAAGTTCAGAAAAAAGAACTGAGAGGCCATGGTGAGGATGGACTTATTCTAGAGGACAAAACAGACAGATCGTTGATTTTAGATGAAGACAGAAGAACAGCCGCACCAAGGGGAAGATTTAAATTACATCTCCGGGAGGTGCAGGGACTAACTCTCGACAGTTTGGATGCTGTCAGCAGCTTGTGCCCTGATGTTCACTCACTATCTCTAAACTGCCAAAATCAAGGTGATGATGATGATGTTTCCTTCCAGAGCATATGTTTGACTCGGGGCTTGACTGAGTGGTCTGGTCAGCTGCACTTCCTCTCCCTGCAGTTCTCAGGTCCACTCTCAGAACTGGTCCCTCCTCTACAGGTTTGCGGTTCTACTCTCTGCTCCCTCACACTGGAGGGGGTCCAAGCCGACGGGAACCCGTCTCTCATTGCACTCCTGCGTGCCTGCCCTAAACTCACTGCTCTTACACTCCACATTGACCCTCCACGTTCCAACCAGGAAGAGGATGATGATGGTGATGAACATGTAGAAGACTGGGATTTACCATGTCTTCCACACCTTCGCACTTTAACACTAATGTAAGCCGTGCTACATACACTAAATTTGTATCACTACATTTTATCTGTATTCTGATTTTATGTATAAACCTTTGCTTGCACTGTTTTCAGATTCTCCTTGGAAGAGAGACATTCGAAGCCCTTGCTGTGCTGGACGTCCCTAAAGGGGGTGCTGTGGTCCTTGCTGAGAGGCTCTGTGCAGCTCCACACACTGGCTCTGATCGCTGTTCCGTGCCGCCTCGATCCAGTGTTCAGGCTGGTCCTGGATCGTCACGCCGAACCATTGCGATGTCTCAGACAAGTCAGCCTGCAGCGCTCAGACGTCACCATGGAAACGACGATGCGACTTGTAGACTGCTGTCATCGCTTGATCACTCTGGATGTGAGCAAATGCTGGTCACTGACCAGGCGCAATATCACTAAATTACAGAGACAAGCCAGGAGGTGCCATAAACTCCACATTACATGGACATGAGGCAGACAGGAAGTACTCTATACATAAATAAATGATCCGGGTTAACATAGAAAGTCAGAATTTTAAATCAACTCATTTTACATAGAGTTTTTTGCTGAAAATGCTGTTTGTTTATTAAGCATACCAAAGACTAGAATTTGAAAGCAAAACACAATCTTCTCGGATGTATAACCTCAGTGTGTCTTGCTGTTTACAGTCAGCCAAACTGTGATATCCGTTCACTTTTGATTTGATTGAGTGTACAATACAACATGAATTGAGATGATTTTCATTTTAAGAAGCTTCTTTTTTTTCCGTAAATCTTCTTTTAAAATTCATTTATCTAATTAATTATCTAATATATTACTTGTGTCAAAAGTTTAATGTTTTAAGGCAAAACAAACTTGGGTGACTGTGTTGGTTAAATGTTTGTTATAGTACTTGAATATAAGGAGATTTATGATATTTTAATGTTCAGTCATATGCATTTTGAAACCTCACTTTAACAATGGCTGCATACAATAAAGTCACAAACAGCTCAAACCCTCCTGATTTTCAGCCTCCAAAGCTACAGTGAAGGTTTTACATCACCAATTTTTACGTCATCTGCACTACAGGTTCTCTCTTAACTACAGGCTTGAATCTAATCTTTGTCGTATGAACATGATGGTTTATATTTGGAAAAACAGCATACGATGCACTTTAAGTTAAATAACTACTCGGGTTTAAACCATGCTATTATATCAGTGTGCCTGTAGGTGGCACTGTGAGCTCTATAATCCCTCAGTGGGCGTGGCTTCACATTATTTTGTCGTTTATTGGTTGGTTTCTACGTAATTTCCGCGTGTTGTAAACTTTGGCGGGAACTCGATGTCCAGCGTGACTTAGCTTAATTCTCTCTGAGGTATTTGAACTTTGACCCTTTGTGGGTTTGGCGTCGATAGTGAACCGTCTCAGCTAAAAAAAAAAGAAAAGAAAAAAAATGAGTCGCAGGCTGAACTGTATCGTTGCGGTTTGCCCCGACATGGGCATCGGGAAAAATGGAAATCTGCCCTGGCACCCGATAAGACTGAGGTAAAACAAAACGGCTGCATCCCAAACGGCTCCGTTTGGTAAACACGGCGAACTCTGCATGCTGCAGGACGCGCACTCAGTAGTGCACTGAGGCAGAAAGTCGTTTGGGATTCAGCCGACACTTTACATTGATCTGTGCACGAGCTCATTTTGGTTAACTAGTTGGATAGACAGTGTTTATTCAAACTATTTTGGGGGCATTTAATAGTCATTTTCAGAAGCTGTTCTATATATAATGTTCTGTTTGTGTGTTTTATCATTGTAGTTCTAGGATTATAGCATTATGGATTAGCCTGTAGTTTTATCAGCATTTAGCAACAACTCCGTCACGAGGCTGTAATGTGACCGATTAACCCCAGATTTATTTTGTTTGTATTATTTATCAGTGTGTATTTTTATGCATATGTATTTAATGCTAATTTTGGAGTGAAAATCCATAATAAAAATTATCATTATCTTTGTTTTTGACCATGTTATTTATGTTTATTGTTTTTATGTAAACAGAAAAGTCCAGATATAAGCACTGAAATTTATCGACATTGTTTCCGTAGCAATTAGCTGTATAGTTTTACTGTCTTGTGTTCGCAGTAATGAGTTCAAGCACTTTCAGAAGATGACCATGACTCCTAGTGTAGAAGGTAAATTAAAACCCTAATCGCCTTCTTCACATCTTTAAGTTTACCAAATGCACAGTGAGTGTATTTGTGTGTGTGTCTATCAATGATGTGACAGGTAAAAAGAATGTGGTCATTATGGGCAGAAAGACATGGTTCTCGATACCACCACAGAACCGGCCTCTCAAGAACAGAATCAACGTAGTCCTAAGCCGAGAACTCAAGTAAGAACATTTTGAATTTACTGGGTTCTCCACTGAAGGTACTGGGGTCTTGTTTGAGATCATATACACTTTACTTAAACAATATGGATGTGATGTGTTTTTTTTACTTACATAATTTGTTTGTTTTAGGACTGCTCCTGAGGGAGCACACTATCTAGCCCCTGATTTTACCACTGCATTACATCTATTGGAGAAACCAGAGCTTGATACACAAGCAGATCTAGTGTGGATCATTGGTGGGAGCTCTCTGTACAAGGTCACATACACACACCACCACCACAACTGCCACTGCTACACAGATACTGTCAGCTGTTCAACTTTCCTCACATAAACATTATCAGTAAGCATGTCCCAAACTCCAATAAAACACATTAGTGCCTCACCATCTTTGTCTCCATTTTGTGGAGAGACACAAACTACTTAACCACAATATATGTACTGTGTAGTTGTACATGGAAGGTGTATGAAATTACACACCCTAATGAATATTTCAAATAATTATCACACACAGTGCATTTGTTCACTGTGAATTTGTCACAAAATACACCCTGGTCACTAATTGGGTCACACGAGCACCACAATAATCTTTCTCCTAGTGAGGACGTCTCCCAAACTACACTCATGTCTCAAATGTGTATGCCATTATAAACATCTGACTGCTATAGATGTCTCAGACCATACCATGGTCACTAAATAGGTCAGAAACATGAAAAGTGATCAAGACGTGTCTTAAACAACACCATAATTACTTCAGGAGTGTTAAACCTCACCCTTAACTTACTACAGGAGATCTATAAACAGCATTATACAGTTTATATACAGCATTATATAGTTTATATAAATATCACTTCAGTGTGTATGTGTCCATAAACCATACTCTATAAATGATGAGTCATCTTTAAATGGTTTGCAGTAGTTCTTTAAATACTATTTAATTGCTTATTGAGAATTTCTACTTTAAATGACTTTCTTTTTCTAGCCTGCAGGATATTTTATGTCGTGTGTCTGAACAGCACTTTAGATTAACTACAGAAATAAAGTAATTCTAACTAGTTTAACTTCACAAAGACACTGAGGTGGAAAATAAAATGTCTGATCTTGTCTCCGTGTCTGTGGTTTTAGTACATTGTGTGGCACTAAAGGTTCTAACTGTAAACACACACACAATGCCGCATGTTTCTTGCAGTCTCTCAGCTTTCTCAGTTCAGTTGGCATGGCAACGGTGATGCTCAAGGACGCTTTTTACAAAGCCCGCTTCTTTTTCCATGGTACTGTTGTACATTTCCCCTTCTCCTCCCTCGGCCTCTCTTTATCCTTGAGACGCTTCTTGTGGACTGTTTTTCAGCTCACTGCATTCAGTACTGCTCCTGGGGAATATCTGCATTTTTTTTTTTTGTTTATGTATGAATGATATTTACAGTGAGTGGAGGGGGATATTAATATTTATATAAAAAATATCAATATTTGGTCTACTATACCCAACGCATATGATATACTGTATATTAACAGACATATATGATAATAAACTACTAGATATGACAAGATAAATATCATGTACTGCATCTTAAACAAAAACATCAAATCAACTGCTTACAATCAGAAATTGTAGTTGTGATATGGTTTATTAATATATTGTCATCATACTGTCATTTCCCAGCTTATACCCACATAAGCAATAATAACTATGAATTGAAGGGCATACTTTGTATTATATTATATTATATTATAGAGAATAAGATGCCTGTTAATTTTTGTGAGTTTCTTATTTGTGAAATGTGTCGTTTCTGCAGGAGGCGATGGAGAACTCGGCGCTCCGGCATGTGTTTGTAACGAGAATCTTGAAGCAGTTTGACTGCGACACCTTCATTTCTAACATCGATCTAGACAAGTTCAGGCTCCTCCCTGAGTGAGTGAAACAGTCATTTGTCCAGTTTCTGATTGGCTGATGAAACACACATATCCAAACCATGTCAAAATTGTCACTGCGTACATCAGAAGAACAGTGGGACCTTTTATTGCATGATGGCCCCGCTGGCACAAAATTCTCCACACTTTGTTTTTCCATTACATTGGTGCAGATAGATTTGTTTGCTCACAGAAATGCATGTGGTTTGTGTTCAATACACCAATGTACGTCTGAGACAGCTAACAGAGGCTCTAGTAAAGTGCATAGTCTAGTCTAGTGCATAACATGGAAGAGACCTGAGGTTTTACCGTTGAAATTGTTCCACACAGACACCCATTTGAAGTGCGCTCAGAGAAACACTGAGAGGATGACGTGCCATTATAGTTATGTCTTTGAATAAACTGCATCCTTGTGTACATGTGCATGTGTTTGTATGAGCTGTTGAGTTGCACTGCTTGATTTGTAAACCTGTGTACACAGTTCAAACTGAAACACAACAGCCAGCTGCAGATCATCAGTCTCTCTAAAGAATTCACTCTAAAGAGCCCCCCTGGTTCTTGTGGAAAAGATCTGTTAGCCCTTATCTTCATGGCAACCGCTTTTCTACTTATTGCCTTAGAAGTGATGCAGAACACAAGAAGTTTTTCATTAGTCATGATGCTTTTTTTTTCTACCCACAAGAACCCAGAGCTTCATGTGTCTCCTGTTTCTCTTGTCATTTCTTTGCGCAGGTTCCCCGGAGTGCCGGCAGGGTTACAGGAGGAAAATGGGCTGCAGTACGTATTTGAAGTGTATGAGAGAGCGGAACAGAGATGAGTGGTGCTGAAAGACCTTACACACCTGCTTATTACTGAAATGTGTGTGAGACGACAGCATTTGCTCATAGGCACTATTTCTGTAGACAAGTAATGTTAAGACCTGAAACCACATCATGGTAATTCTCTGAAATCAAAAATCAAATGATTTAAATGCTGTTCCAGCCAATAATATGGTCTAGTTTTAACAATTTAAAGCCTTATCGTCTCTGTCTTTCATCCTTGCCTTTTTGTGTCCCTGCACTCAGAGCTCTTGTGTGTGTTGTTTATCCCACCCCATATGGCCAGTCCTCGCTCGTCTCATAAATATGCATTCCATCTTTTGTCTCTAGAGAAAATGTGCTTTGGTTGAATAAAATATTTTATTGATCACACACTCATTAAATGCTCACATGCTTTCTCTCTCTTGTATTAATGCCCCAACCCTTTATACATCCTTCTTAATAAAAGCCAAAGGCTGCGATCTGCTTTCAACCTTGGAGGCTGATTAATAACAACTCCCAGCAGGAGGTTAACGCCAAGCTGGGAATTAGTGTGATCGGCAGCCCAGCCCCCCCATCACCCTCCGATCTCCCTTTCCCTTACTCCTTCAGTGACCCTTAAACTTCATTTCAGATGGAAACATTGGATAAACTAGGTTCAGTCTACATCAGTTGCATAAATATACACCCAAGATGAAGTGCTGCTAACTATAGTGTGTTATATTGTACCTGTTTTATAGAGCTATGAACATAAATATCTAAATAGAAAACTCACACAACAAGACATAAGTAATGGTGAAATTTTGGTTGGGAATTCTGTAGTTTTTCTAATAGATCAAACTTCGAACTGAAATCCAAAAATTGAAACCAGAAAAGACTAAATAGCCTGATATTTTACCCAGTCGAACTGCCAGGAATTCGGTCTCCCCTTTTTATCCTTAACAAAGAATAAAAAACAATTTTCTTGCACAAAATTGTATCTGAAAGTTTTATATTTTTATATTCCTTGAGTGTTCAAACCGGTGTCATGGAAGCACTGCCCATTCATTAATGTGAAATAAAATCAATGTATGTTTGTCTTTAACAAACATGAATCAAGTTTATAGTCAATATTATTTAGCCAAGATTGAAGGGAAACTTTCTGTGCTGTCATTTTTGTATGATCACTTTGGAGGTGAACCGTAGAAATGATAAACTTTTTTTTTATAGTATAATGACTCAACAATACTTTTTATTTTCTTCTCCCTTTTTTTTACTTCATCTTTAATTGTTTGCTATCTTCTGTTCTGCAAAAAACACTGCTTTCCTTGTCAGCACAGTCAATGCCATCGTGCTAGCATCACCATCATGGGAGAAAGAAAAAAAAACAGCGTCACAGTGATGCAAGCACACTGCTGTGGCCTTTAGGTCAGGGACACAGTGACAGTGGAACTGTGTTGGTTGTGGGGGCGGAATACCTACAAGCTCTGCCACCTCATTCACATCCGAATAATAACCCGATCTTGTGTTGACGCTCAATATGCGAAAGCCGCCGTCACATCGCTGCGTTGTTCCTGTCTCTCTCTCACGCACATGCTGTACTGTAAGGTACCGCCTGCCTCCAGACCTGAGAGCTCACACACCTGTTCTCTCTCTAGCTCCTCTCTCTAGCTTCACTCTCCCTTTCTCGTACACACATTCACATGCTCCCAGACTCATTTATCTGCCACTTGTTGACTCTTCATTTCGTTTGATCTGGTGTATTGGATAACGCTCGGCCTTTTCGCTACAGTGAAAAACCTCCTTGAACCAAACCTTTTTGAGGAGTGAAGATCTGCATGAAACAAGAGGTAAGCTCATACTTTATTACTCATATGTAGGGAATCTTGCTCTATGTAGCTAATTAGGTATTGAATTTGTCATGGTTAAGTTTAGCTGCTGATAAAATAGTACATTAGTACAAAATATAAATGTGTTAGCAGATACAAATAGAGAAAGTAAATATATATTGTCCTATAGTTTCAATTGAAGTGATATAACAAAACTAATCCAGTCCTTGTCCGATTGAAAAGCTTTAAATAGTTCAATATACATAGGTCTGACCTTTGCACTTTATAAAGCCATTTATAAAGCCCTGATTAATAGTCACAAAAGAATTGCAAATGCTCAATGTAGCCAACTGCGATATCTAGCATGAATCACTATTCTGCACATGTGCGTCAAGTGGTCTGTTTAGTGTTCCACTTGTGTTTCAATCTCGAGCCCTGATCTGCCTAGTGATGCTTGTTTGTTCCATGCTCTTCAGTGCTAGAGAGTGAGAGAGAGAGAGAGGAGTCATTAAGGATTCTCTCTGTTCAGGAGACTGATTGAAGGCCCAGAGAAGAGCGCACAAAGCATACCGGGGCTATAAATGCCATCCCAGGGGTGCACAGCGTTATGAGCCAAAGCTTAGGTGTCCTACCGGTGGAGGGTCTGGGCTCCAATCAAGGGGGTTGCTCATGTAATTTAATCAGCTCATAATTTTATTTCATGCACACTATATGCTGATAAATTTGGAGCATGATGTAATTAGTTTCCAGACAAGGTGCAAAATAATCTGATTAAATGTACATGGTTTAGATATCAGTGCTACTTACGTAAATGAAAATTATGTGCTGAGCCACCTATTGAGCTTATATTTAAAGTTAAAAAAAATGCAGTTCTCATTTCATGAAAGTAAAATGCGACAGACTTAGAAGTTGCTTTTAGATTTGAGGACAAGGCCATAAACACAATAGACTCCATCAGTGAGAAGTTTAATCCTTTCAAAAACTCAGCATGCTTTCTTCCCCATTTTGCTCTTAGCAAATGCAGACTGATCGACCATTTTACAGTCTGAAATGATTGCAGGATAAAATGGATATCCACCTACTTTTCCACTATTACCTTTTAAAGCCAGAACATTCACATCCTAAGATGTACAGAAATGTATGTGAATGGATTAGACAACAGGGAACTTGCATATTTATAATGTACTATTTTGACATACTCTATTTTGGCATAAGCTTCTATGTATGCTGTGTAAGCTAGCATGCTCTTTTAAGGAAAATGCCAATCCAGAAAAATGACATAACTGGTAATTGATGAAAATTATAATCCATTTTGTATGGTTTAATATTCAAGTACATACTTTGATACATAATAAACATTAGAACTAAATGCTTGACTATTTGTCTTCCACTGGCAGCTCTCCAAAGCTCAAGCACCCTCCAATGTGTCCATGAGTCCTTGAATGATTGAGCCACCTTCCTGTCTGAAACAGCAAGAGATAATGGAGGATTCCACAGAGGTGTGGACTGATGGCAACTCCCTTCTAAAGGCAGTTTATCTCTGCCGTTTGCGGCTAACACGTCTGCTCCTGGAAGGTGGGGCTTATATTAATGAGAGCAATGAACGTGGAGAAACACCACTGATGATTGCCTGCAAAACTCATCATACTGATGCTCAGAGTGTGCCCAAACACAAAATTGTCAGGTACTCCTTGATCAAGTGTCTGACTGTGTGACACAATTAATTGCCATTTGCAAACACCACTGAACTGACCACTGTCGGACTCAGGTTTAAGCAGTACTGGGTATACTAGCAATGAGTATATTTTTTAGGGTTGCTTCATTGAAGATTGAAGGTCTCTATTGGTGGGTCAAATAATTAGTATAGCTGAGTGTCTTAACTCACAGCTAGGAAGCCACATAAGCAGTACACTGACGATAGCCTGCTTTGGTGATATTCTAGCTGTCCTAGCATTCAGCTATCATCTTAATATCACATGGTTTAATAACAATCAGGTAGTTTACTCATGGACTGGGTAGTGAAATTTTAATTGTTTTGAATTTAAGAATTTCTAGTCAAGTTGTAATTCCGTTGTTTCACAGGTATCTGCTAGAGAATGGTGCCGACCCAAATATCCAGGACAAATTGGGTAAGACTGCTCTAATGCATGCCTGTGTGGAGCGAGCTGGGGAGGAGGTTTTGACCCAGCTGCTGTCCAGTGGATCTGACCTGAGTTTAGAGGACCACTCTGGTTCCTCTGCATTAGTGTATGCTGTTAATGCTGGTGATAAGGAAGCTCTGCGAGTGTTACTAGATGCCTATAAGGCCAAAGGCAAGGAGGTCATTATTATTACCACAGATAAACTCCCCTCTGGCAGAAAAATGACCAAACAGTATCTCAATGTCCCTCCACCACCAGATTTGGAAGACCGGTTGCACTGTGTTCCTACTGTTTGCATGTCACCCTCAGAAATTAAACTCTCACCTTCTCATGTCTCCTCCTATTCAAACCTGTCACCAAATGCCCATTTACACCTGGCAGAAAACCAAGCAAAGGGTTCTACTTCTGCAAGCCCTGCTAATTCAAGGGCAGGATCACCTACACAGGCGACAAGTCCATTGAAAGCAGCTGGCGTAGCCAAGCTTCTTCATCTTCAAAGGCTGCATTCAGAGCCATGGCTAAAGATCCCACCATCCCTGTTGCTCCAGCAAAGCAAGGCCTCATCATTCACAGAGGAGCTCCTAGACATCACCCCTGAAGAAGAGCTCTCTTTTGGCTTTAACAGCCATCGTCGTTTGTCTCAAAGAGCACCACCAGTTGCACGTCATCAAAGCATAGATGCCACCGGTCTGTTCAAAGTCTTGGACAAACCAACTGAAGCAGAGAAAGATCAAAAAAAGGAGGAAAAGTGGCTAAGCGGGAAAATGTCCAATGATGGTGCTTCACTGCCACATTCTGCCTCACACCAGAACCTGCTTAAAGAAGCCTTAGGTAGCGAGATCCTTCCTATGGATAAAGACCCAGACTGCCTGCCTAACCTGGCTGTGTCCAGCCTGCAGGATGTAGTGCGTCGCCGCAACATTGGGATGGATCACTACAGCTCAGACTCCCAGCTACCTCAGTTTGGGAGTCCACACTCAGATGAGCATAACAAAGCTGGCACTGTGGGAGGAGGGGGAGCAGAAAAGCGTAAGCTAGTTTACAGCCGATCCTCCACCCTGTCTGGCTCAAGGGAGTCTTTGGAAAGCATAGTTCAAAGGAGAAGCCCAGCAATGATGGAACGTAGAGGATCTGGGGCTCTTCTGTTGGATCATATCGCACAGACAAGGCCAGGCTACCTGCCACCACTAAACCCACATGTGCCCATTCCAGATATCAAAGTTAACATCACCAGCACTGGCCTTGATCGGGGACACAAACCTGCTCCGTCCACTGCAGCTGGAATTGTAACCATACCTGTTGCTCCTGGACAAAAGCATTTTGTGCCCTGTGCTCCTAGCCTTCCACGAGACCAGAAGACCAAAAAGACTCTCCTGAGAAGACATTCCATGCAAACAGAGCAGATTAAGCGCCTAGCCAATTTTGGGGAGATTTTTGGACAATAAAGTGCATTAATATACATTTGTACATTGATGAATCAGTCAATGTTCACATGAAGAAAATGGTGTGTGAATATTTATTATGGGTAATCAAACACTGGGTAAAATGAATGTTCTATGTTCACTATTAAACAGTACAGGAGAAAATGAACAGCCAAAAAATAAATAAATTCTCCGACACTGAAAATAAAAAAAACAGTGAATAATCTTTAATTCAATATAGATTTCACTACATTGTACAACTCAGATTTGTAGATATGCCACAACTTTATGGTGCATTCAAACTTTAAAAATGCATTTACCTTTTGTGGTTTATGTAATAGTGTTTGTACTTGAGCTGCTTTTTGTGGACGATTCATCTAAACACAGATGTATGATTTTGGCTTCAATCAACATTCCTCATTTCCTCTAACCAATTTACTGGACTGTACTGGAATGGAAATCTTAGCTCAGCTCTCATTGTGACATGGTATTACCCAGGTAAGCTTTTAAACTTTGTCATCTGATTCTCTAAGAGATCGTAGTAGATTCTGGACTTGCTGAAGTTTTGCCTGTAGGGTAACAGATTCTCCACGTGCAGCACATCGCTCTGGCCTGTCCATATGGTCAGTGTGTATCTGAAAGAGAGAGACAGACAATGTTACATCTTGGGTGTGGGAAAATGTTCCATCTTGCTTATAATAAATTATTTTCTCAAAGCCAGTGGACTGTGTATTGGGATCAGCAGCATCAAAACATTGTTTTGTACTAAGGCAACCACTTTAGATTTAATTATCTTAATTTCAAACCCTAGTCCATGTGCATCCTTAGTTGACTGAAGAAGAAATAACCACATCATGACCTGCCTCAAGATGTTCTTAATACAGTAACAAATTAACCAAATTCTGAGCAAGATTATTATACATCTGCCAAACAATTAAAGTTTATTTGGTTATTTAAATATTATAAAATTATTTGGTTCTCTCAATATTTTGACAGAACATTAATTGTATGGGACACCTACTGCAGTTTCTGAATACATTAGTCTGCATTTTTGTTCTGATAAGTCTGTTCAAAAGATGCCAACACATCCAGAAGTGCCAATATGAAAAGACTCTGATAAACACATCAGTGGGTTCCACTTGCTAATAGAGTATTTTTTTTGCAGATGTAATGAAGGACAGCATTAATTTGCACAGTCAGTTTTAGAGCAAAACCCAAGGAGAGAAATCAGACCTCTGAAGTGCACCAGACCTAGAAAGGGGAGATAAGTCTCCCCCTGTATGAGATACTCTTCCCCACTTCTCCACCGCACCTTTCAGCTCAGTGGCAGGCTTCTATCCTGGTGACAAACAAGTATATCTAGGGGCCATGCACCAAATTACAACCAATTGTGTGGCAAAGGCATTCTGATTAACTGTTTTTGTTACACAACACGAATCCAATCAAGCAGGCAATCTATAGTTCAGTGCTAACAGGTACTTAAGAAGCAACCATGCTGCAGCAGAGCCTTAATTGTCCTTGGTATGCTGAATACTGATTTGCTGCTGAGACTGACACACTGAAATGAAAAGTCCCACCTGTCTGACTGCTGCAAGAGCCACTGAAACTGAACAAAGGACTGGGGTAAAAGAGCAGCTCGCACTGGAAATGTCACAGGCTGCGTCAGGTTCTTACACACCGCCTCCATTTGCTGAACCATCTCCCAGCTGTAACCTTAGAATATAGGATACAAAAAAAAAAGTCATGGTGAAGTGCAACATCGGTTATTATTAAATACAAAGTCAGTGAAGAACTCATTTGGCCTCATTAAGATTAGTCCTTTAATTATGGCATTAATCAGAAAACACCATAGAAGGTTAAATGGGTCAACATCCAAGGAATATTAAAAAAGTCCGTCCAATAGATATAAAAACACTGTTTTCAGCAGAACTGTAAATTTGTACACTAAAACAATTTAAATTAATAACTTTTCCAGAAAAACTGCCACTCAGAACAAAGAGGCATGTTTTACCTGGGTTGTCTGTATTGGGAGACCACCCTGTGGTCCAGCCCAAAGAAAGCACATCACCCTCTGCTTTCATAGCCACTGTTTGTAAAAAGGCCTGGGCATCTAAAGGTGTGGCTGTACCTCCAGGCCCTGGAAGAATGTCTGCATTAATCCACACAGGTCCCTTTAGCTGATCTCGAACCTTGTCCAGAAGTGTCATTGACTCCCCCACTGCTTCTAGGCTACAGAGAACAAAGAAACTGAGATGGATGGAACTGGATTTCTTTGCCACACGATTTATACGTCTTTGTCCAGACACAAGTATTCATGCTTACATGTAAAGTAAGCATGTCCTCTAGGAGGCACTGAAAGTGTTTCTGAAGTGTTTTAACTCCTTGGGTTGCACAGTATGAGTGGCTTTTCTATCAAAGCATGAAACTATTGTTGAAATCTATGGTTTTAATAAAATCACTGAATTAAATTGTAAACATCGTTATTTTCAGTGTCGCGCTGTGGTTTATGCAGAAAGTAAGGCATTAAATATGACTATATCAATACAAGCTGGATGCGATGAGGGAGAATGTTATTTTTTATACTGTGTTGTTTTGTGTTTTAATGTTCGTTTTACTTTGAACAGAGTTACTTGAATAAAAACTACTTGATTAAATCTGCAGAGGTAATGTCTCAACATCTCACCAAACCAGACTTAGTTTTCATGTTTGCTCATGAGAGGACTGTATGTTAGAATCTGTCTGTCTTTGTGACACATTTCCTCAAGAGCATCACAAGACAAATACACATATATTCATTAATGCAGATGTAAAAATTGTAGACAAGTAAATTATGAAGCAGCTAAGATCGAATTCTGGCAAGAAATAAGTAATGCAGCATACAGCTTAGAATTGTATTCCTGTGTGAAATGACACCTGAGACATACAATATTTGCAACCAACTTTATTGATATTAGAATTCTCCAACCTTTTAAAGTCCAGTTTGATCCCTTTTTCTGAGTTCACCACCATTGCCAGCCAGTCTCGCAGTGTGATGTCACTGTCATTATCCGGAGGATGTGCCATTATGGGTTCCTTTGGGTCACGACCCCGGAGAAGTATATCGGCTTCAATCATTTGTGAGCTATCTTAAATGTAAATGATAAAGAAAGAGCATGCTTCAGGACCTAATCCAACAATGTCCTTCACAGCATTTCACTTATGCAGTTGCTTGCAGTGGTTTGTTTCTTCTAATCCACATCATTTACATTTTCCATGTACCGAAATCATATCTAGTCAGGAATAAACAAATTCAAAGGATCGGTAGTTCATGAGCAAACATACGTTAAATCAAGAATGGGATCGATGTTTGATGACTTTTGAGAACATTTGAAACATTATTAAGAAAAGTGCCTAGCTGCATATCTAAAGGATTTTTGAGCAGATATTAGCGATTGTCCTGCCCTCACTATGGCTCTCCAGCTTACATCACAGCTGCTGGTTATGGAGCATTAACGGAGAAGGTTCACGAGACTCACAGCAGCGTGTTAAGCTTAACTAATTTGCGCTTGCACAAGTCTATGTTCCAAGCAATCAATCACTGATCACCATTACACATTGTTTCTTAAATGTCTTAATCGTTTCTTTTTTTGTTCTTCATGCAAATTACCATGATTGATGGAAAGTAGCTCATGACCTTACTTGCAGATTTCTAGTGACTTTTTGAATGTCTTTGTAACTAGATTTGATGACGATTTAGGCCTCTTTAATAACTTTGTTTTAAAACAAAGATTCCAGCAACAATCTAGATGTTCCTTATCCACACTAGCAACTTGGAATTAAAATATTTTCTCAATACTTTAATAGTTGAGATGCTTGTGAATAAGTTAACTATTATTAAGTATTTTGATATTCTGTCCTTCTTCACGTTCACGTTTTATATGCAACTGATGACTGACGTCATCTTGAGCATGTATTAGCTACTTTCCCCTGAAAAGAATTGCAATATTTCTGGCTAGTGAGGTTGTTGACCGGATTATACAGTTATTTACAAAATAAAATAGTGATAATAAAACGAATGAAAAACTTGTTTTTGTGTGTTTATAATGTACATTGTGACCTTGGAGTGCTTCAGTGATCTTGTCCTTGCTGTTGGCTGCATGATACCACTGGACATCTGCAGCATTGTGGTCCTTTAAAACGCCCTTGTTGAGGAAGTAGTCCAGAGTTTGGTCAGTCATAGATCCTGCAGCTGCTGAACAGGTTGGTGTTGTGTTGTTTATGACACATTTCAGCATGCGAAGGGAAAAAAGCATTGATTAGTAGCAATGCAATGTCTACTGCCTCAGAAGCTTTGTAGTGCAAAAATTAATTTCACAACAAAACAGTTTCGGAAAATAAGCGATAGTTAGTTTAATAACTAACCTGTGGAACTTGACGACGTCTCTTCAGAACCCCTAAAGGAGATGGTCCATGTCACAATTACAACGGTGACCAAGGCTAACACACAATAGCGGCTCAAACAGAGTTTGTTTAACCTCATTAGTAAAACATCGAACTAAACGTAAACAAAACATTTCATTCACAATTCCGCACGGACAGAATTAAGCGCGCGCACTTCCGGTGTGCTGCAACGTAGACAGAGATGTAGAGTAATTGTAAAAGCTTTGAGTTTTAGCCATTAGCCTTTATCGTTTGAATTGATTTTAAAACTCAAATCGCATATTTTAAAAAGTTTATTTTGTTTCAGATTACATAAAGTAATTGATCAGACACACAAACATCTTTTAATTCTTTGAAAATAATAGGTTCTACAGACATTAGCGGAATTAAAACAGTAACTGTTACTAGGCTTAAGGATTATTTACATTTTTTCCCTGAGTACTTTTTACTCAGTTAAATAACTATCTATACTCTAAGAATAACATTTAGACTTTTACATCTAAATCTCAAAAGGACTTTTAATTTCTCGTCTACCAACTGAATAAACTCTATACATCCAAAGAGAGGGCACATTTTTATTGCATCATCTGTTAAAACATTTACATTCTACTTTTTAAAAATTTTACCACTATAAAAAGTATCAACTTTTCCAATACATTTTGAGATACTTCCACTTTCATTTAGCAAGATTTCTACTTTCAGATAACATTTCTATATTTTTCCACACCCTTGTTACCAGAGTATCTGACCCAAAAAATAATAATAATCATTCAAATGGCTCAAAGTATGTTAAGATCTGATTAGAGCTAGAGAGCAGAATCAAAATAAATATGAAAAATGTGCTCGACAAAATGGCTAAAACAAACAATGCCTCAAACAATACTAGTCATTTATATCCTAATAACTAAAATATCATTTTGTGGCTTGACATTCCAGCATTCAGAAAGTTCATTCCATTTTTCATAGAAAATATACTTAATCCTTGGAGAAACTCTCCAAATACTGCAAACTTGGGGATTTTTGATCAAATTTTGTAAGTGAAAGTCTTGAGATCTCTTTTCCTCCTCCTGTTTACCCCTCTTCCTCCTTTTGTGCACCTGCCACGATAGTCTTCTCTTCATGCTCATCCATGAGCACTGGTCGTTTTTCACATGAACTTGACAGATGATCAGTTTTAGAGTCCACTGTGCCTCTGGATCGATCCAACTTAAATTCAGCCCCATTGTGTGGCGTGTCCAGGTCTTTGAGCTGTGCCTGAACACGTTTCTCCAGGTCCTCATATCTCTGCGCTAACATGTAGCTGACCTTCCTCTGATGGGCCAAGGCCTCCTCTTTATCACTCAGCTGAAACGCACAATAAACATTGCTCTTGTGTTTAATCTAACATGTTTCATGTTTGGGTTTGTTCATAGAAATGAGTTCTCTCTCGATGCTAATTAATTTTTTCTTTTTATCTACACTCACACATGAACAGCAAGCTTGTGTCTGTAAATGTTCCAGAAAATAATGCAGATTAAAAGAAATTTTAGGGTGTGTTCCATGTTATGGATGGAATACACACCAGATCGAGCAGCAGCTGGAGGTTTTTTTTGGGGTTGCTCAGGACTTTTCCGTCTCTGAGTGACGGCAGAAATCTCTTCATCGCCTGAGTCACGCCAGCCGAACCTTGCGTCCCTGTGAGTAAAAGTAGTATGACTGTGATGTCTGAAGGTCACTGAAAGTATAGTTATAAAGTATTAAATAAGGAGTAAAGTGCAGTTATAATAAAATAATCAGTAACAGGTATGATGAAGCAGAGTTACCATCTGAAAGTTGAATATTTTCCTATAATAACATGTTCTGAAGAGTTTTGTACTACTGATTACAAATTTCTATTTATTTAAAAATGCCACATTACACTTTTATCCATTCATGAATTATCTACAGTGCTGTGGAACGTCCATTATACAACGTAGTTACTCTTTTCACGTGATACAGCAGCTATAAATATTAGTTCAGTCTCTTTCTTTCTCGCTTCTGAGAAACCACAACATATAAAACTCTTCTTTCCTGAAGATGTTAGAAAACTAAAAGTCACAGCTTTACCTCTGACTGTTACCAAGGTCTGACACTGGAGACACCTTCCATAAATGATACAGTACATAAACATCTTACAGAAAACTTCACCATAGCGTCACCAAGACTTACAGCTACTGTCAGAGCTGCGGATATATTACAGTAAACAACAGCTTACACAACACAATATCAATTTTTAAAAACATGGTGGTGAGAAATTCTTTGGTACAGGTGTGTGTGTGTGTGTGTGTGGTGCTTAGTTACTGCACCTCTCTCTCGTGTGCGTGTATCACTTTCTGCCAGCTGCAACACTTTCTCGCTTCCTCTCCTCAGTTGCTGCTCGAAAGCAATGCGGAACGCGTCCACCATCACGTACGCTTCATCCTTTCTCCTCCTCTGCAGCTCCAGCTACACAAACACACATTAATATGTGTAGAAAAGCATTGAAAAAACCTAGACTCACTTACACACCTCTTGTTTTAGCTGAAGGACTTGTTTGCGGCTTGCAGCTGCACTCTTCGCACAGGAACACGGCTCTCCGGCACCGGAGCTGCATTTACACGCCCCATACACAGCCAGCTGAGAAACACACAATACACCTTTAGCACTTACATCACTTTCTCTCCATCTCTCTACCTGTCTAAGCATCCATCAGTCCACAAGTGCAAGAATAAGAAACCCAAATAAAAGAATGGATAGACAAATCAGCAGGAAAATGTGAGAGAACTAGCGATGGAGGACAGACAACCATCTAACAAATCAACCTGCATCCATCTTACACAATCCATCAATCCATGAAGTCTATAAATCCATCTATTCATTCAGCCATCCTTCCATCCATTTCACTGTAAATTATTTTAACTACCCATTCTTCACTCTAGCTATGAGTGAAGCTAGATTAATTAATTTTTCTATCTCTTTCCACAAATTCATCACATATCCTTGACATTTTTCTATTAATGTTTATATCATCCATCCATCCATCCTGCAATTCAAACCTCTGTTAATCCACCATATTATATCTTTGAAATTCGGCCATTGTTCCATCAATAATTATTTAAAATGATTTTTTACCCATCCTCTAATTATCACCCATTTTCTTTTTGCCTATTCAACAAACTTTGAATCTATCTACAATTATAAACATAGTGGCCATTATGACCCTTCTAGGTTTTTACGATTTTTAACGGCATCCATAATTCTAGATATCCATCTACATCCATCTATCCTTCCATCCACTAGGTTGCTATAAAACCAACCAACCATCCAACAAGGTTCCAATCTATCTTAATCCAAATCTTAAAATCAATCCATCCATCCATTCATTTAAACATCCAGCTATCCATCAAAGGCCGAGCTATGGTTCCACTCATCACCCTGTACTTGGTACCTCCAGTGCAGTTCCCTCTCTACTTTGGCTGCAAGGCGGTTGGGTCTTCTGGAAGTCTCTTCTCTCCTGAGCACTCAGTAAGCCCAGGAGCTCCAGACACTGCTGACTCAATGCTAGAACATACACAAACACAATCACACACATACACAAACACATGCACACACACACACACACACACACACACACACACACACACAGCAACAATGAGCAATAAACTCGATTATAATCAGATCCTTTGCAGCAATGTCATCTTTCTCTACACTTACACATGTTCTCGTTGTGCAGCTCCTGGAACTGTTCTAGTTTCTCATCAAGATCTTTTCTCAAGGCCTCGTTCTCTGCACACACCCTGTTATACACTTAAATTTTAATTAAAAAATCCATGTGTTGTGAAAGCAAAAATATACTTTACCACAAAGCCAACTCGTGGTTTACAATTTTATTCTCATGATGTGTAAAATCCTACCTGTTATATTTCAGCTCCCACGCCTGCTCTAAGTTCTTAAACTGAACCTGGTTGAAGGTGATCTCCCACTGCAATGCGTTCACCTCCTGTTCATGAAGAGTTGAGGGAATATCACCTATTAGTTATGCTCTTCCAGCACCGCAGCAAAAACAAAAGTCTCCCACTCCGTACACACTCCTCCCTCTGTGCAAAGGAAGTGATACACATTTTCCAGTCCAGCAAAAGTTAACAAACGTGTGTCACCTTCTCCAAAGCTTTGGTTCGCTCTTCACTCTTCTGTAGCAGGATCTTGGTGTGACTTGTTGCTTTATCTAATATGGCCTTTTGGGTAAAACAAAACAAAAAATATGGCTCAAAAACTATATAATGTATCTAATATTATATAGTCACAACACACTAGATGATGAAGAGAGTATCCGTGTGTTAATTACTTGTCCTTGAAGGATTCTCAGAGCTTCATGTTTGCCTTCAAGATGTCGATGTGTCACTTCCAGTTCTGTCTTCAACAGCTCCACTTCCTATAAGGCAGAGAAAATGACAATGAAGTGTGTAACATGATATCACATGCTGTAAAAACTCTTGCTTTTTTTTCCCCACACGAGACACTTTGTAGGGTTTTTCTTAATGTTCTCAGTTCTCTATTACACTTTCATTGTTTTTCTTTAAAGCCTTTGCATCCTGGTTTCCTTGTATTTCCTTATTTGGACTTATCCCGGCTAGTTGTTTGCACAGCTAACTTTATTCTCGGATTTATTACCATGTAAGTTGAGCATTATAGGTAATATCCCCTGGCCCCTGAGACTGCTCTGCCATGCTGGCCATTCCTCAAATTTGCTGTTTAGGACAAAGCAAATAATTGAACTAAACTGCATGTTCAATTCAAATCGGTGCCCTGTGAATGATTTCCCCTATCACTTATTTACATTCACACCTGAACACACACAGTCAGTACTCAGCAGGTTGTGTGTCCATGTCCAAAAATATGCCAGCTAATAACAGACATAGAACAGCTCGTGAGAGCTCAGCCATTAAGCTTGTCTTCTATTAACTAGAAGCTTCCCAGATGCGAGCCACTCAACTGCTTAGCTCGGTGATTGGAGTAGATTCTGCTTCACTTTGGCCAAAGATAATCTTGAATGAATAAAATGTAAATGTAGATTCAGATCTAAGCACTTTGGCGCTAAAGGCAACGTGAGATCATAAACACTTGCAGTGTGAACGTGTCGTTGTACCTCTGTGACTTCCTGCAGTCTCCTCTGCAATGATTCACTGGACTCACCGGCATTGATCTCTGTCAGAAAATAAGAATTAAGTAATAATTATAATTTGTTTATTAATACTGTCGAAAAGTTATAGCTTCAGAATTGTTTTGCTGAAGGCTTCGGTGCTTTGACAAAGCTGTGAGAAACACCACTTGCTCACAAAGGACCTTTTGTTATGGCTCAACCACACCAAAGTCAACAAGATCTTATAGCCTAGAACAGGACACAGACAGGAAGTGACAGCGTCCCTCTGGCTCTCATTTTAGATGCTGGTTTATGACCAAGTAATGAGACAGAGGACATTATCGTGATCAAACGTTTACATTTAGGGCAACAGATTCAGGACGGCTCCAAAGAATGGAGTAAGAAGCCTTTGTTTGAGATTCCTCAGTTCTGTGTCAGTTGTATCGTAGGACAAACATACAGCAAATATAAACAGGTTAAAGCACTTGTGTTCTCAATTCAGTTCTATAAATCTTCATAGAGATTTTATGCCATTACCAATGCCATTATGGCTGTTTTCAGGTGATTTAGACTGACCTGGCTCTCTGATCCTCCACTGAGAGATCCGCTCTGCCTCCAGCTCCTTTCTAAAAGCGCTATACATTGCACTGCATGATGTCCAGGAGAAAGAGTCATAATTTCTCTCACTGCCATATTTAGAGGGTTTCATGTTGGGTGGCAGATCCACAAAGTCCCATGACTGACGGTTCCCACCTATAGACCGGCTGCCATCCCCTAGATCTCCATCAGCCATGTCGTCTTCTGCGGACTGATCCGTGGTACTCACTTCTTCTCTGTTTGTGTGCATCATTTCCAGCTCGACCTGGAGTCAATGCCCTAAAGTACAAGTTCAATCAATTTTCTAAAATCCCATATTTTTGTTTTCATTTTTACAACGTGCCTGTAATCCAAAAACACCTGTACCATTCCTCTCTGCAGTTTCCTGCTAATTCCACAACACAATGTTCTTTAATACAATAACAGGAGTAATATTCACATTCCATGTTCATGGTTATATATTACTTTATAACGCACCTGTGACTGTTTACTGTTTTCTCATGAATAAAAAGTTCTCTCATGCTTTGAAGTGCAAGTGATATTGAACTCCACCAGGAACCGATGCTGGTGTGGCCAGAACATTAACTAACAAGCTAATGGATTAAAAATGAATAAGGAAAAGGAACTAACTTTGTGGAATATTTTGTTTTCATAGCAAACTATAAATGGATTTTAAATATATGGGATATTCTTTAATAAATGTAAAATATTGTTATTGTTGGAAAATAGCTGTGGTTCAAGAGGACTAACTCAGATCACTTGTGGAAGTGCTGTGGAAAAACAAATGAGAAGCTTTTCAGTGGTAGTCGACTCTCTCACACCTTGCTGTTGTTGATTCTGTATTTAAAGTAGTAGAACATTTTGTACATTAATAATTCATAATAATTCATAAAACAGTATTATTATTATTAAACTAATAATTCAAAAAATAGTTTTATTATTAATAAAAAAACGATTCTTTATTGGACTTTTAGCTTCCTAAAAAGGTTCTCTTTGTACTATTTTTAAAGGAATTTTTTTCTTGTTTTTGTTTTCCATCATAGTTTTCATTTATTAACACAAACATTACTTCTAACCAATAATAATAATAATAACGCAGTTTGTGTCGAAATTCTGGGAAACTTTGGTGTTTCAGGTGAAGTGTGTGGAGTTGAATGGCGACTGAGCTGCTACTTTAAGAAAAGTACGCAGAGGTCGATGCCAAAACAAACATCTCTCTATGATCATGAGTAAAAGTTCAGCTAGTAATTTGGCCCGAAAATTCGCGTTAGATTCGGAAACATCGGAAGAAAGCGCTGAACTCACCTGTAGCCCGAACGAACACCTGTCCGAAAAGCAGAGAAAAATAAACGATGGCGGAAATAATAAAGCATCTAACGTTGGCATAAGGTTTATTCAGTGAAGACTACAGGGAGTAAACATCCACACAGGTGTGTCACACACTTCCAGCCCGAGGTTTAACACCAGGCTGCGACTAAAGCGGATCTAATGGAGCTGCAAGTGTTTTTTTTATTCTTCCTGCATCCGTGAAATGCTTTAAAGGCGGATTACAACAGTTTCTGAAAGGATACAACATCTACACAATTCATAATGTATTAACACTATTCTGGTGCTTTTTTGTTTGTTTCTTAAGTAAAATGCTGCGCAAAAATACATTCCATCAAAAAACTTGAGCGGTAAAAAAAAAAAAGTTATATCTGTCATGTGTCTTTTTCGAACGAGTCGACTCTTCGAGTCGGATCTTTTTGTCAACTTTTAAAAATTGCAAAATAAGTCTTTGTAAATTGGCTAATCTTAAAACACATGGTCCCCGGCGATCAATTTAACAATATTGCGACCAAAGAAAGCCAACAATGTTTTGGCAGTATCAGGGATTTTTTAAAATAAAATCTCTAAAGAAATGTTTGTTAAAACGCCATGAATATAAAGACAAGATAACACAAAACTCACAGGGCAGTTCGCATTTATATTGGGGTGGCAAAATATAACAAACATATTAATGGATAGAAAAATCCAATTTGCTGTTCATACTGGTTGAAGTAAATGGAAGGATTATTTCTGTTTCTCTTTATCCTATAGTCTGATGAGATTATAGGGATTATTCTTATGACATTTAAAATGTAAACGTACCTCTAAAAAAAGACTAAAATCAAGTAATTCAAACCACTTTAGCGGTTTGTGATGTACTTCACTTTACATCCCCAAAGACGGACACAAAAGATGCAAAATATAGATTTTATTGCCTACTCAAATGTGGCATGTATTAAAGAACCAACATGTTAGAATTAAATTATCAGGACAACAAAGAGCATTATATTACAGCAATGTCCAAGAACATTTTGTTTTTAAATCATAAGCAACACTCACTTTTCTCTAGGTTCCTATAACCGAGTCTGATAGGAACACTGTAACAGCAACATGTACATCATACATGACACAAAGACTACTGTGTACTGTTTGTGATGAACCAAATAAATATCAAACCTGCTCCTTATTCACATTATAAAACCATACACTAAACATAAACGTAAGAACCGGGTCTCCTTAAGGCAACAATGGTGCAGAATATATAGGCAACAGGAGTGTGTGATTGGTCAGTCACTGTCAAACTCCTCAATTAGAAGGTCCTCCTCATCGAGTAAATCCTCAGCGGTTGTTGGCTGGGGCTGGCTGGCAGGGAGGTCACCTCCTGGCTCCTGGCTGGCAGGGAGGGTGGGTACAGCAGTGGTATCTTCTGGCTCAATGGTCTTAGTGCCAAGCTCAGTGCTCTGGGTTCCTGCCTCATCAGGATCACTGTCCAGGTCCAGTAAGCCAGGGTCTTTATCACCAAGTGCTTCAAGTTTCAATCTGAAAGAATTCAGACATGGATTAGTTTGTTACATTAGAGGGCTGCAAGAATTTTTTTTGCTATTCCTCAGACAGTCCCCAGCATTCCTAACAATATCCTTTTTGTCCACATTTCTGTTTCTCTCTCCTCTCCATCCATGCAGGCCTAATCCAGATCAGCCCTGTCACTGCAGACACTATCAATGTTTACCCTTATTTTAATCTCCACATTATCCATGCACGCTTCAACTCCATCCCCCAGACCAATCCATGCCCACAAGCCCCACCCCCTCCCCATCCCATCTTTATCTCGCCTTTTCCTGCAGAACTCATCATCATGACTATCTCCACCACATCCCCTGGTAACCCATCTCTATCTCCAGTCCTACTTAAAGTACACACTGCTAAAGTATAAGTATTCACAGTTATACTGCTCACTTACCTGGCTGGAAATCTCCTGAGTGACAGATGCCCGATATCCTGTATGAAGGTTATCTGAGCTAAAAGAGGAAAAAACAACACATGATATTCGTATCCATGTACCTGCCTGTATCCTCTTCCTGTACTACCTAGAATATCTGTAAGTGTATGTGAATGTGCTTCATTCTTATTTCTCAGAGACAATCACATGACAGGTGAATAGCAGGTTATAAACATGTGGTGAAGCATGTGTGACGATTTCAGTGGCATTGTGTTTATAATACAAGTGTGTGTGTGTTACCTTGATTCCTCATAGGGTTGCTGAGCTTGGCCAGGTATGGCACTAGCTCTGTTACAAGGCTTATGGGTGTCAGACAGAAGCTGATGAAGAGCGACTGTGCCGTCAGATAGTTCTCTCGGTACTTTGACGATAAGATAAAAAACAGTTAGAACACTAAGGTACATGCATTAATTACTGAATGGACAACAAGCTTTTTTCATTTTCTCATTACCGTCTTGTTAATATTCAGCCAGTGGGGCTTGTGAAGTGGCTTAAAGCCGACTGATGAAGGCTGGTCAGCCTGAGCACGGGCGGTGTTAGAGTGGATGAGCCCTCTAGTGGCCACTGAGGATCCATACGCCAACATAGTGGACCTGGACTGTACAGACAGCAGAATCATACAGTCTAATTAATATTTTTAGAGAACTTTGTCCATGAAAGGTTTCCTAATGGAAAGTGCCATTTAGTCAATGTAGCAACCCATCAGATGGCAGAGATTTAGCTAAAGGAGAGTGAACATGGACAATTGAATGATAAAATCAGTCTTGAAGGACAGCGTCCAGCTGCAGTGTAGCGTTAGCTCCAGATAGGGCCTACTTTGAAAATACTTACATTTAACTACAAGCAACATGCTGAATTCTGATATGAACTCACAGTCCATTCTGATGTCAGGAAGTCGGAGTCTGAGAGGTACTCGCTGGCCCGGGCCACATCCTCCATGTCTGAGAAAAAGTCCATGTAGTTCTGGTGTAGGTAGAGGTTAAAGAACTCGCCAGACATGTGTGAGCGCTCTATAACAAGCTTTTGTGCATGTGAGAGATAGAGAGAAACATGCTCATTTAAAATAAAGTGTAACATGGTGATAATTTTTTTTATTGTTTATACAGAAGCATAAGCAGTTCTTATCAGAACCACACTTTTATCTTCTAATGTGAGTGCAAACTTGTGCGTGTGTGTGTACCTCTGGGTCAACCAGCAGTTTATCCCTCTGATGCTGTAAAAGATGTGCTGGTAGGCTAGGAGCATCACCAACTTCATAACTTTCTCCTGAAATTATAACCAGCATCACTCTGATGTACTTTATAACCTGATATATATGAGAGTTTAAACTGTAATCCAGACTGACGCTTGCAGTAGAGGATCTTTCCGAGCGCTCTGAAGAGGAAGAGGGATGCATCTTTTCCTCCAATAGCAGGGCTCTCCTCCAGCATGTCAGTAGATTTAGTGGAGCGGCTTCTGCCTTTGGGTCTTGCTGTGGTTTTGGCTGCAGACTTGGTTGATTTTCCTTTCTTAGAAGACCAGAGACTTTTTTGTATAGAGCAGTCTGGGGATGAAAGTTAGTTTAAAGAAGATTTTCAGGTCACAGAGTCTTAAACATGAAATCAGATCTCACATGAATTTGGGACCAAAGCTGCACTCTTTAGCTATAACTAAACAACCTTTACAGACGCGTTAGAACCTACATGCGAACCCACCAGAGAAGCAGGAGAACTGCAGGCTGTTGATGGCACTCCGGATGTCTCCTGAACTTCCGGAGCATAGCTGCTCCAGCACCGCCTTATCAGGCACAGAGATCCTACCAGCACTCTGAAAATTAAACCAGGTGAGTAAAATCAGATATGAAAGTGGGATAAAAGGCATTGTAATGAGTAAGAGCCAAATAGCTGGTCAGCTGTTACCTTGCTCGCTTCAACAGTTGCAATCCGACTCAGCACCTTCATCATGCTGGTAGGAGCTATGGGGTTAAAACTGGAGAAAAGAGCAGAAGAGTGAAAGAGACTTTTTTAAAATGTGCAATGTGTGAGGAAGTTAGACAGATAGATCATAGACAACAGGCTGGTGTTTGTCTTTGTTTCAGAGTTTAACATACTAACTTACAAACCTGATGTTGTGGATGCTCAGCTCCTCCTGTATGTCTTTGGGGAAAAGGAGTCTGGAACTGGTGTCTCCACTCAGGCTGTCAGATACGATGAAGACCACAGGGCACCTACCAGTCCGCACAAAACGCCTGCAGCAGACACACCAGATTATTTTCTGTCTGTATACTTCTTACACTACGGTCCTGTTTATAAAATGACATTGTTGCGTCTCACCTGAGGATATTGTGCAGGCATCCTGGCTGTCTGTAGAACTGGTTTGGAAAATCCTAGAGGAACACAAATTGATGAGAAAACTGGCCAGTGTGATCCAAACCAATATGACAATATGAATATTAGGTCATTTTCTTCTACAGTTTATTATAAAACAAAAAGATAGAAGATATAATTCCTGGGCAATATCCAAAAGATGGCCTGATCTGATAATAAAAGAGGAATAAAATTCCTAACACTGCATGGCCTTTTTATGAGGTAATAATAAGGGATCATCTGTACAGGTATTAAGGGGATGCAATTTTTTATACTAAACTGATACATAATGGAACAAGAGTGTTTATTATTATGAGATACTGCAGGTTAGCATGTTGTGTATTATACCATGGTACCTCTACGAGGATGATCTTCCTCTCCTCAGCCCCGTCATCTCCGCTCATCTGCAGCCGGTTGTATTTGTTTGCTCGGAGCAAAAACTCCTGGAAAGCTGCTGTCTGTGAGCTGCTGTTGAAGCTGTTAAACCTGGAGGCTGACACAGAATAGACAACAGATAATCGTGAATGTACAGACATTGTGACATGAAGCTAAGATGCTCTGAGACATTTTCCCACACCTGGATCAAAACTGCCCATGAAGGAGTCATCTGCCCTGTACTCTGCAGTGGTCGGGTTTGTCCATTCCTGGATATGACAGCACGCATCTTTAGCCAGGACGTGAACCGTGGCGGTCTTTCCACAGCCAGACGGACCAGTCAGTAACAGAACCTTGCTGCCCTGTGGAGAACCACAATGTTAGAAAGATTGCTACATTTTTCAGATACTAAGCATTCAAGAAGTATAAAAAAATGCACACCTTATTAGTGTTCTTTAATTCCAGATGACCCCTCAACCAACTCTCGACTTCGTCGACTTTCTTCTTGTGGACTGCCAGCTCGGCCTGAGTCAGAGAAGGAGAAGCCTCAGGGACTTATGTATATTTAAGTGTGATGTATATTTAGGCTAGTATCTCTTACTTGTGTCTGAGGTGCATGCACATCCACCCAGGGTTCATCATGGTTCTCCTGTGATCCTCTCCTGCTCAAGAAGACAGCAGGCTCAAGATTAGTAGTTTGAGGCTCTCCCTTTCTCTTCCTCAGCTTCTTTCCACCAACATCCACATTTGAGGACTGAGCTTTGGACTTGCTTTCTCCTAAATGTCCCTTTGTTGACGGGAGGGAGTTCAACCCAGAGCCTCCGAAAAAATCACCCAAGGATGGTTGTACCCAGCTGCTTAACTAAAACAAAGACACAGCAACAAACCAAAGTCTGTTTTTTTTTCAGGCTTAGTTTAAACACATGACATATGTCAGTGATTAGAAGACATTCAGCAGCACAACTCACTTTACTAGAGGACGTCTTTCTTCCCAGAGAAAGTTTTGACATCATCAGCTCTTCCCATTCACACAGCCGGATTAATCAGTTTGGCACTGAAACAGAATAGAAAAGTAAAATATAATTATTTAATTACATCAAAAACTTTTTGGCTTTCTAAGAAAATTCCCTAAAGAGATACAAATATCAAATTGCACATTAGTAGGATGAATACTTAATAAAAATAATCTAATAAACACACAGTGGACTTGAGAGAGAGTAAAAGTTATTTTGTTTGTATTTACTCTGTACTGCACCTGTATAGCGAGTAAGTAGGATTTTTGGGTAGAACCACAGGTAATAACGAGGTAAATTAACAAATGCTAGACGCATGTGTATAAATACACGTATTTTGCACACCTATTTTAACTTATAACATCATCAGCGATTGAGTTTTTATAATTGTTTCAGGTTTAGCGGTCAGTTTGACGTTAGCCGGCGAGCTGCGTAAACCCTGTTGATGACCGTTAGCTTCGCTAAATTAGCATCTTGGTTAGCAAAGCTAGGTAATGCATTATGGTCGTGTTATATGACAAACTACATTTACGCTAAACACAAACTTACCTTAGTCATTTCTGACGCTAAATAAAACCCCCAGCTCTTGTGCGCACATACAGGACATTAGCTTATATATAACTATAAGTTCTATATCCCTTTAAAGTTCCAACGGTCCGCCTCCCTGTACGGTGTTTTTTTTTTTTTTCTCTCTCACTCCAAGTCCCGCCTCTTCCACTGGTATTGGCTAACAAAGACCGGCCTTCTGAGCTACGATTGGCTTTCTGGAAAAAACTTTTTTTAAAATACACATTTCTCTTTTACGTCTTCCGTTATTTATATTTTACGCGCATAGTTTGTTTTCTAATATGTAATGATAATAAAATAACATTATTTAAATATAACAAATAAAATAATAAATAACACTTGCTAAGCTAGAATTGTCGCGGGTTAATCACGTCATCAATCCGCCAGCACAAGCATGATGGGGCGCACGTTTCTGTTTTGATCCAGTGTAATGTGCTATCTTTAAAACCTGAGCTATATTATTATTATTTATACACACGCATTTTATGTCTCCATTTGGCACTTTAAAAAACGGTTTAGTTTGGACCTTAACAGAACTTTAAGTTTAATAAAGTAGAAACCTGCGATGAGGATCATGAAGAGACCAAACATCCTCCTCACAGGTCAGGCTTCAGATAAATTACCCATATAAATATTATACAGTACTTGCATTATAACAATAGATTATTACAATAATCTATTTAGTATTTTTTAATTAAAAAAATATATAATTTCCTAAACAGCACAACACAGATAACTTTATATCTCACATAAATTGTGTACAAACAACATGCCCAGCTTTAGAGTCCTAGTATTTATATATCGCTGGAATTCCTAACACGTGTTTTCAGGAACCCCGGGCGTAGGGAAGACGACACTTGGAAAGGAACTGGCTCAGAGGACCGGGCTGACGTACATCAACATTGGAGAACTGGCAAAGGAAGGTGAGATGCAACTTTACATTAATGGCCAAATAGAAACGATTGAGGTGATGAAGAAGAAAACCCTGCATGGTGTTGATAATTTTGCTGGATTTTAATCTCAGGTCAGCTGTTTGATGGGTTTGATGAGGAATACCAGTGCCCCATTCTGGATGAAGACAGGGTGAGCACAAACACACACACACCCAGAGAGAGAAATAAGATGCAGCTATTATTATTCAAGCACAGAGCTTCAGGTTCCTTTTGTATCCTTTAACTCTGGCCTTTCTACCACTAGGTTGTGGATGAACTGGAGGACCAGATGATGGATGGGGGCATGATTGTTGACTACCATGGCTGTGATTTCTTCCCAGAGCGCTGGTTTCACATTGTGTTTGTCCTTCGTACAGATAACACCAACCTCTATAATCGGCTCGAGAGTAGGTGAGAGATTCAGTAATGCCACCACAGCAACACCGAACAGAGTTTTGAAGGATCTGAGTGAAGGGTTTCTTATGCCAGAAAACTTAATATTACAGCTTTACCTCTGACACTAAGGACTCCTTCCATAAATGTTAAATAGGCTTTTCAAAAAATTTCACCACAACACTAATTATTGGGCTGTTACTATAGAAACAATTAACATATTAGAGCGAGCTGCTGGAAAATAATTATCATCTGAAAAATCAGAAATGAGAATGCAACACTGCTGTCTGTTAAGCTGCCCCTAAGGAAGGAGTGTCTCTGATAATGTGCAAAATATTGAAACATCCTCTTTAGTGTAGCTTACTGGTGTACGTCGCTCTGGATAAGGGCGTCTGCCAAATGCTGTAAATGTACTGGGCACTTTTTAGGCTTCAGCTGTTTATCAGAATTTCTTTTAATATTTCAGATACCATATAGTGATTATAAGTAATTGTGGGATGTGGTAGCTCAGTGGTTAAGGTGTTTGACTACTGATCAGAAGGCCCTGAGCAAGGCCCTTAACCCTCAATTGCTCAAGTGTATAAACTGAAATAAGACAATGTAAGTCTGCTAAATGCTGTAAAAGTAAGTATGTAAAGTGCTGTTATGCTCATGTCTCTCTCGTAATGCCATGTAGGGGATACACAGGCAAGAAGCTTCAGGACAATGTTCAGTGCGAGATCTTCCAGACCATCTATGAGGAGGCCATGGAGGCGTATAAAGAGGAAATTGTGCACCAGCTTCCCAGCAACGACCCTGATGACCTGGAGCGGAACTTGGAGCAGATCTCACAGTGGATCGAGCAGTGGATGAAGGACAATAACTGATGCATAAGCACTAATCATCAAACATACATACATACACTGATGTGACGTGTGCGAATTCATACACTAATTATTCCAAAAGATTGGTGTGTTTCTCAGAGCTCTGATGCAAACAAAAACAACTAAAAGCATTGTACAACAGGAAAAAAAATGATGAATTGAAGTGAACCTCGTCTTAAAGGCCAACAGCTTTTCCATTAAGTCTAGATAAGTTCGTCTTTGGGGAAAAAACGTATGTACAGTTCTTTGTAGAAATTCCAAGACTTCCCTGAAGAAATGCATGCTAAAGATGATGATATTGTGCTAGAGTGTGCTCCATGTGACTAGAAATACAATAAACCTATTTTACAAATTTATCTACAAAATAAATCAGTTCCAAGAAAACAAACTATGAAGTGTGAAACCTTGATATTACAACAAATGGGATTGTGTGCTTTTAAGGTTAGAACATGTTTATTTGATGTATGATATTTATTTTTATTTTTGTCTTATTTTTTAAGGCATTTTTGACACTTTTATAAAAAGTACCATAGCAGTGATGTCAACAAACCTTTGCACTCAGTTGTAGCTAATTATTATATTCCTTTGCATTTTGAAAGATAGTGGTCTGATATTCAAACCTTGATGTTTTAATTAAGTACAAATTACAGTCTCATTAATCAACACCACCATCATTGAAAATCAATCACCTAAAAACAAAAAATAATAAGCTCAACATTTCTAATAAGACACAATATTTTTTACTTTCAATAATGTCACATTTGGGCAAAGGACATTTATTTCACAGTTTCCCTGCCATAAAGTTCCCTGCCACTACAAACAGCTTGATCCTGAAAACATGTTTCTATTGTTCCATATGACCGCGTCCCAAATCGCTTACTACAACAATTAATCATTTATACGAAATAAATAGCTAAAGCAGGTGCAGTACTACATTGATAATCTGTTTAGTGAAGTTATGGAAGTAGAACGCAGCGACATGGTGTGTCCAAACGTAGAAACTAACGCGAAATGGCGTCGTGTGTGTCCTGCTTTTAATGCGGTTTTGCACAGAGACAATGACATCATCAGTTTCGGAAAGTCATGTCACGTGACTCGTCAGTTCACCTGATGAACAGGTAGCTAGAAGGCAGGTGTGTTTAGCCGTAAAGGTAAGTGCTTTGTTGTTGTCTTAATAAACACGGTTACGGATAAATGTTCACGGTTTAAATGTAAGCATTGAGGAGATAATATGCAGAGAGAAATATTATTGTTCTGTAATCTTTTCCTCTAAAGGATTTTGTCACGCTGTTGCTTTCCCGGTAGTTTCGGTCGTGGGTTAATCCGCGTTCACTAAAACGCACTTACTTAACATATATAAGCTATTGTTTACTTTTTAATCGACATTACTTAAGCTGAAAGCCAGTTCTGTGGACCTCGGGTTTTATATGTACTGTTATATAATAGGTTTTGCCCTTTTAATCCTAACTTTAGGTAACCTTTTAAAAAAAGGAAGCCAAAACAAAACTCATGTCATCAGCGTACGGGTCAGCGGCGCGTTTTGATCATATCCGAGAATTTCCGCACTATGACCAAGTGCCATTCGGGTCCATGTCCAGGGAACAAGATTACCCATACCCCCTTGGTGGTGTGATGCCAGCCATCAGTGCTGACCCCTTACCGCCTCCTCCTCTTCCATTTGACCCGCCAGTGGGTCCAGACATGTACCCAGATAACCCAGAGGACCAAACTGACGAAGCCATGGACATCAAACCAGTGCGGCGTTTCATCCCTGACTCTGTGAAGAACTTTTTCCGGGGTGGCAGCTTCCGGAGCAGCAAAACCCAGTCATTTCCACCACCTCCATCTGAAATTGTGAACAGCACTACAGGTGGCGTGCCATGCTCACCTCCAAATTCTCGGCCACCTTCACCCAATGCCCCCAGCACCTACACGGACCCATATGGAGGCTCTGGAGGAAGCTATACCTCACGTAAAGAGCAGGCAGCACTGCTTGGTGAGGCACTTGAATCAGTTTCAGGTCACTCGGCACGCACAGCTATGACATACAGCGAGAAGGTGGAGGATTATCACATGCGTTATGCCTATATGAAGTCCTGGGCAGGCTTGTTGCGCATCCTTGGCTGTGCTGAGCTTCTCTTAGGTGCTGCTGTCTTCGCGTGTGTCTGCGCGTATGTGCACAAGGATAACGAGTGGTATAATCTGTTTGGCTACAATCAGCAGCCTGGCTTTGGAGGCAGTTATGGAGGATCCTTTGGAGGGATGTATGGCAACTATGGATCCAACTACAAGGGACCCAAGACACCTTTCATTCTGGTGGTTGCTGGACTGGCCTGGATTGTCACGGTCATCCTGCTTGTGCTGGGAATGACCATGTACTACCGCACCATCTTGCTGGACTCCAGTTGGTGGCCAGTGACGGAGTGTGTAATAAACATGGCACTGGGACTGTTTTATTTGTGTGCAGCTATAGTATACGTAAATGATACAGTACGGGGCGGCCTCTGCTACTCCCCGTTTTTCAACAATGGTCCAAGCGCTGCCTTTTGTCGCACAGAAGCTGGACAAACGGCAGCCATCATTTTCTTGTTCCTCACTATGGTGCTATACCTGGTTGGGGCTGGAGTGTGTCTCAAACTGTGGAGGCATGAACAGGCAAGACTACGCAGAGAGGCCCTGGCACAGGAGGTAAGGTGTAAATAACTTACCATAAAGCAAGGATATATTGGAACCAAGTTTGGGCTCCTGGGGTGTAATTCTTGACACAAAATCAATGTTTTTTTGTTTTTTTAAACAACATACAGTATATTAATTGTAAGATTGGTGTATCTCAAATAGACCCCAGGGAAATTTACCCAGTTTTGTCAAATGACCTTCTCAAGATGATGCAGGAATTTAGTAAGTCAACTGACATATCAATATTTTGTTTATCTCCTTCTGTTTAGAATAAGACTCTTGCATCGTTACCGCTGACGATGGTAAATACTTTCATGACCTAAATGTTTTCTTGATTCACATTTACAATTGGTCTGTGGTACAAATGGCACTAATTGACTTTATTCCCAGATTGGACCTGGGTCCAGTGTATCAGGGCCAGTCTTTAGACATCAAACAATGGCTTCTCCTGACAATAATGATGCAGCTACTTTTCCACCAACTATGATGGAGCCAGAGTACCTGAGGGGTCACATACCATCAGGACACATCCCTAAACCAGTGGTCATTGCAGATTATGTGGCGTGAGTTCATTCAGTTGTAATCCTTATGATGTTTGTGATTTAATTAGAAATGAAGTGCAGTAGATCTTTTTGTTTTCATTTCATTATCATCAATGATCAGTAGCAGTTGATTGTCATGAACAACATACAGGGTAAGATCGGTTATTTTCACTCACCTAGAGTTGTCTATAGATTATAATTATAAATTATATTTACACCTTGCCAGTGTTCACTGCAGCAATGGAAGCTACATTGTGCTTCTAGGGATTTGCTCTTTGTCCTGAGTTTTATGTCTAAGAAGTTTTTTCAAGTCGCTTGCTTTGTAGGAAGATGCTGTAGTTCCTCTTGATATTTTCAAAAACATGACAGTTTGCACCACATAATCTCAGGCTTATTATCGATGCAGCCCCACTGATTAATTATTAGACTTGTGTTGATCTTGTCTCATATCTCCTCCATGCAAATGTGTTAATCTGGAGATCATTTCACAATACACGCTGATGTCTTCTCCTGCAGGAAGTACCCCACTATCCGCACCAATGACGAGAGGGACCAGTACAAGGCTGTGTTTAACGATCAGTACGCTGAGTATAAGGAGCTCCATGCTGAGGTTCAGATGCTGGTCAATAAGTTTGAAGAAATGGACAATCTGATTAAGAGTCTATCATCTCAGCCATCCAGTCAAATGGTAATTTCTTTAAAATTAATGATATTAAGATGGAACATGAACAAGTGATTATTATTCATGACTTCAAAGTCAAACAAACTGAACTCAGGTCATGGAGAGCTGTTAAGAACATTGGCCCCTGTTTTGCATAACCAACAAGCATTTCCTTGATGCCTATGAGAGATTTTTTAGCTGCAGCACTAGTCAGGTTGTGCTAAAGGACTGTGTGGGTTTCATTTAGTGACCTTTCTTCAAAAATCTTACAGGAATATGAGCGGGTCAGCCAAATTATGCAGGAGTACCAGAGGAAAAAGAACGTAAGTGCAGTGCAGTTTCAGACTTCCTCATTTTAAGTGTTGAGCGTGGAGTGTGTTCAGACCCAGACGTGCCTCTATAGTGACTCTATAGAGGAGAAACTTTAGTCTGTTGTGCTGTTTCTATTTTTGTTATGCTTTACACTTTGAACTCTGCCTGATTATTAACACTTACATATATATTCAGTCTGAATTTGAGTCAGATTACCGTGAATATTAACATTTTCCAAACAGCAGCACAAATGGTATCATAAATTAAAAATTACAAATAAAATTTGATTTCTTTTCCCACAAAATATTGTTTTGTAATAATTCTCAAAATATGTATTACTTATTTAATGTGTGTGTGCCTCTCACTCTCTGTTTGTGTATGTGTATTTGTACAGGACCCCACTTTCTTGGAGAAAAAGGAGCGATGCGAGTACCTGAAGAACAAACTCTCACACATCAAGCAAAAGATCCAGGAATATGACAAAGTGATGGACTGGAGCGATGGCTACAGTTAAAACATGTGACATCATCACTCTGCTGTCTGATATCATTACTAAACCAAAGTGCTGACAGCGTTAGTGTGTGAGATACAGTATACTGTGACACTAATCAACCTGATCCAGGTTTATGTTTGGGGCTAAATCTGATGCTTCGCTTTCCTGTAAAATGAACACTAGCACTGAAGTTAAATATAATACTGTAATATGTTTTATAAAGAGACAGATGGAGAGCTTTTTGTAGGAAAAAAGGTTATTTATATTATAAATCATCTTGCCAAAAAAGACCGGTGCCAGAAAGACAGGTGTCCTCGTTCTGACCGGATTCCTGGAGTGGACCTTGCTGCAACAGTAACTAGCTCAACTTGCAGGAAATATTTTGAAACTTTTACACATCATCGGATGTGACGTACTTGTACTTTATTTTCATTTGATAGTTATTCCCATATGCCATGAAAAAAAAAAACCTTTTACACTCACTTTACATTTTGTAGAACAAAGTCTATGGTGATGTGCATGGCTTTGTGTCAAAACCTCTCTTCTTTTATTAAAAAAATTATTAAAATTCTTGTTTAGGAAATTTGTGTAAAATTGTGCTTTTAGGTAGCTACCAGTTTTGAAAATGTGAACTCATAATCATTTGTGTTGAACAAAAGATTTTTCAATTCAGTTAAAATGAAGTGATGGCCCAGGTTACAATTTTAGGGTAACTGCACCTCTGGATGCTATTGAAGTAGGAAATGGACTCTGTCTAGATTATTTTAGATGAGCCAAATGGATTTTTTTTTGTCAGTTCTCTACATCATCTGTGATTTTTACTATAACATTCACACTGAAGTGATTAGAGGTTTAGTAAAAAATGTTTTTGTACACTTTTATATCAGCAGAGTAAAAAAAGAACTTGCATTGATGTGTTGTCCTTTTTTTATTTATTGTCTTAGTTTTTCTTTCACCTCCTAATGTGATTGGACTTCCTACATTCCAAAAGAAAATATTTCATATGTTCACATTTTAGACAAGGATCTGAATTTATAACAAATATAAACAGCAAGAAAGAGAGGTTTCTCTGTCTTGTCTCCTGGAGGAATTTATGTGGGGGGAAAAACATACCAAAACGATGACAGAGTGTCACCACAACTACTGTTTACTATCAACAGAATAATCACAACAACTGAACTCCAAATTTTTAGTAGGAATATAGTTTTTGAAAGGGCCATTTAATTTAATTTTTTTATACATTAAAACAAGTTTCCACATGTTCTGTTTTACAGTGTGTTTACAATATTTTTAGGATTATTGCAAGATGCAACTGATTTTTCAATAAATAATTAAATATCACTTTAAAAGGCTCCATAGTTCATTGTGTATATATTTAATTCATTTTGAGCATTTTGTGTAGAATGTGGCATAAGGATGCAGCAGAAACACTGAGAATGACAAAAAGTCTAAAAAGCACCAGGTCAAATCAGAAAAAAATAAACTGAGGTTAAACCGAGCTGTTCTGTATGAAAGGATTTATATCACATGCTGCTGTAACCTTCCCTGATCATGTCTATTTTACTTTCCACTAAAACACATGGGCACAGGTTTCAGCAGCACACTCATGCTTTCGGTGTTTGGTGTGTAGTGATCTGTCAGAGTTGTAATGAAGGAATGTGAGATGTAAATGTTTACTGGTCTGACAGGTTTGCAGACTCTAGTTTCACCTTACTACCCATGGCTAGTTTCAAGGAGAGAGAGTGACTTTCACCGTACACTGCTTCTGATAATGAATGTAGCTGGTTTGTATTCTCAGTATTGACCAGAAATGAAACTGTGGTCTTGTCTGAAAATATAATTGCAAATGAATAAACAGGCCTGCAACAAACCCTATCTATCTATCTATCTATCTATCTATCTATCTATCTATCTATCTATCTATCTATCTATCTATCTATCTATCTATCTATCTATCTATGTATGTATGTATCACACTTCCACATTCATTCACCCATTCAGTTCTTTTTTATTCTGGTCAGGATTGGGGTGAAAACATATCCAATTCTTGGATTACTGCGGGTGAGGCAAGAATACACACTTAAAGGGGAATGCCAGGCACACACAATACACACTTAAAAGGGAATGCCAGGCACACACAATACACACTTAAAGTGGGATGCCAGGCACACACAATACACACTTGAAGGGGGAATGCCAGACACACACACACACACACACACACACACACACACACACACACACACACACACACACACACACACACACACACACACACACAGGTTGCTATGCACATGTTTTTGGACAGTGGGATAAAATTGGAGAACAAAGAAGAAGCCCAAACACATCTCAGATTTGAACCATTGGAAATTCAAATTGTTTCTATATTTCTATGTATAAAGTGCTTTTTATTTAGTAATTATTCACACTAGAATGCATCAGAAATATCACAGTTTTTACCTGTTTTAAATATATTTATACAATCGCATAATTTGAGAAAATAATTTGGTGTGATATTTCGATGAGTGTGTGTGTGTGTGTGTGTGTGTTAGTTTAAGTGGTGTTTAGGGTTTGTGCATGCGCACTAGTACATTTGTGTTATTTTAAGTGGTGTTTAGGGTTTGTGCATGCGCACTAGTACATTTGTGTTATTTTAAGTGGTGTTTAGTTATTAGTGCATGCCCACTAGTACATTTGTGTTATTTTAAGTGGTGTTTAGTATTAGTGCATGCGCACTAGTACATTTGTGTTATTTTAAGTGGTGTTTAGTATTAGTGCATGCGCACTAGTACATTTGTGTTATTTTAAGTGGTGTTTAGTATTAGTGCATGCGCACTAGTACATTTGTGTTATTTTAAGTGGTGTTTAGTATTAGTGCATGCCCACTAGTACATTTGTGTTATTTTAAGTGGTGTTTAGTATTAGTGCATGCGCACTAGTACATTTGCGCCCCCAGGGCTATAAGAAACGGAGTGGCCGGTGTTGTAGAGGGCGTGGCCTGGGCGTGGCCTGAGCTGGGTATCTGTACGTGCTGCGTATAAGCACCTGAGAGAGCGATACGACTTCTGTTGCGCAGGTGAACAGGTGTGTTATCTCTAGTTATGTGTTCTTGTGTTATTTATCTTGAATTTCGGATTGATATCAGGTAATTACATTGTTTGTTCTCTAAATCTTAAAGAAGAAAAAAAAGTTTATTTGTGGCGTCTGCAAATAAATACGTGAGTCTTTGGCGTGTTTATCTCTATTCTGAGTATTTTAAAGCACGCGATTGATCTTTATACTTTTTCCTAGTCTTTTCTTTACAGACTCTGCTTATGAGCACCAAAACACGTTAATTAGTCGTTAATTCCAGCCTTAAATTTGAGCTTATTCCCTAAAACACAATTATAGCAGCATTATCAACCTACATGATAGGAACCATCATGGTCTATGCAAAACTGTGGTTGTGAATGTAAAAAACAAAGGCTCTTAATTGTAGCTTTCATGGGATCTGTGTGTAAACCTGTTAGAGAAACTGTTGTTTTGTTTTTGCTATCAGATTTCCATCAGAAGACACCACCATGCCTTCACCCAGACACACCAACAGTAACAGCAAGCGAACGTAAGTTGATTTGATGATTCAGTAATCATATAGTTAGCAGACTTAGTTCATATAAATGATTAATTTTCTAATTCTTTAGTCATAGAATGTCACACCACACGTTCTCACACTACCCTGATGAACAAATGCTCCACTTCTATCGCTGGACGTCACCACCCGGTGTGATCAAGATCCTGAGCATCATTATCATCATCATGTGCGTGGCAGTGTTTGCGTGTGTGGCATCCACACTGGCATGGGACTATGAAATGGATGGCATGGGTATGATGGGCATGGGCATGGGCATGGGAAGCATGGGCGGTATGGGCTACTACGGAGGAGGAGGCTATGGCTCAAACATGTACGGAGGTGGCGGCATTGGAGCCGGGTCATATGGTGGGGGCTATGGCGGGACCTACATGGACCCTACGACAGGCAAGGGCTTCATCATTGCCATCTCTGCCATCACTTTCATTGCAGCGCTTGTCATCTTTATCCTTGTGGTGTCAAGGCAGGGCTCAGCCAGATCCCCAAGGTTCTACCTGGCAACAATTATCATCTGTGCGATTCTGTCCTTGCTCATGCTCATTGCTAGCATAGTGTACCTGGTAGCTGTCAACCCCATGGCGCAAGGGTCTGGCTCCATGATGTACAACATGATGTGGCAACTGTGTGGCCAGTACCAAAACCAACCACAAGCATCAGGCCTACTTATCAACCAGTACATGTACCACTATTGTGTAGTGGAACCTCAGGAGGTGAGCAGTTGTCTTTCACAAGGGAAAAATACACACTATAGGTCATGAAAAAAGGCAAATTCTTTAATTTGCGTCATCCTTCTTGCAGGCCATTGCAATTGTTTTGGGATTCCTGGTGGGCATAGGGCTCATCATTCTCATGGTGTTTGCCATTAAAACCCGTTCCCAGATGAACCGGTATGGGAGTCACCGCGTGCTCTGGGAGGAACCCTATTCCAATGATGGCCTTTCTCATGGTGTCGAAAAATGGGTGAGTAGAACACCATGGGTTTGCTGAATGTTTACTTTTTTGCACTTAATGGCTGACCCAAATCAGATTAAAGAAAAGGCATTTTGGTTAAGTTTCTGGGTGTGTTCAAGATTGCCGGAGGCCCTAAAATTGCTTACTATATCTTAACTTCCAATCTGTGAAAGCAGCGCATTGTTTGAAGTAAACCACGTTAAAATAATGTAGCCTGGTTATACAGCAAACCCATTGCAGTGATAGATGAAGGTCCTCCATAATCCTTCTACTTTTAAATTTTTCTCATATTTACATTAGACAGAGGCAGGCCTTGGCCTGGGAGCATTTTCATGCCAGTGAAAGCTGGGGCAGTTTCGACCTCTGTTTGTGTCCTGGTATCTGCAGATAGTAACCGGAGGAACTGGTTCTTCCAGGGTTCTTTCATATTGTTTACTGGAGAGAGAGATACAGCGAGAGAGAGACAGAGAGTGTGAGTGTGCTGATGACAACAAAGGAAAAAAAATGTAACCGTGCTTCAGAGCCACATGTGACGTGATACCTTAACACAGGAATAGGTGTTTTGTATTCAGTCATTGTGCTGATGTTGAAAATAATCAGCTTGCTTTAAGCATTTTTTGATGGTATCTGATGTATCGTCCCTAAAATATCCTTTGTTCTTTCTGCTAACTGGACCCTGTTTAGTAAACAGACTAAATCCGGGTCAATGGGTGCTCTGGTGGTGGAGGATTATAATCTGTTATAACTCTGTTCTCAGGTGACTGACGTATCCGGGGGTCCTGAGACTTACCTGAACGACCACAACGATCACACCGGCATCTCACGGAATTATCTGGACCAACCCCTGGACATGAAGAAGCCTCTCTATCTGCCTGGGTGAGTGTGCATGGCCATTGGACTGGTTTAGGTGGAAGGATGTGGTAGCGTCCTAGTGTAGTGGTTAAGGTGTTGGGCTACAAATCAGAAGGTTGTGAGTTCGATTCCTAGGTCCACTAAGCAACCACTGCTGGTCCCCTGAGCGAGGCCCCTAACCCTCAATTGCTCAGTTGTATAAAAATGAGATAACATGTAAGTCGCTCTGGATAAGGGCGTCTGCTAAATGCTGTAAATGTAAGTTACAGACCTGGAAATACTTTAAAAAAAGATTTAAGGTTTCCTCCATTTTCTCCCTGATTTTATGTCCAATAACCACCCACTAGCTAGAATAGGTGAAACATTCCTGGATAATATTTAAACATTCAACATATACCTACTGAGGGAAAGGAGCATTGTGTTCATTCACTTTTCATTTCAAAGTGGAAAAAGAAATTCTAAAAATGACTTTATAAATAATTTAAATATATTTAAATGGGGAAAATAATTTCTGGTTTCTTTTTTAGCAGCCATGTCATCCTTCTTTAGTGTCACTCTGTAGTTATGTTTTAAAGAATGTAGCAATAACCTGTAATCTACCTGGTAATCACCGATACACACCCGTGTGCTTTAAAAACAGCTAACACATGCTTCCTCTGTGATCTCACAGATGGTCATGATTGGCTAGTGTCCCTGTGATTGACAGGAGAGAGAGATTATGCCCCGCCCACTCTGAGAACACAGGAGCCTGATCAATTTAATTTTGAAATGAAAAACCAATGGGTCTCATCTATGTATAATTATTATATATTTAATTGTTTCACTGTGCAAATAATTGTTTTACAATACGGCAATACATCAGAGTGGACGCGTAGAAACAGATTTATCATAGTTTGTTTATTCTAATGAAACATTATTAAATCATAATATATTTTGGTTACATGTCTGTCCTTTTGTTTAAATTATTAAGCATTAGTGTAGAATGCTTATATTTTAGGACAGTAAGACACAATTAATAAAAAATAAACAGGAAACAAGGTTTTGCCTTCAGAACAAACTGACAGATTGAAATCTGTGAAGCCAAAGCAGTGAAAAAGTGTAAAGAGACTGAGTCTATTCATTGATTCATTTATTCTTAAAAATAGAAACCATCATGAGGTAACTGTCTGCACAGACCTGCTCACAACAAACTTGAAGTAAGCAGTGGAATGTAGACGTTCTTTTGTTCCTTTTTAAAACCCGAATATCCTGATGCACAGGAAGCCAACTGGGTGACCATACAGAAAATAAAAAACAGTGTTTCAAAGGTTAATGAAAGTTGTTGTTTTTTTTTGTTGTTGTTTTTTTTAATATATGTGTTTTTATGTTTTCCTCCCACTGTAGCTGTAACCCACAAGCAGCTGTTTAATAATGTGGAAGTTGCTTCCTGTTATGATGTAAATCACTGACACTTCAGACTCCTTCTATAAATGTGAAATAAACATCTCCTTACAAAAAACTAAATGCATTACTAAAAAAATCTGTTTAGTCTTTGATCTAATGAGTCATAAATTATGTGGAACATCTTCCGTACAAGGTAATACAGGTGCTGTAACTTTCCGACCAATGAGAATTCAGAATGACAGTGTGATTGTAGTCATTAGAAAGTCAGTGGTTTATGATTCAGATGCTAATTAAAGCCACTAAGCTGAACAGGATCTTCTATAAGACACTGAAGGAAGAACGTTGCGTAACTGTAGGAGAGAAAGAATGTTGCACGATGGCTTCACATTCACCAAACATTTCCTTAATATAGCATTTTAAAAGAATCAGCAAACTGGAAACTAGCAAGAGAAATATTTAAAATTCCTGCGCAAGTCACAAATTTTAATCATCGCTCTTTCTGAAGGAAAAAGAAATGCAGATGGTGCATTCAGTTTACTTAACTCTTCCTTCCTTTCTATCCAATTATGTCCAATTACTTATGAAACAAAACTTTAAGATCATTTAATAGACGGTTTCCCTCGTTTGTTTACTTGAACAATAACATGCTTGATTTGTCTGTCCCAGGTCATGGGACCAACATCCAGCTATAATAATAATAATAGTAATAATTATTATTTTATGTCAAGTATTTGAGTTCTTAGCAGTTTAAATAAGCTGTAAATATGCCAACTTATATATACATGTATATAAATTTCTCCCAATTCCTGGCCACTTGTGTGATTTATAACCCTGTGTTATTCGTTGATTGTGAAAATCTTTAACCTCTTCATTTCACTGACATCATCTGAGGTTTTCAGTACCTATTTGTTCTTTTTTTCTTTTTTTTAAAAAAAAAAAAAACATTTCTGTATTCTCCGTTATAACAGTGACTCCGACACGACCAGCACAACGATCGTGTTGAAAGGCCGAGCGAGAGACTACGACACGGGAGCAGAATCGGCAGATGATCTGGATGATTCTGACTATGACGGGCAAGCAACTTTAAAATACACTTTAAACTTTACACCGAGGGAAAAATTAAGTGGATTTTTTTTTTTTCATGTTCCGGTTACAAGAACTGTTTGTTTATGGTTTATATTTAACATAGTGGGTCTACTTGTTCTCCCTCATGTTTGTCCTGCTCCAGAGAAACTGTAAAGCATAAATGCTACATAAAAATTCAGCTGTAACTGTTAAAGCCATTCATATTATAAACATGGGCGGATTTATGCTTCATCGAATAGCTGGTGATTATTTTGCTTTGGTGTTTATTTAAGTGTGATTTTTATTTTTACCTGATTTTTAATTCAGAGGTAAAAATGGATTGTTATAAGTGAATTATTTATTTTAATATTATACTCTTAAGGATTAGTTTAATCCCAGTTTAGATGCACTGGGTAGAAAACTGTGGAAACTCTGAAGCGAAGAATCTGATCAGTGTGAAAAAATAAGAGGAATCGGCAAGAAAAAATAACACAATAAAAAGAAAATAGTAGCTACAGCAGAATCAAGCATTACAATTAATTAATTACAAAGAGGAGGAAATTGAATTTAGCGGGCTTGTTTAGCATAATTTCTATTTTTGATCAGATTCATTTTAATCCTTTTAATTCGATTTTTAAAACCTTTCCAACAAAGTATTGTAAGATCAAAGTGAGATTTATTACACAGAAAACAAATCTAAAATATATACAGAAAATATATTTATTTTAAAAATCTATTCATTTAGCTTTATTTTTTCCATGTTATGAATCTCATCACATTATAGATATGAACTGTTGAATCTGATGAAAGTTTTTATTCTGGTGTCCTAAAGTGATAGCACAGGAAGCGGCGCAGAGTAAAAAGTTAGCAAATCAACATCTCTGACTTGCAGTGTAAACCGAGTTCTGTTCACTACAAACACTACATTAGGGAGACGTTTAGCTACACATTCTGTGTTGCTTTACTAATCGATCAGTCATTGGGGTTAGTTCTGTTCAAATCTGATTGTATGTCAGTGACGTGACATCATTATGTCTCTCTCTCTCTCACAGCGAGTTCCCTCCGATCTTAAACGAAAGCGAACGAGCGGATTATAAGCGCGAGTTCGACCACAATCTCATGGAGTACAAGCGTCTGCAGGCTGAGCTCGACGACATCAACCAGGGGCTGGCTGACGTGGACAGAGAACTTGACAGCCTTCAGGAAGGAAGCCCACAATTCCTGGTGAGTGAAAACTGGAAAAAACTGCTCCAGAAGTAACTCTGTGTCAAAGTGATTGATTTCGTTCTCACCAGACAGACAAAAGACACTTTAGCTTGTAAGTCATATTTTAAAGGATATGTTTAAACTCTTCAACTGGCTGAAATGTCACCATGAAGATGCATTGATATGATGACTGTATGCTTTAACCAGCTTAATTTTGATCTGTTCTCCATCAGGATGCCATGGAGGTATACACACGCCTGAAGAGCTTGAAAAGGGTAAGAATCAGTCCTTCAGTAGCTTTGTCCTGTTTACATTACTTTATTAGTTTAAATTATGTACTGCATCTATGTTTGATGTTATAAAAGGAAGAGCGTCAGACTTCTGTTTTCATGACTGCAGCCAGATTTAGAGATGAGTTGGTTTAGATACCTGAAAAAAGACTGGGGTTGGCTGAGTGGACTAAACAGATGTGGCAGTAACATCCTATTGATCCTAAAATCATCATTTGGACCCAATTCTATCAGTAATTAGCATCAATATTTGTCTAACAGGTTCATCTACATGAATCAAGACAGTTTAGCTACATGTTAATCTTGAAAATAACAAGCTCTAATTACACTCCTTGATGTGGAGCTGGCTGTGAGACTGCACACTTACTTTCACCTCCTTATTCAAAGCTTCACTGAATCATAAAATTGTCGAGCCTCTAAGAAAAGATATAAGCTTCTACTCAGCATAGTTTCCACCTTGCTGTCAGGTTTTCCATCAAACTGTTCCTACAGAATGAGTCTAGTGAAGTTTGTTGTGCATATTTTGATCGGCAGGTCTCGTTCAGAAGGTTTTCCTTCTGAGGTTCTTTCTTATTTTTAACTCTGAGACTCATCTTATTCGATATCATCAGCAAAACTTTTCAGCAGACTAAACGGGGTACATGAAACAAACTGCCATAAAAAATAAAAACAGGCTGTAGATTAGTCTAGTTTATTAAACATAAACTTTTTGTAATTCTTCAGTCATCTCTTATTGTTTTCTCACGATATGTGATGCTCTGTCCCTCACAGTCATCAGAATACCAGATGAAGAAGAAGAGATGCAAACAGCTGAAAGCCAAACTGGCACTTCTTAAGAAGAGGGTGAGCGATTACGACCGGAGACCATGAGCAGCTTGGACACCTTATGTTGATATTGTTGCTTTTGAGCCATTACAAACACAATAACCGTTTTTTTTTTTCTCCTCAGTTTTATTGTACATTTTGTAGTATAACATTGCTCTGCTGTGTTTTTTTTTATTCTGGAGTTTCTCAGCTGTATAATAACCCATGATGGGATAAATGTGAAAACGAAGCAAAATGCAGTATCAGGATGAATTATCAGAATGTTTGTACCATCAGCATGAATAAATTATGGGCTCAGGCTGAGAGCTGCACTATAGAAACTGTTTGTAGAATCAGAAAAATTAATGTCAATCCTGGAAGCACTTTACCTTGATTAAAATGTAATCATCAGCCTGTAGGATCAACAAAAGTGTTCCAGACTCGAATATATGAAAAGGAAAGACTTTAGACATTTAAAACCCAGGTTTTTTTTTTTTTTAATGTATTTTATTTGAATTTATTTTTGTAAATGATGTCTCTTTTTTTCATGATGTTATATAATTTGTTATAATACTGCATTATTATAGAATATTGAAATTTTCTGTCTTCTAATTTCATACATACGTTTTCTACAGCATTTGTGGGCAACAGTAATTTTACGTTTTTATTTTTTTTTAACGCAAGTTTCTGATTTCTTGTTTGTTGTGTGGAATCAGTTCTGAATTCCACCTCCGTCTTTTGCATGCACCTTCTGTATTGAGCAACTTATTAAATAATGTATTATTTACTTGTTTTTTTTTCACACGTTATGAAGTTTGGAGTTTGTTCTATATGGAAGTGTACAATAATGACCTTACATGAGCTAATTAAAGGCAGGACACAAACCCGGAACTGAATATACCCGCGTGCTTTGTTTCAGGGGGGAATGATTATGGTGTGGCACACGCATGGGAACGAACGAAGCGCTTGCTAAGTGTTGCAGCTAGTTCATTAAATGTATAAACGTGCCAATTTTATATCTAAATATTATTAACTTTAGTTAGTGTTTCGTTTTTGAAAACTATCCTCCGCACATGAAGTTAAACGACTTGTTTAGTTTGTGAAATTAGACAGCTAACTAAAAGCCGCAGTCACTGGTTTGTTTACTGTTTATATTAGTTTCGTGTAATTGTGTAGAAAATGATGGATGAGGAACCGGAGAGAGCAAAGCGCTGGGAAGGAGGATATGAACGGACATGGTGGGTGAATATTAACCTCTTCTGACTGTTTAGAAGTCGACAAACAGAATCCCCGCTTATGTCCTTGGGCAGTCCAGGTGTTCACTGACCAACAATTCCCCATAATTCTATTCACTGCTTCATATCTATAAGTACTGCATTATCAGGACTGTCAGTCATCAAATCATCTGTATATGTTACACACACTACTGCTGCTATATATTGTACAAAAAGCATAATATTGCACAATACTGTTATTTGCGCTCTCACACTTTATGTACATAACTGATCGGTCATATTCTATATTCATATGTAATACTCATTCTGTCTATATTGTATCTCATCGTCTGCATTGTCTTGTACAGTTTGTATAGTATAGTGTTATTTATGTCTGTACTTTTGAGAGTCACAAACAGCTGGAACCAAATTCACCTTGTGTGTGTCAACACACTTGGCCAATAAACCTGATTCTGATCTATGTGTAAATAAAAGAGAACAGATCCAGGGAGATTTCTTATTAAATTCAAACTTGAATGTAAGTTGTTGTTAAGGCTGTTTTTCTCTACTCATGTAAAATCTGTGCTATTAAATGAATCGCAGGTGTGATTGAATAAAGATTAATAATAAACTTGTCTTTATAGTAGATACATTTTTCATTTTGTACATCTAAAGAAACTGTGATTGTGAGTGTCAGTCATGAGGTCTGAATCCATAACCTGCTGGTCATTAGTATATAACTTTATACCTGCTAACACACTGGATTTAAGATGTGTAGATTTTCCCCACATGTGTCTGCATGGTACACAAAGGCTGGACTGGCTTCCCCTTCTATCCAAGGTGTGTTCCTGCCTCATGTCCAGTGTTCCTGGGATCTGCTGTGACCCTGACTTGGATAAATCACCTGTTGAATTCATGATTAAACTCTTGATTCATGATTAAACCTTTTTTTGTTGTTGTCTGTACTCAGGGAGGTGTTGAAGGAGGATGAGTCGGGGTCCCTGAAAGCCACTGTAGAGGACATTCTCTTTGAGGCCAAACGCAAGAGGTGTGCATGAAGGAGAAGAGTGTGTATGATGTGTATTATTTTAAACTCCATGAAAATGTGAGTGCTGATGTTCCCCGTGTTGTGTTTTAGGGTGTTCGAAAGTCATGGGCAGGTTCGGCTGGGAATGGTGAGTTCTTCTTCTTAATGTGGTCTTCTATTTTCTAATTAAAAAGATTTAGTGTTTTGTCATTAACCTGCTGTAATTTGTGTGCAGATGCGTCACCTGTACGTGGTGATCGACTCGTCTCGGACGATGGAGGACCAGGACCTGAAACCCAACAGACTCACATCCACTCTGAAGGTGAGAGCTGACGTCCTTGTACTTGCTGTCTGAAATTAATACTCATGAAATAATCACACACACACGCACATGCACACACTCACTTATGCTCTTGTTTCCTCCTCAGCTCATGGAGTATTTTGTTGATGAATATTTTGACCAGAACCCCATCAGTCAGGTAACATGTAGACTTTTAAAGTATAGATGTGATATCAGTTTGTGCAGTTTTTTTTTCTTTAATTAGTGATGATTCTTTTCTGCAGATTGGTATCATCACCACCAAGAACAAAAGAGCTGAGAAACTCACTGACCTTGCAGGTAAATAACATGCACTGAGATTTATCACACACTTTTCTTCTTCTTCTTCAGTAAATGTTCTTTTTACTACAACAATAATAATGTTAATTATACTACTGCTTCTATCAATACTTACTTCTATTAATAGTATTATTATTAATAATAATAATAATAATAATAATAATAATAGCAGTCAAATTCTTTGTAGCAGCTTTTGTGCATTAAATGCCATTTGAACTGCTTTACAAAAAAAGCAATAAATAAACAGCAAACGCAAATAAAATAAAGGAAATGTTCTAGTAAGTAGAAATCATTCTGAAATTAATATTATCAGATAGATAGAATTTGTTGTAAGGAATGTTTTAATTGTCTTCTGGGAAAACCACGGAGTTTGTGAATGAGCTACAGCACAGCCTTCAGTCAGTCATATTTCATCATGATATTCTCTGAGTTTTTTTTTTTTTTTTTAACAATTCTTCTTCTTGAACCAGGAAACCCTAAGAAACACACAGCAGTGCTGAAGAAAGCCAGGGACTCAGGATGTGTGGGAGAACCGTCTCTGTACAACGCCCTCAGCATCGCCATGCAGACACTCAAGTGGGTGGAGAATTTACAGCAGAGATTTAAATTTTTTAGAGAGATCCATCTCTTTTAGGTGACTCTGGCCGATGTATATGTGAATATAAATACATTTACATTGTAATTTAATTCAATGAAAATTCAACAGCAAATTCACACTGAAACTTGAGCGCTGTTGATGTATGTGAATGTTCTGTCATGTTTGACTCTTAGCTGTGTGAATGATTCCAAGAGAGGGATGACCCTGTGCTGGAAATGTATTTTCTATATGAATAAGTAGCACTGTAATATTCATGCAGTAAAGTTTACTATACAGGGATAAGTCATTATGTTTTGCATGTTTGAAATCAGATTACAACTTCATTTCTTTGCCTACTTTTGGCCAGAAGCAGTAATCAACTGGTCAAAATCTCACAAGCTTTGTCTAGTTTATATAAAAGGGCAGTGAGTCATTTTGAATCCTGAAGAATTGATTCTTATTTGTGGGTGTGTAGACACATGCCAGGACATACCAGCAGAGAGATTCTGGTCATCTTCAGCAGTCTGACCACCTGTGATCCAGCCAACATCTATGACCTCATTAAGGTACAACATCAGCAATATACAAAGGCACACACGGTATGTTCTAAAATCAAACACTGACCTATTTGTCTAATCGCATGTCTTTTCTTGGAAACAGACCCTGAAATCGCTTAAAATCCGAGTTTCTGTGATCGGATTGTCTGCCGAGGTTCGGGTGTGTTCGGTTCTCACCAGAGAAACAGGAGGTGTGTGTGTGTGTGTTTTTTTGAGGTTCCTCTCTCATTACCTGCTTCTCCTCCTCATGACCCAGTTCTGTGCTGGTAAAACATGTGAACACACCTCGGTGATGTGTAATAAAGCCAGTATTATCGGTGGAGCTCTGAGAACAGGGTTGGGTTTAAATTGTTGATGTGTTAACGGCAGATCGGATTAGATTATCCGATCAATGGAACCTAAATGTGCCGTGTGTTTTAACAGGAAGCTACAACGTGATCCTTGACGAGAGCCACTTCAAGGAGCTGCTGACGTTCCATGTGAAGCCTCCTCCTGCCAGCTCATCCTCGGAGTGCTCACTTATCCGCATGGGTAATGTAGCAGAATGGCAGCTTTCACACGTCATAGTTAACACATAATTCCCCACAGAGTCACACTCGGACAGTGTGTGAGAGACAAAATGATGATGGAATTTGACAAACACGGCTAAAATATGAGGTATATAAAGAGATATATGGAAGGCGTTAAGAAATGAGAAGGCGTCCTTTACTATGACTGATGCACACTGAGGACACACCTCCTTTACTGTGATTGACACACTGAGGAAACGCCTCCTTTACTGTGTCTAATACACACACTGAGGACACACCCCCTTTACTGTGTCTGACACACACACTGAGGACACACCCCCTTTACTGTGTCTGACACACACACTGAGGACACACCCCCTTTACTGTGTCTGACACACACACTGAGGACACACCCCCTTTACTGTGTCTGACACACACACTGAGGAAACGCCTTCTTTACTGCGTCTGACACACACACTGAGGACACACCCCCTTTACTGTGTATGACACACACACTGAGGAAACGCCTCCTTTACTGTGTCTGACACACACTGAGGAAACGCCTTCTTTACTGCGTCTGACACACACACTGAGGACACACCCCCTTTACTGTGTCTGACACACACACTGAGGAAACGCCTCCTTTACTGTGTCTGACACACACTGAGGAAACGCCTTCTTTACTGTGTCTGACACACACTGAGGACACACCCCCTTTACTGTGTCTGACACACACACTGAGGAAACTCCTTCTTTACTGTGTCTGACACACACACTGAGGAAACGCCTCCTTTACTGTGTCTGACACACACACTGAGGAAACGCCTCCTTTACTGTGTCTGACACACACACTGAGGAAACGCCTTCTTTACTGCGTCTGACACACACACTGAGGACACACCCCCTTTACTGTGTCTGACACACACACTGAGGACACACCCCCTTTACTGTGTCTGACACACACACTGAGGACACACCCCCTTTACTGCGTCTGACACACACACTGAGGACACACCCCCTTTACTGTGTCTGACACACACTGAGGACACACCCCCTTTACTGTGTCTGACACACACACTGAGGACACACCCCCTTTACTGCGTCTGACACACACACTGAGGACACACCCCCTTTACTGTGTCTGACACACACTGAGGACACACCCCCTTTACTGTGTCTGACACACACTGAGGAAACGCCTCCTTTACTGTGTCTGACACACACTGAGGACACACCCCCTTTACTGTGTCTGACACACACTGAGGACACACCCCCTTTACTGTGTCTGACACACACACTGAGGAAACTCCTTCTTTACTGCGTCTGACACACACACTGAGGACACACCCCCTTTACTGTGTCTGACACACACACTGAGGACACACCCCCTTTACTGTGTCTGACACACACACTGAGGACACACCCCCTTTACTGTGTCTGACACACACACTGAGGACACACCCCCTTTACTGCGTCTGACACACACACTGAGGACACACCCCCTTTACTGTGTCTGACACACACTGAGGACACACCCCCTTTACTGTGTCTGACACACACACTGAGGAAACTCCTTCTTTACTGCGTCTGACACACACACTGAGGACACACCCCCTTTACTGTGTCTGACACACACACTGAGCACACACCCCCTTTACTGTGACTGACACACACACTGAGGACACACCCCCTTTACTGTGTCTGACACACACACTGAGCACACACCCCCTTTACTGCGTCTGACACACACACTGAGGACACACCCCCTTTACTGTGTCTGACACACACACTGAGCACACACCCCCTTTACTGTGTCTGACACACACACTGAGCACACACCCCCTTTACTGTGACTGATACACACTGATGCATATGCTGTATTTCTGTCTTCTCTTCAGGTTTCCCTCAGCACTTTATCGCTTCTACATCAGATCAAGACGCCAAGCCTTCCTTCAGCATGTCGTAAGTACTGATCACATGATCACACACTGAACCAGTGAGAACCGTCCTGAGTTTTGAATGTAGAAGACACACTCTAAAGTGTGTATCTCCACACAGAAGTAAATATAATAATCTGGAAGGTTTCACAGGATGTGTGTGTGTGTGTGTGTGTGTGGTTTGAGTTACCTGGTGAGTTCTGACTGATCAAAGTTTTAATGAACACAAATGTGTTTCTCAGGCACTTGGAGAGCTCAGACGGAGCACCAGGTCTCAGTCTTGGAGGTTATTACTGTCCCCAGTGCAGAGCCAAATACACTGAGCTGCCTGTCGAGTGTAAAGTTTGTGGTAAGTCCTGATTTTACACATTCTGTGCTCATATAGCTCTGATGGTGTGTGAGTGTATGAGCAGATACCTCTCTGAGCGTGCTTGTGTGTGTGTGTGTGTGTGTGTGTGTGATCCTCAGGTCTGACGCTGGTTTCCGCCCCTCACCTGGCTCGTTCCTTCCATCACCTTTTTCCCCTGGAAGCGTTTCAGGAGCGTCCTTTAGAAGAGCACACAGGTGACAGGTGTGTGTTAGTGACATACAGTGTTTAATGTGTTGTGATAAAACTCATAAACACTCAGCTAACTGGAGAACACTGCTAGCTCCTGGGGTTTTACCTGTCAGAGACTGTTGAGTCGATGTAAAGGTTTGGGCCTTAAAACAAATAATAGAAGTAAATACTGTCTTCATAAACACACTAGACATTCCTGTTTTCTACAGTTAACTATCTGGTAAATAAAGGGCAGTGAGAGACACAATTAGAGAGGAGATGATGATGATGATGATGATGGTGGTGACAGTGATGGTGTTCATTCTAGTGCTGATCATTATGTCAGTGATCTACCACCAAAGAAATATCTGCTCAGCTGTGCTCCTGCTCTGTGTTTTTACTTCTTTTAACACATTTTACACACATTAACATACTTTCCTCCACACTCAGGTTCTGTCAGGCCTGTCAGGGAGAGCTGAAGGATAAAAGTGTGAGTTCCACGTCTTTTGTTCATTTAGTGGTTTATTTTATACATGTGTAAATTTTCAGGGTTTATCTTATGGGCCCCTCATCTCCTGTTAAATTCTCTCTCTCACTCTTGCTCCCTCTCTCTTTTGCTCCCTTTCTCTCTGCAGGTGTTCAAGTGTCCTCTGTGTGTGAGTGTGTTCTGTGTGGAGTGTGATGTGTTCATTCACGACACGCTGCACTGTTGTCCATGCTGCATACAGAAACAGGGGGCTTCATGAGGACACAGTTTAAGTCACACACACAGAAAACTCAGAGAACCTTCTTCTACTGCAGGATCTCTTCAGGAGTCCGTGTCAAAGTTACAGCTTTCAATGAAAAAGCTACTTCGAGTGTGAGTGTGTGTCTGTATGTTCACGTTCTGGTCATGTATTACATTAAACAGAACATGGTGCTTTTACAAATATATGTTTTCTACATGAACCTCAAATGATGTGAAATGTGGGTAAACTAAACTACATCATGCACATCAGAAATCGGGGCACGGAGACTCCTGTCAAAACATCACACACACCTCATAACCTTAAATGCACTCCTGGAGATCCTGATTAGCTGGATTATGTGCACTGGGTGATAAATAGCTGGGTGGATGAAGTTCCAAGAGCCTGGAGACAAACAGCCTGTGGGTGGAAGGGGCATATTTTCGCTCACCTGTCAGTCACAGAGACACCAGTCATCAGTGAGCTCCTGTATGTAGGAGGGAAGCTAGTGCTTTATGAAGCACATGTTAGCCTTCACTCGTTTTACCAGGTTGATATGAAAAACATGATAAAAAAAAAACCAATGAATTAATATGTGGCCTTTTTTAAGTCTCTTTGAAAATCCTGGTGGAAAACTGCATTCTTCCAGACCAAAAGTCAGTGTTATGGTTTCAGAAAGTATACTGAGTGTTTTATAAATCCAGTCCTGTTCACCATCTATAAATTTTATGAGGAAATGTTTCTTTCAAGCAAACTTTCATTCCTGTCTATCATTAACTTGAATTTTGGAGTTGAACTTTTTTAACAGGGTGTAAATCTTTCTGCTGTGTGGTAGAGACAGCTTTAATTAGCCAAAGTGTAAATAAGTTGTAACACAACAGCTGTGATTCCTTCATATTGCTGTAATGCATTTTTTTTGATGTCTGAATCCAAAATAAAACCGGTTCAGAAAACAGCTTGGAAATAATGTTAGAAAAATGTGTCTATTGTCACATACATTACAGTACAATACCTTCCTCACATATCCTAGCTTAGGTGGTTTGGGTGAAAGCGCTGGGTCAGCCATAATGCACTGAGACTGTTTTAGTGAATTACTCTTACAGAACAATAGTTTGTTTATTAAATAACGACTCTAACTGCTTTTCATCCTTTTAATGTTGTGGATTTTCACAAAAAAGTCCTGAGTGTATATGAGTGTCTCATATATTAATAATAATAATAATAATAATAATAACCTTTATTTTCTATAGCGCCTTTAAAAGAACATCTCAAAGCACTTTATGAAAGCAAAATAAAAAATCTACATATATAAATATATCTAATATTGCTCTTGAATTTTGTATTATATTAATCTTTATATTATTCTTTATATGAACCTTTTCATATAAATCAACCTTTCATATATATCAACCTTTTGTTCTATGTTTATGTTCTGTAAAGCTGCTTTAAGACAATGCCAATTGTAAAAAGTGCTATACAAATAAACTTGAATTGAATTGAATTGAAAAAAGTGATTAAAAATAACCATGACAGACCAGCAGATAGCGATAAATACACATAAGGGCTAGACTGATTTTCTTTCAAAAACCAAAACATAAGAAGAAATGTAGTAAAGTGAGAATAAACATGAGCGATAGTCCAACATGGAGGAGGTGAAGTCTGGTGAGGAATTCAGAGTTTCTACACGGTTTATTTAACGCTAGCAAACTTCTGTCTAGCTAACTATGCTAACACCTGTTATTATACATGTTATGCATGTTATCGACTTTATATAACGATCATTAAGTAACGATTCACTGATAATTATGAGAACAATAATTCATCCGTGTGTTTGTTTATACGTGCAATGTGTCTATGTAAGTAAAAATATAAATCAGCCAATTTAACATTTTCATTTCTAACATTAAACTTGGTCTGATTCTGCAGTATTGTAAAAATAAAAGCAACATTTTTGTTATGATCATTATGATTTTTTTTTATTATACATTTTTTAAGGGCAAAATAAAAACTCTGTGGCTGTCAATCAAGTACTGTGGGCGGGGCTTTGTTCCCTCCTTCAGCAGCAACATGAAGATGACTGTACAATGTGATTCAGTTAATATGTGATATGTTTTTATATTATTTGTAGCTGTGTCAAGACTGTGTCAATTTGAAAAGAGTTTTATTTGAAAATTTATATTTAATTTAATTGAATTCGGCACAAAAATACAATGTAAAATATAACCCAGTAGAACAGAAAAAAAATATTTCTCAAATTATTTCACAAGTGTCTTTAAAAAATAACAGTGACATTAGGAGCCTATTTAGTGCGACAAATAAAATAGGCAAAAAAAGAAACAAAAAACTTTAATCACACTGCTGTGTTTGACCAAAAAAATGGAAAACAGCAGTACCAAAACCCCACTTATTTATTTAAAAACATTTCAAGTCTACTAAGTGAAAGATAAATCTCTCTCACACTCACACACTCTCTCTCTCACACACTCTCTCTCTCACACACTCTCTCTCTCACACACTCTCCCCCCCACACACAAACGTTTCACAATTTGGCTGATTTTGTCTCTTCACAGGTCAGTGTGCAAGTCGTATCGCTTCTGTTGTTCCGGATGGTTTTTATCCAGCCAGGCCTGCAGCAAAGGCAGGTTCTTGTCCATCCAGCGAATGTTCTCGTCCACGTTCTCCAGCGCTTGCTGGATGCACCTGAGCTCAGCACCCGTCTCAGCACTCAGGGAACCGAAGAAGCTGCGAATCTGTCAGAGCACAGAGACCGGAGATGAGCTCACATAGAACCTTATGCATGAGCAGAAGCAAGATACATGTTCTAATACGTACCTCCTCCAGCTTCTCTCTGGTAGAATACTGGCTGGTCACGCCCGTCACCATGTGTGCTATGGAGTGGGAACCCAGGTCAAACCTGAAAGACAGAATCTGTGGTCAAGCTGGAGAGACACCGTTTAAAACAAAGTTAGAAATGCTAGAAATAGTTTCCGGCAAGAACTCCAGCCATTTAAAAGGTTTTATTTATTGATGTGGAATGTTTTAATTTATAACTGTTTATAACACTCATTTTGATTTTAATTCAACACTAACTAGCAAGACACAGCTTGTGCATGAGATACAGGCCAGGTGATAGGTTTGATCTGTATATTGAGCTTTAAATATAGCACAATGTGGGAGTGGGAAAAGGATGATATGATATGGATGACAGTAGTAGACTATAGTGTTCTGGCACAGTAATAAGTAAATATGACAATCAGTGTGATGGATCCTCAGTCATGCCGCTTTCTGTGGAACACCAACATGAGCATCATGCGAGACTGTAGTTGTGACTAACATCACACAAGCATTTAAACAGTGGTGTCAAACATACAGGCACAATAAAGATTCTCACCAGAATCTGCCCCAAATTAAATGTTTATTGTTGTATGTATTGTTATTACATACATGATAGAAGAATACAGCCATAAACTCAGCACCATAGATTGTTGAGCTACAACAATATAATTCTTCATGGACAAGATAAATATCTGATGCTATAATCAAAAGATATTACTCTACCACTATAAGATAGGTGGTGCTGTTTGTTATTGTTTTGTCTTAATTAATGGCACATTCTTTGAGCTGGTTGTGGTTCAGCGCTCAGAAATACTCAAACCAGTCCATGTGAGACCAACAACAATGCCTTGGTTAAAAATCACTAAAGTGCCATGTTGTCTTCATTCTGATGTTTGATGTGAACATTACCTGAAGCTCTTTATTAGGACAAAAGTCAAAGTTGAGTCTCTATACCTATGGGGGAGATCTAGGGCAGGCTTTATTACATCATTGTGCCTGCCATGCTGTGGTGTAGTGTATAGTGCCAGAGGCTCAGGTGTGTGTGGTCTTTGGTTCTTAGCCACACTTTGCTCCCCCAGAGCCCTGAGAAGAGCTAGAATGGGATTATGGTGTTTTTGGTTTTTCTTAATTCAGAACACAGCTTCTTTATGTAAAGAATCAGGTCAATGTTGAGTGATGTTGGATCTATACTTCTTTAATTTGGTTAGTGCCTCTTGCTTTACAAAGGTAAGCTAACATTATAGTAAACTATTAAGTTAGCTGGCCATCCGATTGTGTTCTGCTAGACGATAAAAGATACATACTGTAACAGTGGAAGATATCAAAAAGAAATGTAAGCGTGCTTTGCACCATAATGTGCACCTGGAGTGATGAAATTGAGCAATTATGAGAATTTCGGTAGCACCACAGATACTGCAAACATTGGTGCTAGATCCAGTACCAGATGATGCACATAGATCTAAAGTTTCACAAAGATGTGTGAATCCTTACCACCATCTTTACCTACCAGCAGCCAATCAGAAACACAAACCAACATGAAAAGGAAATCACACAACTACAAACAAGTGGTCAGAGTCTGTCTAAACTACACTATGTAATAGTCACAGGTTTGTGAACTTAGAACTCAGTTTACAATTTGATTTGTGTTCAGCTACATAATACATAACTACATAATAGAACATCATGACACACTCTCGGTTGTTTAAAAAGCTACAAAATATTCTACTCACTTCTTCACCAGCGAGTCCCAGTTTGCCCTCAGGAAGTCCCAGGCGTGTTTATAACCTTTAGGGTTTCTACTGATGGACACCACAACGTAGGGCAGGTCCTGTGTCTTCATCACCGAACCCTCTAAACTCTGCTCCATCATCCTAAAGAGATTATTATTATTATTATTTTTAATATACAAGTTTTAGACAAACTGTCATACTTTCAAGATCTCACCATTTTAGTTTGTGAGCAAGAGGACTGATAGACAGCGCTGACTTGATCCGGATCTTCAGAGATGTGTAGAGTGTTTCACGATACTTCTCAAACAGGAAGTTCCATCCTTCCTCAGTGCGAGCCCCGACCGCAAACACTGCCAGGCTCACATCGTTAGGAAGACTGCAACAAGAGAAAAATAATTTACAGTAACGATTAAAGGCTAAACATCGAGATACACACTGATATCCTAAAGCGCTCTTGAATTCGTCATTCTGGGGGAAAAGGTACTGTAAAAAATTTTAAGGAGATTTAAAATCTACAAAAATACAATAAAATCTCTTAAAGAAGCATAGCAACTGATTCTACTGATTCTACTGATCCTCATCATCTGGAACCTGCACTGACCTGGTGAGAATTCAGCAAGAATTCCAGGGATCAACAGCATTTATTACAGTCTCATATAATATGCTACAGTATATGAGACTGTGACTTTTGGTGAAGGTCTCAACCTGAACATTTTCAAGAATATATTCAGGTGATTCTAAGCACCTCACTGATACATGGGCACTGACACTGCGGTATAGACAGATAGTTTATTGGCCTTTTTTTTTTTACTGTTTAACAAGTAAAACTAGTTGTGCCCCCATACTACCCTGTCTGTCTATAGAAGCAAGCTTGAGATAGACAGAGAGTAACTAAGACAGAGAGAGACCACAAGCGTTTGCACACAACTACATCTATCTAGATGACCGCTTACCTCATTTTGCCATCAGACTCCTTCCACTTGTTGAAGAGCTCACTGGCGGTGGAGATGCAGGGTGGGTGACCCCTGACACACGCGAACAGGAGCAGATAACTGCGCAGCATTCTCTGAGACACTGTTCCATCATCACTCCAAACCTGCTTGTCAATCAGCTTGTGAAACAGGTGCACGATGTAGCTCTGTGTGACACATTTGTGGCACATTTGAGATTAGAATTCTCTAAGAGAGAGTCACAAGTATGTACAGCACATATGTAATACCGTTACAAAATTCTGTAGCCATCATCTTTAAAATTTCTGTATGATCCATGACTGACCTTCATCTGGGTCTCCAGGGCCTGCAGTGTGTCTCTCTTCTCCATCAGCTTGTAAAGTGGCACAAGCTCACTGAAGCCCTGAGTCACGGGCATGATCTCTGTCTCCTGGCTCAGATACAGTGACAGGTCTAGAGCTTTGTCCAGTGGCAGCTTCCCCACGCTGTCCAACAGAGTGAAGGATTACTTGAAAATGTACCGTGACTTATAAGATTGATAATAAGAAATGATACCTGATGAAGCTAGATTTAAGATCGACAGGGAGGCAGCTAACCTGACCAACTGGAAGGCGTTGTTGATGAGACTGGTCCGGTCTTCGCTGCTCAGAGCCATGTGGTTGTGTTTGAGCAGAGAGATGAGGTCACCCCAGCCCGAGCCCTCGTAATGGACGATGTAATATCCGCTCATGTCCACGTTAAACTTGATCCAGTCCACTTCCTCAGGCAGGTACAGCACATCTGCCATCAGGATAGAAGAGGAATAAATAGGATATATTAGAGAAATAAGCTGACCAAAATTTAAGTACACAATTTCCACCCTTTTACCCCAAATGTAGTCAATTAGACAAAATATGTTTGGTGTGTGAGCTTTGCTTTGGCTTTTATACTGGAACTATAAGATTAATGTAATAACTGTAAAGGAAGGTTATTGCCACCTGTTTAGTTCTGTGTGTGTGTGTGTGTGTGTGTGTGTGTGTGTGTGTGTGTGTGTGTGTTTGTACAAACCTGTCTTGGTCTTCAGCAGGAAGCGATGCACTGTGTTTGAGCTGCTGGTGATGTATGTCAGAGGAACATGCCACAGGAATCTGTTTCCAAAACAGGAGCAGTCAGTAAACAGGAGCACAGAAACACCACAAGCCTGTAGTCAGTCACACACACACACACACACACACACACACACACACAGACACACACACACACACACACACACACACACACACACACACACACACACACACACACACACACACACACACACACACACATATGCTTTCTCTCACTGTTTCCCCATCACAGAAGCTCTATAAAGAACCATTAACTATACAAGAGAATATAATTAATTAACACTGCTTGGAATGTTAAACGTCTCTAACTTGACTTTCACACCGGTTAAATAGACATTATACAGTATTTTAAATATCATGATAAGTACATAAGTTACACGTATAACTACAGCTGCAGTGATGAGTTTGCTCAGCACATTTTTTAAACTGTAAATAAAGCTTAAAAGATTAAAATAAACCTCTACTGTCTCATTGCATGCATTTTTTGTGTGAGTGCCTGGTTTGTGAGATCTTAGTGCTGTATTCACCCAGAGGTTTGGGACGAGTCTCCGCCTTTTAGGAACCGCTCCTGACTCAGGTACACTTCACGACCTCTGACCTCCACCGTAATGAGCGGGAAGCCTTCCTGCAGGGTCCACGTGTCCATCATCTCCCGGACGTCCACCTTGTCTTCGGAGCGCTGCTTCTGTGAGAATCAGACACACAGTTTTATTCACAACCTGACAAACTGACACAGCTAATTTTTACTCATTTACCTTAAGTTATGATGATCAGACAGAGCTGTACATTTTGTTTTACCCTAAATGTTCCATCACTAAGGAGTCACATTAAGTCTGTAAGCTAAACTGTTACTTAGGTTTCACTTTTAAATTTTTTAAGTTTCACAACAGACTTAATTTGTACGGTATTTTGTCTGCAATCTAGACATTTTACTTATTTATTTACAGTTTAGTTTTAAAATGACAAATTATACTGATGTATGTTGTTTATTTATATATAAATCTTACATTTACACCAGTGTTTATGCTCCTCACAGCAGTTAGACTCTCCCACAGGTGTGTGTTGACGGTATTCTGGTAGCTGTAGCGTTTCAGGTAGGCAACAATCCCCAACTTAAAGTCTTCTGGGCTCAGGAACTCTCTCAACATGTGCAGGATACATGCACCCTGACCACACACACACAGACACACACAGACACACACAGACACACACACACACACACACACACACACACACACACACACACACACACACACACACACACACACACACAAACTTAAAATAAAGCTTTAAAACTCCAGGGCTAAAAACACAACACTGCAATAATCGTTATTATTAACTGTTATTGATGCACAATGTTGCTGTCGAACCTTATCATACGACACGTCATCAAACATCTCCTGTATCTGAGCAGGGTTCTCCACAGGGGAAGACACGGGGTGAGAGGAGCTTAAACAGTCTACCTCCATCGCCTCGAAACACTTTGCAAGGAAATAATCCTCCTGTAGAAGACAACACAAACCGTCACATCTACATACAATTTAAGGAATATCACTTTTGTTATTTTAACGTTATTTTTTAGATTTATTTGTCAATGTTATTTTTTATATTTTAATGTTATTTTTCAACAGAAGTCCTAAGAGGCTTTTTTATTATTATTGTTTTCTCGTTATCTCAACATAACAAAAGTTGTTTTTTCGTGATCATGACTTAATTTTCTCCTGAGCGCTGTATGTAATCTCCCCATTTGTAATTTTTAATGGATTATCAAAACATTAAGCCTTTATTCTCATAAATACTGTCAACTGTTTGGTATTCATTTTGTCGCACATTTACTGTACTAAAAATGATGAAGAAAAGAACAATATTTTTAAGAAGAACATTAAATCGTTATCATGACAAAACAAGAAAGAAAGAATATAATAATGCATGGTCTCTTAGGACATCTGACGTTTCTGGGTTGTTTTTTTTATTTTGTTGTGACATGTTGAAGAATCTGAAATTGCAAACAGTAGGCCATCATATAAAAAGATTATGGTCTTTAATGTCATAGACATGTATGATTATATATTAATACACCTAGCATGTATAAACTATAGCCTCCTTTTACTACACACCCTTTGACTTATGGAAGTGCTGTTAAGGCTTGTCACAATGATTTCATACGATAGTGGACATGCTTTCGATCATAATAGCTGACAGAAAGAATAGTTTCATGGTTCTTAGTTAATAATGTCTGGGGTTTAGCTGCTTAAACTGCGTGACGTGAAGCTGAACAGTGACTGAACACCAGCAAAGTGAAGCGCTCGACGAAATAAAACACAGACAGCGAATGAAGCAGTAATAACTACAATATTATAATGTGATTATTTTAGGAGATCAGTTTTTTCCACAAAGTTTTTGTTGCTATATATTTTTTCAAGTTACTATTTAAAATGTTTTTTAAAATGTATTTCAATCAAAATAAAATGTTTATATTCTGAATTTTATTTATTCTACTCATTAACTAAAATGTCATTGAGTAATATTGTGTGTCATGTTCGTCAGATAGCTATTGACTGAAATGAATAAATGACTTTAGTTTAAAAATAAACGCTCTTGTTTACAGCTAGGTTTGTTCTTTGCTTGATTCTTTGCCCCATATTGTGGACTGTTGCTTTAAATATCTCAGCTACAACATTTGAACATCTGAGGTGTTTTTTCTATCTACAAGTGTGTTAAAGTAAAAACTTTAGTCGACTTGTTACTAGTTTATTTTTTATTAATTTTCATTCAATTCTATCTTTTTCTCTATTCTCACTTATTGATGTGGTTCAGAATGAATCGTTACATAAATCATTTTGAAATAATCTTCTATTGTATTGAAGGAATTTTATGAATGAATCTTTTAAAGGACTCGTTTTTCAAATGAATCTCTGAATTAATTGTATTACACAAATCATTGTAATTTTTTTTCAAATAATGGTTCTGAAAAAAAAAATGTTTAAGTAAAACTTATTCCCTGAAACAAACACTGTAAACACAGTCTGAATTCTAATCCCTGAGTTAAGCCTGGGACGAACTTTAATGTGTTCATTTTATGGTTAAAGGTGAAAGACTCACCACTTGCAGCTCAGGGTTGGTGATGTTCACCGACACAAACTCCATGAACTTAGCGAAGCCTTCGTTCAGCCACAGATCGTTCCACCACTGCATCGTCACCAGATTACCAAACCACTGTGGAGGAGAACCGACGACACGGCTCGAGGATCTCTTATACATAGTGTATTATACAGGACACTGCTCACAGAAGATCTTTCTTTTTTTTTTTTTTACTATTTTATAATCATAACAAAGACATCAACATAAAAATTATTTATTCTGAAGCCAATTAAATCAGAATTATTTCATTTAGATTTCATTAAATTATTTAGGAGGCTTAAATCAGGAGACTTGTTTCAAATAAACTGAGCTCCTCATTACTTCTAAGTTCTCCATGAAAGTAAAAAAAAAGGAAAAGAAAAAAAAAGAAAGAAAGAAAAACAAGTCTTTTACTTGTTAATCTCTTTCATTTTATAGTAAATCACATTTTGATTCAGAGATAAATGTACACATTGGTGTCCTTTCAGTTTTTACATTTACATTTACATTTACAGCATTTGGCAGACGCCCTTATCCAGAGCGACGTACATAAGTGCTTAAATCTCTAACATTGAATACATTAATGCTGGTTCACTAGATTACATACTTAAGATACCATGAGTTTAAAACATTTGTTCAAAGTTACAATGAAAAAGTGTCAAAGGTTTTTTTTTGTTTTTTTTTTTAAATGCAAAAGATAAGGAAAGAAGTGCTAGTTGAAGTGTTTGTATTATGAAAAGTTAAACAAGTGAACAGCTATAAGCCCGAGGAACATGTAGGAAGTGTGGCACCTGATGAGCGAGCTCGTGTGCGATGATCATGGTGATGCCCAGCTTGTCGGAGGCTGAGGACTTGTGTGGGTCAAACAGCAGGGCCGACTCTCTGTAGGTGGTCAAACCCCAGTTCTCCATAGCACCTGACTGGAAGTCCGGGATGGCAGCCAGGTCTGTGAGGAAAAAACAGAGAGCAGGAACTAAAGAGAAAGCTGCTGTGAAATATTACTACAGACAAATAGACACGATTTTATCTCTACCTGGTTTCTCAGGTGAGGTCCTGTGCTACAGATTGTAATCTAATTAAACTAAGTAGAAAAGAAATTCACAAAGTCGAGCAGCTGATGGAACAGTTTTATTTCAGATGTTCACCTTGTTTAGGGAGAGGGTAGGGAATGTCAAAATAATCGTCATAGAAGTCCAGCAGCTTCACTGCAGCATCCAGGGCAAACTCGGCCTGCTGTATCTTCTCAGGTACAGTGTACACCGAGATCTGACACAACAGAACACATTAATTCTTTTCAATATGTGAATATTAAATACATGAATTAAACATTTGACTTCAAGTAGAAAATATCTACATTTTCAGTACAGAGACCTGGAGAAGCCGAGAAAAGTAAAGAGTAAATGTGCGAAGACAGTGACTACACAGTAAGTCTATTAAGGTCTCGAGAGGCCAGAAAAATAGTAAAATGTGCACATTACTGTCATCACCATCATCATCAATACATTTTTTTTGTTTCCTTTAAATATTTCTGTCTGTTAAACAACAGCGTTATTAGACTATTAAAAGCTAGTAACAATAATTCTAGCTGGATTCTGTGAGTCAAATCATTTCACCAGTAAGAGTCGACTCTTCTCTACTTTCAGTTCCCAAAAGGCTTGTTGACACGATTTTACTAGCTCACCAATGTGTCACTCTGTTGAATAAATGTATAATCTACAATATTCAGTTCAAGTCAACTAATTGTGTTGCAATGTTAACAATGGACAATGTCCCAAAGCAGCTTTACATAAATATATTTGTGTTTGTTATGACGTATTTAAATAAAAAAAAAAAGGATTAGACATGGCATTGATAAAGACTGTAAAAATCCTGTATTGTGATGATGATGATTGTTCTTCTTCTTCTTCTTCTTCTTCTTTTTCTTCTTCTTCTTCTTCTTATTATGCGGTATAAAACACTAATTAAAGTTGAATTCAAAGAAAAATAATTTGGTCATTTATCTTCATCAAGATACAAGAGAGCTGATTCAAAAAGTTTTAGTTTCAATTTTATTAGAAATCTAAATAATTTGATTAAATACTAATGTACTGACTGATTTATTATTGACTATTTACTGCATCATTCGCATTTAGTGAACAAAAAAATCATTTAGTCTCTGTAGAAAATCTCTGTGTGATTCGAGTGAAAATCATGTGCCGCTCTCACCTGTACTCCATGCTGACTGTGTTTGCTGATAGACAGGAAATCACACACGATGAAGGCCACCAGGTAGGTACTCATCTTCACAGTCTCATCAAACTGATCCTCATACAGACCTCCTGAGATAGGCAGCGTCCTCAGCTGAGACAAATGAGACAAGACAGAAGAGACAGACCCCAGACTCGTCATCCAAATTAGGTGTTCGCTTGTAATCTGAGCCACAAAGATTTTTTTTATGTCTAATTCCAAAAACAGTGAAGTTTTGATTGATAATCTCATTGATAATCTAAGATAAGAGCTGTGGACTGTATGTTGTGTGGGTGTTACCTTGGGCATGTTGGAGATGGCAAAGTATTTGCTCTCTCTGCGAATCTGAATAGAGAATTTGGCTTTGAACGCGGGTTCGTCAAAACAGGGAAAAGCTGCTCTTGCACTTGTTGGTTCAAACTGAGTGGAAGCCAGAACCCTGTTGACATAAACATCAGTCACGTGTGTAATTAGTGGAATATTTTATAGAAAATGTGGAAAGAATTCCATTTTTTTTCAAAACTGGGTTTCAGACTTGTTTATTAGAGATCCATTAAATCGTGACTGGTTCCTCACCGTTCCTCTCCATCACTGGCACGGTACGTGCTCTTATAAAACCCGTGGAAGCTCTCAGACAGTTTGGCTGCAAACTCCAGCTCGATGACATACAGGTTTCCTCTCCTCAGCACCATTTGTTCGCTGATGAGAGCAATCTGCTGGTAGGCAGGATACTCCAGCACCCTGAGAGCTTGGCTCTGACCTTCAGCCAAACCTCTGAGACCAGCCTTGGTGATGTTCAACTCCTTGCTGTGAAGAACGATGGTGTGAGTGTCCTGGAGGACGTCCACTCTTATCTTCACGCTCCCACTGAAGTCAAGGCTGGTGAGGTTGGGTTGGATGAGGAGAGTGTAATGGAACGGAGAGACGGTCTGTGGAAGCCTCATCTTGTTCCAGGGGAAAGTCGCTCCGCTAGTCGATCTGGGGAAGGAGGAATCGTGTTCTTCTCGGTTTGGTGTCGCCGCAGTCCAAGATGATGACACAAAGGACAAACAGAGGAACAAAACCAGCAGGGCCATGTTCTTTCTACAGGAACTGCAAAGAACCAGGAAGTGGAAATGAATCAAATGTATCTTATAGTACAGTTTAAATTACATCCTTTCAGAATACACACCATCAATATGTTTACATTTATGATATTTAACATTTATTCCCCTGATTCCTGATTCATTTACCTTCACATTGTAAACCACACGCCCTGATATAAGGTGACACAACACTGCAAAATAGTCACTATTTAAACATAATTAATAAAATAAAAACAGGCAAAATCTCATAATTCGCCGGTTAAATATAATGAAGTATTATATAAAGAATAGTCTGTCATTCATGTTTACTTACAGTGACTCGGCTGCACGACATCCGAGAGAATGAAAGTGAAAATAAAACTGCGCAAATCTAATGCATCATGGGAAACTCACGCAGCTAAAAGCACTGAAATTATTTAAAAGATTAAACTTTAAACAACAAAATAATTGCACAGATAAATTCATAACATAAACTCTACCGATCAAATAAATACTTTAAGCAATATTAATAAGTAATATGCGCAAATAGTGCGCAGACACAACCGCGCGAATACAGAGGTGGCCATGATAGATTTCAAAATAAAAGTCCATGAAGGGTTAAACTGTAAGGTAAAACACGGACAATATCTTCTCAAAAACAGCCGGGAAAACAGGATTTATTAATTTATTTGCTTTTATTTAGTTATTTGTTTGTTTGTTTGATTATTTATTTATTAGATTTACTAAAATGTCTTCCTTGCTCTTTTGGTTGTTTAATAGTTTTTATACACTTACATATTTACTTACATATATATTTATTTTATTATTGTATATTTTAAAATCAAGTAAATAATTAAAGTATTCATTTTTTCAATGACTATCTACTTTCATACTATTTCCACTCACAGAACTCTCCCTGACCAGCTTAATATGAATAATTAAAATAAACATAAAAAAAAAAAAAAGAAGAAGCCTGGAAAATATAAAGACTAAAATAAACTAATAGTTTGTATGATAAATTGTGTTAGTATATGATGTCCTCAAGCTCCACAGCTAGACGGCATGGTTTATGTTTACCTTATTTTTTATAGAGGAATAAAGTCCACAGGTTCATTAATCAGTAAACTTTATGGTCTGAGAAGACCTCAGAGTGTCATATCTCAGCTTCAGTTCTTTAAAGTGTTGAACCTTCTGCCCTTTTCACACTCAGTGAAGAGCTTGACCTTGAGCATCGGGCCGTAATCTAAAGTCTCATCAGTCAGCAATAAAGCACAGTACGAAGTGTTGTGTAGCTGCAGATTAGTGTCCAGTGTAGATGCTGAAGGAGCTGTGAGGGCTGAGTGAGAGCTGCTGTGAGAGATCTTCATCATGCTGAAGAAGGTGCTGCTGTTTGCTCTGGCTGGAGCGGTTATATTCACTGTAGGGATCCTGATCGGCCATTTTGGGATCGATCAGAAGAACGTGACTCCGTTACCAGAGTGGGTGCAGAAAGTGAGTCAGGATGTGGACGAGAACCTCATCGAGAACTTCCTCGCTCAGGTGGACACCTTGCAGATTCAAGAGAATCTCCAGTGAGTTCTGACTTGAAACAAGCAGCTTCACTAATAGAAGCTGAATGAACATTTCATAGATTTTATACACACAGCACAGTATATTAAATAAATTGACATTTTTGTTAAAGCTTATTATTTGTACTGAACTTGGAGTAAGATATGAGTTTTAAAAAATATCTTTTTTTTTAAATTACAAGCTTTTTAGACTCTAAATAAAACATACATAAAGAATACAAAGTTCACAGTGAATGTAAATCAGGATCTCGGGAAAGATCTACAGTAATGTTGAACAATCAGTTCTCTATCAGTCTTTACTAGCTGGTAACAGTCTCACCAGTTCCACTACACTAACATAAGCTTGCTGGACTTTTGTTAGCTAGATAACAGCCAACATTATCCAGCACTAAGGATATTAATCACTGTACAATTTAGCTTCTGTATATGTGTGTTTGTGTGTTTTGGTGTGTGTTTGTATAAGTGTGTGTAACCCATTCTGCTGTCCTCCTCCAGGGTCCTGACCCGTGTCCCCCACATGGCCACCACAGCTGGGGACGAGGCCACAGTGGACTACATGCTGAAGCGCTGGCAGGACAGAGACTCGGGGCTGGATGCTGCATGGAGGGAGGATTACAGAGTTTATCTTTCCTTCCCAGACAAAGACCAGCCCAATAATGTGACAGTGGGTGAGTCCCAGCAGAGAGCTCAGTTCCTCTGAATGAAACACTCAGTGTGTAGAGTGTAGATCTCTCTTTTCTTCTACAGAAGGAGAAATTCTCACACCATGAACATTATCAGTGCAGTACAGGGTTGCAGCAAACATCAGACTTGTGACATGTGATTTCAGAATCTTACGTAACACTAAAAGCATATAGACTGTGCTGTCCAAACATGAGCGACTATAACAATCTTATCGGTTTATAGGCTATAAAATGCTGTAACCATGGCGATAAGAGCTGAGAACTCTCTCTTACCAGTCCATCATATAGTTCAGCTTTATTTCTGCTATCTGACTGCTCGAGAGAGAGAGAGGGAGAGAGAGGGAGAGAGAGATTAAAACGAAATTGTGTAAATGTCCCGTTTTGAATAAATAAATAAAATGTATCCATGGTGATGAAGACTTTCAGATTTTTTTTGCTTGAACATATAAGTCACTGCATTTGTTTGCAATGTTAAACATGTTTAAAGAACTGGATCAGTTTAATATCCACTCAATGTGTGTTAATGGAAATAGATTGGTTTTTCAGTTTATGTTGGTGTTTCAGTGAGAGGTTCTGATGTGGTGGACTTCATACGGGAGAAGGAGAAGATGTACGATCCGGATAAAGACACCCGGGACGTGGTGCAGCCATACGCGGCATTTGGACCTGCAGGACATGTCCAGGTGTGAATAATCAATCCAATACCACTCAATATCCTCCTGTGTGTGTAACTGTGTGTATCAGTGTGTGTTTGTGTGTGGATCGGTCTTTATCTGTCCTTCAGTTTGATGCTTCTCACTGATCCTCTTCATTTGTCTGAACGACGCTGTAATAATATAATGCTATAAATCATTAGGAATAAAGCAGTTACATTGAGTTATAATAAAATAATCATCCACTGGCTGATGCGATAAAGTGGAGTTAATTATTTTTATAGCTGCATTCTCCGAAGTGTTTTATTCTTCACACTCCATAGCGATTTCCCAACAATTACAACAGTTAATTTATAATGTTACACTGCTCTGTTTAACTCCATTTATAGTAACATTAAATGTTGTGCAACGTCCATGCAACAAGTTAGCTGCACTTATCACTTACGCCATAGCAGCTATAAAGACAAGCTGAAATTCCGTTCATTAGCTAAGCTCTGAGGTAAAATGTAACTTCCTGACTGTCACAGTGACATTTAAAATATTACCTTGTTTTTTAACCTTCTTCCCAGAACACAGTGTGACTCTACACTATGCTGGAGGAAGCACACTAACCTCTCACACTTTTTATTAACAGTCATAAAATGACATTTCATTTTTTTGGCTCACTTCAGATTTATCTTATCTCACCTGAGTGATCTTTCTGATTGATCCACTTCACACTCCCATCCTTCCTCTGAGTGACGGCACTAAGTAACAGATAGCAGGATGATAACAGCCTTTAAAAGACCTCCAACTCTGTAACCAGCTGTTTATCTGCTGACCTTTGAGGCTATCACAGGTGTCACACCGTTCAGCTCAAACCCGTCACAGAAGCTCGGCAGCTGCAATGCTTTCAACCTGAACTGAACATTAGTGCATCCGTCATTACGTTTCATCAAACACATGTCTTTATGTGTTGTACAGGGAAAGCTGGTGTATGCCAACCAGGGGAAAGTCAGTGACTATGAGGAATTAAACAAAACCCTGGGCAACTTATCTGGAACAATCGCCATCGTCAGATACGGAGGAGCAGGAAGAGCTGATAAAGTGAGAAATCTCCCCACACACCAAACTCCACCACACGCCAAACGCCACCACACGCCAAACTCCACCACACGCCAAACTCCACCACACGCCAAACTCCACCACACACCAAACGCCACCACACGCCAAACTCCACCACACGCCAAACTCCACCACACACAAAACACCACATTCACCAGCTTATAAACATCCTGTCATGAAGGTCATGAAGTTTTCTGGCTTCTCCTAGATACTGTCCAGTACTATTTTTGTAAAACCATGAATAAAATCACTACAGTTTAATGGCTAATAATAGCTACTTTTTAAAATACCTTTACCTTTAAAATTTTGGATTTTCCTCCTTTATCTCCTGATGTTCTGAATTCATGCCACATCAAGTTCAAACTGAGAAATATATCCCACACTTTATCTGGAATGTTCAGTAGATCACATTGAAGTGAGGATTAAAAGGTAGAGGAAGGTAGTAATGTCCTTGTCATTTCCTACAGGATAGTGGAAGTGAAGGTCACTGCTAATGAGGACGCAACAGATCTTTGTGAAATTTGGATCTTTTTAATTCTTTTGAACTCCTTGAGTTTATCGGGTATGCAGTCTTGTTAACCGAGACCTTTCTGTGACTCTTCTTTCATCTTGTGCAGGGTATAAACGCCGCCCCTTTCGGAGTCTTCGGCGTTCTTGTCTACACAGACCCCTATGACATCAACGACGGGAAGATGTCCGACGTAAACGAAACCTACCCTCACTCGTGGTACCTCCCACCCTCTGGGGTCGAGCGAGGAAGTTATAAAACCAACTTTGGAGATCAGCTGACACCATACCTGGCTGCCAAAAGTAACCGCATGTGATGTGGAAATTCTGAATAGTTAAAGAATTATACATATTCAAGTATTTGAAATAGTTTGTTCATGAAAAACAAATCCCAATTTTAGATGGCACTTACAGAATCGATGAGAAGGACATCCCTGGGGTCTCTCCCATTCCCCTCCAGCCAATAGGGTTTGAAGATGCTATGAAGTTAATATGGTGAGTCAAGAATGGTTCGCTCCAACAATATTAATTAGAACCAGTGAGAATTAACTGACTTCTAGCTTTACTGATCTACATCTGTGATGATTGGTATAGTGAGCTTGATGGACCTGAGGCTCCTGCGAACTGGCAAGGCTCGTTTCCCTGCAAATACAACTTTGGTGGACCGGGATTCAAAACCACGTCTCATTTAAAAGACTGGTAAAGTTCCATTTTCATTTAACAGGCACACTAAAGAAACCTCACCAGAAATTCAGTATCACTGTCAGAGATGCTGATGGAGAAAAGCAGTCACCTGAACCTGAAATCCATAATCCCACTTGAACCTTCACCCTCTCAGCCATATTTATTCTTAAGTTGTTTCCAGTCCTCCAAGAGGTTTTGATAATTGAAACCTCTTAAACATTTAGGATCGTGTTATATCACAGCTGCAGATGTTCTTTTTGTCCATAACCTTCACCTCACACCATTCCTGCCATGTGAGAGATAACATCCAATCAGCTGTCCCGGTATCAGACATTAATGGAGGTGAAGCAGATATCGTGACACTTTCGGGGATGTTATTTTGATTATATGACTATTTATCAATGTTTGTAAATAAAACAGGAAAAGATTAATTGTTTGAAAGTGAAAATATTTTAATGTAAAAAAACATATATGATATATGATATGAGTAGCTACTATACAGACACGTAATAAAAAGACTGTACATGATTAGTAAACAGTATAAAAGAAGAGACAAACTGGGGATCATGCAGTATAATGCAGGTTGAGATGAGTTACATTTTTTTCCCTCCTTATTGTTAAAATTACCTGACTTTGTAAGACTTGTAGACCTCAGCTCCATCCACCAGGGAGTGATGTGCAGACGATCTTCAGAGGTTCTGTTTGTGGTTCTGTTCCCCAGTGATGTGAAGCTGGATGTGTTCAACAAGGCAGAACTAAGAGACTCTGCGAATGTGATGGGAGTGATCTGGGGCAGTGTGGAGCCAGGTGAGATTAGAACCTGTCTCGGTCTATTAAACTCCATCGTAAAAATAGCTTCAATGAGACATTTATTGATTTGATCATTGATTTTTTTTCATGTCTCTACTTTCATGAGACACAAAACTATTTTATCCTGAAGGTGACTTTTGCATTAAAAGATTCATTAGAAAAACCGAGAAAAGGAAACGACTTCATTCAGACGTCTTTCTGTCTGATCTCCGTGTGTGTGTGTGTGTGTGTGTGTGTTCAGACAGGTATGTAATCTATGGCAACCACAGAGACAGCTGGGTACATGGCGCCGTGGACCCCAGCAGTGGGACAGCTGTCATGTTGGAGATCACCAGAATCCTGGGTCAGCTGGTCAAGACAGGTGAAATTCATGGACAATAAATCATTCCTTGAATAAAAAAAACCAAAAACAAATCTTGAATGTTAAGTGGGATGTTGTGGCATTGTTCATAATATCCAAAGCCTAAGAGCAGTGGGAGGGGCATATATGCTGTCAGTCAGAGTGACACTGACCAATCCCAGGTGTCTGTGAGCTTGGGTATGAGAAAGAGGACAGACTGCTTCACATCACTTCACTGATTTTATAGTCCAACTCAAATTAAACAAGTTAGTAATAAAAAATTCATAAAGCTGAGTAAAGGATTACGAGCTCGTACTGCACAGGTGACGAATCGGAATGAGGTTTAGACAGGTACGGGTGTGTTCACATCTCTAGCTCTTTGTGTCTGAAAGGAAAATGGCGGCCGCGGAGGACTCTGATCTTCGGTAGCTGGGGAGCCGAGGAATTCGGTCTGATCGGATCTGCTGAATACGCTGAGGTGAGAATTAAGATGTTTGCTGCTATGGATTAGGATATGTGTGTTTTTTGGGTATCACTGGAAGAAAGATGATTATCAATGAATATTATTTAGCCTAAAGTTGCTGGCTGCTTGTTTTCATCATTGTATTAAGTATGAAAAATATTCCTGAGATTGGAAAAGCTCAAAGTGTCTATAAAAATAATGCACTACTGAAACTTCAACTTCAAACCTAACACTCATGAGATAAGAAACACATTTCTGAAGTTCAGTCCCCTCACACACAGCAGTGCTTCTCATGAGTCACCTAATTGTGTGGTTCAGCTTTAAAAGTTTTAAAATTCTGTCAAAATAAATAAAAACAAAGCCTGATCCCTTGTGTTTCATCAGGAGTACATAAGCAAGCTGAGCCAGAGAACTGTGGCCTACATCAACGTGGACATCTCAGTGTTCGGTAAAGTTACACTGTCCCGTTCATCATTCCATGATGGTTCACAGTGCGATCATTAAATTAACAGGGTTTAAAATGTAAACATCACGATTGTGAGACACTAGGACAAAGTAGTAAGTAACAGTCTGTCCTTGTCCTGCATCACAGCTAACGCGACCCTCAGTGCCTCGGCTAGCCCCATAGCGCAAAACGTCATCTTTACTGCCTCCAAACAGGTGAGCCGCAGAAACCTGAGCAGCTCAGAAGTTCATACACCTCTGATAGATCCATGAGTATAAAAAGTCTAATGTAACACATGACCATCAGGTGAAGATACCTGGATCAGACTCCATATCCGTCTACAGTAACTGGAAACTTCATTCGAACCGGACAAGTCCCACACACGGAGTCATCCCCAAGTACCAGCTTCCATTCACTCCCTTTTCACCTCAGTATTATAATAATAATAATAATAATAATAATAATAATAATAATAATAATAATAATAATAAAACGATAGAAACTCACTTTTTATTTCTTGGCATGAGGTATATAGACCTGTACTTGTTAGCACAGAGTGAAGGTGAAGTCTCTGTCACAAATCCCTTCATCCTAAGTGAGTGTATGGAGGCTGATGAGGCTGAGGAGGTTGTGGTGGTTAACGGTGCTGATTAGATTTGTTTGTGTTCTTGGGGCAGTATGGGATACCTGACAGGAGCAGGAAGTGACTACGCTGCATTCATGCATTATCTGGGAATTTCCTCCATGGACATCGCCTACACCTACGACCGGGTCAGACGCCTCTCTCTCTCTCTCTCTCTCTCTCTCTCAACTGCTTTACAAACTACTCTGGACTTCTCCAGATCCTTTCTTTCTTTTTGTTGGTTTTGTTTAGTTCTAATACTTACAGCTTCTTTACCAGGATTCATTACTTTCTGAATTGATCCATGTGAAATATTTAATTTTTAGACTGTAGAAAAAGAAAAGTTTTTCATTTGTTTAACTTGTCTTGTTAATCATTTCTTCCCTCAAATCATGTTTAGTGTGTTTAGCTTTTGCTGTAGTAAAAAATGACAGTCATATTCAACCAATCCGGTTCCTTCCCTGATCAGATCCTCACACTGTGCTTGGGGTTTCCTTTGTAGTGAAAATAGTGCAGATTTTTCTATATTTCACGTTTGAGGGTTAAATCCGAACTTTGATATTAATGCTGTCCAGTTTGTGTTTCCAGAGCAAAACCAGAGCACGTATCTACCCTGCATACCACACGGCCTACGACACGTTTGATTACGTGTCCAAGTACATCGACCCAGGTGAGCTAATGACCTTTAATACTTAAGTGTCTCCATCATTTCTTCTCACCTGATGACATCATGTTTCTCGTAATAAAGGCTTCACCAGCCACCAGACCGTAGCGAGGACGGCAGGAAACGTCCTGTTGCGACTAGCTGACAGCATTTTGCTACCGTTTAAATGTAGCGACTACGCAGAGACGCTGGAGCAGTATCTCAAAGAAGCCATGGACAGCTTCGAAGCTGATCTGAAAGTGAAGAACATCTCCATGGGTACAAGATCAAACCATAAACTCACCCGATCTTATAACATTTTAAAGTAATAAAGTGCAGATCTGTAGGAACAGTGGACTCTAAACTCTCCACTAACTGTTTGAGGTGTGCACTGAATCACAACCTGGTCTTTTTTCTTGTGCTAGAACCCTTAAAGGAAGCGGTGAAGTCGTTCCGGGATGCAGCCAAAAGTCTGGAGCAGACCATCAGCAGTTCAGACATCGTGAACAACTCGTACGTCAGAACAATTAATAATAGACATCTAAAGTCTTGTGTAATCTCTCACTGCTATAGATAAAAAATGAAAAATGTTGATGATTATGATGATGTATGCAGGCCGCTGAAAGCTCGCAAGATCAACGATCAGCTCATGCTGTTGGACCGAGCTTTCCTGAACCCACTCGCCTTCCCTAATAAATACGGATTCAGGTATCACTTTATACAGAAGACGAGTCTGTGATCATGCTTTAAACACTCAGTGTTGTTCTGTTACAGGAAAATAATCAACCACCAAACTTACAGCTTCAACTCTTACAAATAAAGATCGGCTTAGAGAGACTTCCTCACATCACTGATTAAAACTGACTTAAATCTAGAGTGCAGTGAATGAGCCTGTACTTCAGAAACGATATTAAAACCAGAGCATGTTAATATAAACCTGCCCTGCTGCTAGAGCTGCTGTTACAGAACGAAGCTGAGCACAGAATTAATCTGGTCTAATCTCATATACTGTACACTCACCCCTCAGTCCAGTGTGACAGACATTTATTGAGGACATTTATTCCTGAGAGTCAGAATGAGTTATAGGAAGTCACAGTGACATGAAAACCTCATGCGTTCAGGGATGCCTTTGAAACGTACAAGAACACAGGTGTGTTGTTCTAGTCTAACTGAACACCTCTAAAACAATGAGCAGAACTGAGCAGCATCTTCAGGTTGTGGTGATGAATTTAAACGTGAGGATGTCTCCTGCAGGCATGTGATCTGGGCGTCCCGGTCCTCCAGCGTGGCAACGTTTCCAGGTCTGGCGGATGCAGTGGCTGCAGCAAAGAAAAGCGGCCTGAAGCAGGACTGGGACGAAGCACACAAACACCTGTCCATCGTCACACAGGCCATCTCAGGAGCAGCACACACTCTCAGAGAAGCTCATGCCACCCCGTAACACACAGCTCCATCCCAGCAGCACACAACAAACACTTGTGTGTGTGTGTGTGTGTTTCTTCAAAGATGTATATAAATCTTTTAAATACAGTTGTAATAAATAGCAGGAATAAAATCAACTCTGAAATCTTTCCAGGCATGAATTTATTGAAAACACACCAAAGTGATACCCTACAAATCTCCGCTGGATTCTAACAAGTGCTGTGTTTCCCATCAGGGGGATTAGTAAAATGAACGGAATACATTCTGGAGCATCGTGGCATCAAGCACTACGAAAGCACGAAGGACGTTCTTCTGTACATCACAGACCCCGCCCTCTTCACGTGTCTACAGAGTACAATGTAAAACACAAGGCAAAAAACCCACCACCAGCCTAGAGACTACACTGAGGACATGGAGTGGAGAGACAGAGAGAGGGAGGGGGAGAGAGAGAGAGAGAGAGAGAGAGAGAGGGAGATCGGGGGTAAAAGGAACAACAAAGAGCTTAATAGAAAACACAGTAATTCTCGATCTAACACAGAGAAAGGGTTAAGGCACATATGATAGTTACAAACACGTTTGCTACCAAGGTGTACATTTACCGTGTGTGTATGTGTTTCGAGTGATATCTACAAAAGTAGGTCTGGATTCCACTTTTTCCTCTGTTTTGTGTAAATATACAATCTTAATCATGTTGCCAGATCCACCGTTACACTATCAGACTATACACCAGTCCTTTGGTTGTGTGGTGTGGAAATAAAGGCAGTCTGGATGATGGGGGACACGGAACACACTCATCTTCCCAATACAAACTCAATGTAACACACAAAGCCACTTCTTGTAGGTGATATTGGTGTTAGATGTCTCGGTTATAACACTATTAAAAAAAAAAAGAAGAAGAAAAAAAGAAAACACAAAAGAGAAAATGAAAAGCGATGAAGAGCGAGGAGGAGGAGGAGAAATGCTGCAGACGCATGCTGCTCGCTCACAGCTGATGTTACAGATCACAGCTTCACAGCAGGTTTTTCTGAAATAATTCAGATGCAAACAAACAAATAAACAAACAATCACTGGTCCCAGCTGTGAGTGATCCATCATTCTGTATTCCCTCTACAGCATGGAAATGTCTGACATTTACATCACATTTACAGCAAGTGAGGCAGAATCCAATCCAGTCCAATCACAGAGCTGAGATTCAGGGCTTGGGGTCGTGCTCATGAGCCGAACCTTAATGCTCTGCTCTTACTCACTGATTTACACCAAATAATACAGGATTTTTTATTTATTTAATTTTTTTTATATATATATATAACATTTAGCTCAAAGCCTGAATTCTTGCATTTTCCTAAACTACACAGATGACTAGCGTAACTCTGAGCGTTCCTCCTGTCGTCTCACGCACACCTTTAATTCCTTTTTTACTACAGATTTAATATTAGACGGTGATGTTTATGTCGCGCATCCTGATTTGAAACTCACAGATGTGTTAGCAATGTACAAAGAGTTGCTCTTGGCTCTGATTTTTTTTATATTTACACTAACAACAGCAACAAAAATATAAAATGCTTTAAAACCTGACAGCGTGCTTCAAAAAAAAAAAACTTTCCTTCACACCGTCCTCCTCTTTTCATCTCCTAATGAAGCACAGCATACCGCTTGCTACGTTAGCAGGGATGCTAATGCTAATCCTGCTAACAACTGATGCCTCCTAGTTAGTGGAGACGATGATGTAAACACGCTCCTTTCAGCATACACTCGCTGTTATCATACACTCGCTGTTATCATACACTCGCTGTTATCATACACTCGCTGTTATCATACACTCACTGTTATCATACACTCACTGTTCAACACTGCTGGGTGATGTTATAGTACAAAGGCGACACCAACACTGTGCACTGAAGTACAAAAAAACGGAGCGTGAAACCGGATCGCAGACGAAATTAGCAGAATGTCACGACATAGTGGGTTTGTTTTTAAGTTTGGTTACAATCTTACAATTTCAAACCAATACACACACCTGTATTCTTCCCTCAAACACATCCTTCAATCCACCGTCATCACTTCAAAAAAGAAAAGATCAATATCCAAAAAAAACCCCTTCAAACAGAAGAAAATAAGGAACTAAAGACTAAAACTTTTTTTTTAAATTTTCCCTTCTACTTTCAGTCTGTTTTTTTTCCATGCACATTCATGTCCACATAACCACGTTCACTTTGCCTGCTGCACTCATCCTTCCTCCTTTAACCATCAGCCTTCATCCTTCCCTCATCCATGAGTCCGTGTCGTGCTGCTCGGATCCTCGTCACACTTTGGGAATGCACCTGTGTGAGAGGTTGTGTGTGTGTGTGTGTGTGTTCCTGATACTGTTCATCATTTCGTTTCATCTCACCAAATGAAAGAATGCACTTTTTTTTTTTTTTTTTTTAGTTTTGTTTCGTTTGTGTCTCTTTGCTGATGAGTCCACGTTGGTGAATCGTGGAGATAAATGGCAGTGTGGTGACTCGTGTCTTGTGAGATCCTTTGACTGGTTGTGACGTAGCGCTGACGCTGGCTAAGCCTGAGGAGGAGAGAAAGAGAAGCTCAGGGAGGACAGATGCGAAAGAAAAAACACCCCCCACAAACACACACAGACATTTACTGAGTGTATGATGAACTTGCATGAATATGAACATGAATATGAGCAGAACTTTCCACCACCACAGAGCTGTTTAACGAACTGGGGCTGAAACTGTGACACGATGTGACATGATGCTCACGTTTCACAGCGTTTCTATAGAAACCCCTTTCTTCAGCACTGAGTTGGTGGACAAGCAGCTAGAGAGCTGCAGCTGTGTGTGTATTATTTACAGCTGCACATCCAGATGGATTTGGGATGTGGTAATGAGTGCGAGGATGACGAGCTGGATGATCCTCATGGAGTTGAAGAACATGGAGTGTTACAGCTGCGCTAACAAAGAGTGCGCGCACACACACACACACACACACACACACACACACACACACACACACACACACACACACACACACACACACACACACACACACACACACACACACAAACGTTCACATCTATGACTTACCGGCTCTCAGCTTCACCTAGAGCTTTAATAGAAATGTGACAAGCCCCACATGAAGCCCCGGATTCTCATGAAATCAGTGATGGAGAGATGAAGCAGAACCCAACATGATTCCCAAAAAAGCATAGAATATATTCCGAAGGCGACATGAGCCCAAGCAGGGAGATGTGAGAGGTGTGTGTGTGTGTGTTCGGGCTGAAGCAAGAGGATCAGTGAAGGAGGTGAAGGCATGACAAAGTGTTGGTGATAAACCCAGAGAGGTTCCCACTGCCTTTCATTACAAACACATCTGGAATTAAACCGGCTGCAGCATTCTATAAAAAACTTACAGGTCGTTCAACTTGCTGTTGCCCTGCTCAACGTGTATATTAAGTGAGAACTAAAACTTGATATTTACAGAAAAATAAACCATGACGAGGTGAAGAAATTCAAATTCAATTCAACTCAAATATATTTGTATAGCGCTTTTAACAAGTGACTCAAAGCAGCTTTACAGAACATAAGCATAAAACAAAAGGGTAATATAAAAAGATAATATAACAATTAATATAATACAAAAAAAAAAAGAAAAGAAATGAAGTTACTGAATCGTTTTGTTCTTTTTACATCACAGAGAATTGACAGGGACTGAAATTGTTACGAATAAAAGAATGAGAGTGTAATTTTTATCCACTTCTAGCTGCACTGATCTGACAGACGGTGCTAGCGAACTCACACTACATACGGTATCACAGTATAACTTTCTAACAGTCTGTGACTTGGCATCGGATATCATCAGAGCGAAAATATCCGATTCCTCTATCAGACAGCCGTCTCTCTGGGTTAGGGGTGAAATAGGCGGGATGGACAAGTGGACTGGGCACAAACAGAAAGTTCCCGAAGTGAACGCTCCGAGAAAAACCTACCATGCATGCATTTACACCCAGGAGTCAACAGGCTGAGGCTTGACATCGCAAGCATCCACAAGACTCACTGTCGGCCTGTTGCTCCGGATATAGTGCTTCCTATTCGTGTCATTCTGTAGCAACGGGAGAAGGGTTAATAAAAATAACTAAAAATCAGCTAAGAACAAAGGCATTTCACAAAAATCCAGAGAGAGAAGGAGAAAGAGAGAGAGAGAGAAGGAGAAAGAGAGAGAGCAAGAGAGAGATGAATGTACTGAGAGTTAGTAATCATTACTAAAAAAAAAAAAACTCATGCGGGTCAAAACAAGCAGAGAACTCAGACAAAATACAATTTTAAGCTACAGTGAAACTGAAGTGTTAAAGCAGGAGGTTAATGCACTCAAAACGTGTGAGGCTGTGTGCTGCTGCATCATCATCATCATCATCATCATCACCTTCAGCCTGCCTCGGTGATGAAACAGTAACATCAGATCTATTAGAACTGCTGGAGCTGAACATCCTCAGCATCTTTTCCATTACAAAAATGGGTAAACACACACTCTTACTTTCTCTCACTCTTACTTTCTCCCTTCCTTCAAAGTGACAAGATGTCTCCCTGATTGCAACAGAGAGCACTGGAAAGCTGTGAAAGCTCAAAAACAACGGCAGAAAGCCGGCGTTACACAACAGATGCTCTCATCCTGCCATCTCAGAAAAGTTGCAGGATAGATAGACCTGAAACAGTTAATGTAAAAAAGCACCTCTAGATTTTTGTTCAATGTGTAGAATAACGTGTCTGATCTCACCTTCAGAGGCTCCCGCTCAGTCAGATCCGACGAGGCATCGCTGGTTTTATATTTGCAGTCCTTGTCCCTTTGGTCAATAGTGGAATAACCGTCTGGAAGGAGACAGAAGGTGAGACAGAAGGCGTTAGCTGCACAATAAATAAGCGTTGTGATTGGATGGAGGTGTCTTGGGGCATGCACACGCATCCAGGACACGACAACAATCACACAAACATGCGCTGGATTATTTATTGTGTTTTTTTGAATCATGGCTGAAATGCGTCATTTCGTTTTTTCCCTACATTACACTTTCTCCTGTTTCTTCCATCAACATTTCTAGGTTCTTGCTCACCAGCTCGATTCCCTCAGCTCACATTCTATCCAATTACTGTCAGTCAGCCTCGCTTCAGCCGCACGCCTTCCTGGGACAGAGCAGAGCGCCAGTCGGTGTTATACTATTACTGTCAGCTTCTACAGACATCACTGCACCACTGCAGACGTCACATCAGTCCATTTCCTCTTTAACAGATTTCTGCTGCTCCTGATCTTCTTACTAACACTACGGAGGTCATCAGGACTCTGCCTCCTGACCTTACTAAACATATTGCTACCTCCATCTCCTAGTCAAGCTCCTCCTGATGTAATAAAGGTCTACAGCCACTACTGAAGAACATGTTAATAAACCTCTAAAAAAGCTCCTTCTGAAGTTACTAACAGATCCGCTGATGTCCCTCACACTCCTGTAGAATGTTCCAGTCCACCTCCCGCTCCTGATCTCAACATCAGTACTATACTGTAGTGTCTCCTCCTGAAACTTTAACTAAACTTCACATTTAGCTTCCAATAAATCTCCTGCTGAGGCTGACACTGTTATTCATGAAAGTTCTAATAAAAAACTACTACTGAATCTCCAACTAAACCGCTCACCAACCTTTTTTTTTTACTGAAGATCCAACCAAAGTATTTACTAAAGATCCTTAAAAAATGACTACTGAAGCACCTAAGAGGTTTTGGATCCTTCCAAATGTTTTACTGTAGATACTTTAGACACAAGTTAGGAGTGGAGCTCCTTCCTCAGCTACTACTGAAGCTCTAAATGAGGTATACGCTGAAGCTTCACCAGAATGTCCTTATGCTTCAAACAAAGCTAGGCTTGTGGAACACGAGTTTGTGTGTGTTTTTTTATTAAATGTTCATGACATCATCTCCACACACACACACACACACACACACACACACACACACACACACACACACACTCGCAGCAAGAAACTGTTCAGATCTCTGTACACTGAGTATCACACGAGTGCTTCATCTCTTCAGCTCATGTTTGCTCAGCTCACAGTGTCTTGGTGACGACTGGCCCCTCACAGATCACCGCAAACCCCATTTTAAAGAGGAATTTCACAGACAGCATTAGAACCATCATCACGAATGACAGGGTCGTGTTAGAAATATAATTGGATTTGATTAGTGAAATGGTGAGAAGGTTCATGATCATTCCCATTTCAGTAGAAAAAACTGAATGAAATGGGAAATATAACATGGTTATGAATTGTTAGATGTTTTCAATAAGCACCAATGCTTTTTATTCTTCTGGGGTTTTTTTTTTTAGGCAGCATGCAAACGCTGTCTTACCTGGACCCAGTTCATCCATAGGTATCATAGCACCAGTGCCACAGCCTCTGTCGCCTGCAAAGCATTCAAAGGCTGTTTTTCTTTCATCTCTTCACTACATGTACAGCTTCCAGCTGCTGGATTTAATTTTTTTTTTCTTCTTCTAAAAAAACATCAACACATTTGATAATCCTCAGCCAATATTTACTGAGAGAGGTAAGCGGATTGAAGCAAGCTGAGGATGAAATGAGAGTTGCAGCTTTACACACTGTACATCAGGTCTGAACTTTGGAGCTAGAGCGATAAAGAAAATGCTGTCATGGTGAAGACTCCTCCCTTTAATGAGATGCCTGGAGCTTACACAATGGTTCACAATCCTCTATATTGCTCTCAGATTCAGCTAAACTCCAGCGGCATCAGGGCCTTCTCATGTAGGAAACTGAGCTGTCTTTACTGAGCATGAGCACTGAGGCTGCTGGACAGAAAAAGAGCGATGACTCACTGTGCAATGAAGCTCAGTGATCTGCAATCACTTAGCCAGCTAGCTAGCCAACTCAGACTGGGTCATTTCCGCATAATCACATGAAGAACTGATCATTATTTATTTCCAGTGAAGCACAGTTGGTTCATTTTTACCCTGTCCATGTTCCTAAGGTTACTCAACTCTATTCCGTATTCTTCCGTTCACTGAAATGACACTGATGGATAAATTTCAAATCCGAATCGCTCCTAAATTGGTGGTGTTTCCTTACAAATGTTCTTGAGAGAACCAGATTCCACCTCCAGACGATCACAAAGATGCAGTTAGAGCGATGCCTACTGTATAAACATGCCACACGAGGTGTAATAACGGGGTAATTAAGAAAATGAAGTAAAAAAAAAGGAAATAAAAATGGACACACCTTGGTTCTTCTCCATCAGGGGGAGGGTGGTGTCATCGTATCCTGACTTGCTGCTCTTCGAGCCTTTGGAAGCCACAGCTGCTGTGGGCTGAGGGAGGACATGTAGCATTAAAATAAGGCTCATATATAACCCTTCTCTCCCAGCTGTACTACACCAGCTTCACTTCTGGGAAATGACACTGTGTTCTACATTCAGAAGAAACAGCAACACAGCACGTATGTCTTATTGTCCTATTTTTACACCTCACTAAAAGCTCTCAAGTGTTTGTGGCAAAGCTCTCAGAGACGGCGTGGCACTCGGGAAAGTAGCCAGATGAAAGTAGCGAGATGGACAGAGATAAAGAATAACATTGAGAGACTGAGCTCACTGCTCTCCGCTCTCTATATTCTTTTCACTGCCTGTACAAGAGCCGCACCTGAAAATGAGTCTTGTTCCATCCGTCCTTGGTCAGCGTGTTCCTCAGCTCTTTGTAGCTCCACACCGTTTGCAGGATGTGAGAAGCAGCCTTGGTCTCTCTAGCTGACTGGCTGTGGGGCAGAAACACAACAGCATGGTGTAATTCCATTCTTTCGAAGAACAGAGGTTTGCTGTGAGACTACAAGCGTAAAGCACTTTTCTGAAACGTGCTGGCTCGTGTTTTCATGTGACCCTGGAGAAAGCAGACACGCAACAGAGAAAAGTGCTGGAGTGAATGTGAGGGATCAGGAGCGTCACGGGGAGAGGAGAGCCGAGGCAAGAATGAGGTGCTTGCAGGAATCAACGACTAACTCAAATCCATTTATCCCGGGTTCTGGACCCCTGCATCAGTTACAGCTTCAAATTGCCTCCACTGCCTCAGATTCCACCACATCAGCTGGAGTCCACGCTTAGTGCATTAGCCTCGATTTAACATTCCAGCTCACAATTCATTTCTAAAGTTCTGGTTAAATGAGTGCAGTAACAATGTTACAGAGAGTTATTAATGCATCTGCACATTATAATGTTACATAAGAAGTAGAAATAAAGAATGATTGGAATGATTTCTCTCATACAACCGCTCCAAGGAATAATCAAAGAAATAATCAAATAAGAGGAAAAGAATAAAATTTCAGCGTCATCATTACCTGGTCCTGTGGATGGCCACCAGTTTATCGATGGCCTGAGCCATGATGAGCGAGCGAGCGTTCTCTGAGCTGTCTGTCACTATCTCATGGATGGTGTTGAGCACCGCCACCACCGTGTCCTCCTCCAGGTTCTTAGCTGGACGCTGCTGTCCGCTCGGCAGGTTACTGACCAGGTCCCTCATCGCGTAGCTCCCTGGAACATGACACAACACACACATTACAACACATACAGTACAACACATACAGTACAACACACACAAAACACACCACACATACACACAGACACACACAGTGGTCACAGCTTTTATTAGACCTGGTGTTCTGGACTGCTGCTGTGTACAATGTGTACATTTTGGTTTGTGTTCGATGTTTTTGTGTCTTTTAATTTTTCTGCACCTTGTTTTGGGGAATGAACCTAAAACAGAAATCCAGAAACGCACCTCTTAAACTGTACTGTGTGTGTGTGTTCATTATGTAATTATAGGGATGCTTTACACACGTTTGAAGGGCACAGCTAAGGAGTTGACACTTCTCCACATCTCCATTAAGACTGTAGAGATTATTCAATACATTTGAAAATATGGAGTAATGCGCTCACTCCTCCCTCTCTCTCGGTCTCTCTCTCTCTCTCTCTTGCTTGCTCTCTCGGCTGACAGAAGACCCCATAGATTTTGAGATCTAATTTTGAGATGCAGGGAAAGCGAAGGTGGGATGTTATAGCGAACGCTGCAGCATGTCACTTGGACAAACACTGAAACAAGTTGGAATAAAACTTTCCTGTTAAACACGAGGGTGCAGTTTTTGAAGGTGATGAACAGTGGTGATTAACGTTATTTAACCCCGGTGGCAGTTTGGATTTCAATGTAGCAGAGGCTCTCACCTATAAGGTCTTTGTTGCGTCGGTCGATAGAGAGGTTACGCAGAGCGATGGCAATGGCGCGCACCACCTTATCTGAGTCAGAGCGAAGCAGCTCCACCAGGATGGGCAGACCTTTCTCCTTACGCACCGTCGCCCGGATGTAGTTGGACCACTGTGAAGAAGATGATTTAGAAGATGATCGCATGTGACTTTGTAACCAAGTCAGATGTTTTGGATGAAACACATATTTCCACTTCAGTGGTTCTCTCTGGGAACAAGGTGAGACAACACACTGGATGGAGTGTGTGTTCACAGAAAGCATCTCTAACACTGAGGGCTGTTTTAGCTGGATGAAACTGGAGAACATGTGACACTCCATTCAGTCAGAAACCTGAACTCAGGAGGCAACAGGGGACATGGAAGCTCCTTACTGATTAAGTTCTCTATGCGGTCTCCCTAGCTATTGTGTTTGTGTGTGTGTATGTGTATGTGTTGTGTGTGTGTCTAAATAAAGAGCTGCAGTAGAGTACAGTGAGCACTAGGAGGAGATAGTGAGCTTTCAGAGGTGTAAAAGATCTGCACAGGGAATGGAGTGAAACAGCTCTCTGAAATCCTCTTTGGGAGCAGAGCACACACACACACACACACACACACACACACACACACACACACACACACACACACACACACACACACACACACACACACACACGTTGCTTAACTGCAGTTTTGAAAGCTCTTGTTGTATACTACACAAAACTAAATTTAAACACAGTATGGTACAGTGTGTGAGTGTGTGTGTGTGTGTGTGTGTGTGTGTGCACGCATGTGTGTGTACTTACAGTCCACTGTCCTGCACTGAGGTTCTGTAAGGCCCCTGCTGCTGCTTCTAAGGTGTTGTAATTTTGACTCTCGGTCAGCAGGGACAGATAGAGACGCACCACCTCAGGCTGGTAGAGCAACTCGAACCCTGCAGGAGAAAGAAAGAAAGAAAAAAAAAAGAAAAGGAAAATAGAGACATAAAATTTCTCTCTGTGCTCCACAATAACAAACTCTTTCATTTTTGTAAACTTAATGGAAAACCACCAAAGAGGGAAAATCGATTTTGTCCCCTTTGCAGCGTATCATCATGAACCTCTGAACACCGCCTTTGTCTCATGCATCCTGTCCTCTCTTTAATTCCTCTTTAGACATGGAGTGTGATTAGTGAGGTGCAGGAAAGAATCAAACACATTCACAGCTGCAACGAGGCGCAAGAGAAAAACTCTGAAAGAGCCAAATGCTTTAATGGATGGCTTTGTTACTGCCTGCCTGCACCGCCGATCACTGCCAGCTCAACCAATGCTCACAGAGAGAGAGAGAGAGAGAGAGAGAGAGAGAGAGAGAGAGAGAGAGAGAGAGAGAGAGAGAGAGAGAGAGAGAGAGAGAGAGACTGACTTCTGTGGCTCTGTGATCAGTCAGTAATATGTTTCTGTGATGAAAGCAGAATTAAAACTGATCTGGAGTCAGTGTTGTGATATGAAAATGGACCAGTGTGTAAGCAGTTACTGAGATGTAGTGGTCGGACAAAGACACAATTAACTTTTAAATGAACAATTAATACACTTCTGCCTGCAACCACACACACAGACGCACATGCACACACGCACACGGACTGCGTGTATGCCTGTTCATCAGTCATCCATCAAGTGCACAAAAAGTGTCAGGCCTGAGTGTGTGTCCTTCCATTCACCTGACCAGCTATAAATTTTCTTCTCCATCCATCTTTCCATTAATCCATTCACCTGACTCTGTCCCCCCATCAACCTCAGTCCATCCATCCATCCAGATTTTATATCCATCTATTTTCCATTCCTCAGTGGATCTGTTTTGCATCTATCGATCCAACCATCCTTCCATCATGAGTTATTCAGGTGTATAAAACTAACGAGATGCTGAACCCAGAGCGAGACACAGAAGCCAGCGCTCCTTGTCGCATGTTAATCTGACATTTCTGTCGGCTCCGTGGCGAGTCTCTCAGCACCGCTGCATTTACTACGGGATTAAATTTCAGACACTGCAGCAGAGAGCGTATTGATCAGTCACGACTCACCAGGTAACTCACACCTCTCATCTTGTCTCTGAGGAGAATCTGTATACAGTGTCTCTCTCACACACACACACACACACACACACACACACACACACACACACACACACACACACACACACACACACACACACACACACACACACACACACACACACACACACTTACTTGACCATGCATTAATCAGAATGGATTTCCTGGTACAGGAACAGTTGTCCCTTACAGCGGCATCACACTGGTGTGTAAATGATGGTCATTAATTACAAACAGATTTAATAGCTGGTGAAGTTAAATTCTAATCCCTCACACTCACACACACACACACACACACACACACACTCACACACACACTCACACACACTCACACACACTCTCTCTGTCTTTCTTTTTTGTCTTCTATAGATAAAAGCAAACAAACATGCTCCTCAGAAGCATTTAGCCTGGCCTGTCATATGCAGAGACATGAAACGGCTGGCTGCCTGAACCCGGGCAAAAATCATATTAAAGTGGATTGTGATTGATGCGAGAGGGCTTCCTGTTTACCCTGAAGCTCAAGGAAGAGTGAGGAAGCAGCAGCAGTGGAGACTAGAGTGTGCTGTTTTTTTAAATGTATGATTACACATGATCATACATTCTGATGAGAATATATGTTTTTTTGTCACGCCTCGGTGGCATCTGAAAGACCGTGTCATTGTTTGCTTTCACTGTCTGCAGACATCAGCCTCTGTTAGCTAATCATCCTCCACTCACACACACACACACCCACACCCACACCCACACACACACACACACTCCTGGAAGCTATCTATTTCTGAAAGCTGGGAGTATGTGTGTGTGTATACCTGGGTGTTTTGCTCTTTTGTTACAACACTGATTCTCTTGGCTTGCAGCACAGAATGTCAAGAGATACGGCGTTTCGTTCACGCTTAGCATTTAGCAAAGAGACAATAAAGAGAACACACATTCGTACTGTAGCAGACTGGAGCGCAGCTTTCAAATATCACAGGCGGTCAAGCTAATTAGCACGTGCTGAGAGTTGGATGGAGAGATGTTCTCCTTCTGCTTGAATTCCGCAGTCCAAACGCAGGGAATTCTGATGACTGTGAAAGCTACACAACATTCTTCTCTAAACACAATGAGGTTATTGTGATGTGTGTGTGTGGATCCGCAGCATCACTGGTCTGTGTGATTCGTTCGTCTGTGCTGCATGTGGTAGCTGCTGCCATTGTTAAGAGGAAACAGTGGATGGTTAGGAATAATTGCCGCTCTCAACGTTACTCACCGTTACTATAACACACATTACAGCTTTTACAAACCAAGACCCTTGTCACTCCAGATCAGACATAATCCCTGCAGCATGCATACACACCTTTTGGGACTCTTCAAGATAATTAAAGTAATTAGGTATCATGAGTGCTGTCGATGCAGAGTGCTAGGAAATGGCGGCGAGGAAAACACTTCACCGTCAATGATCTGTTACCAAAAAAAAAAAAAAAAAAAAGAAAGAGAGAGAAAGTTTGAGAAAACGCTTTTTAAAGCCAGCTGCTGCAGATTCTTTAGTGCTGTTTAATCAGTCATTAGAGAGCAGAAAGCCCTAAAGTGTGAGTTATGACCCTCAGGATACACATGCTCATGATGGTGAATAACGACTCTGAGGGACGTCCTGATCACGATGATCCGTACAATCTAAAAACCAGTTAATCAATCTCATTATATTTTAGAATAAATCCATGAGGAACTCATCATTAAAATACCACACCATCTGGAATCAGTGTATTATTAGCTTAGAGCAGCAGATCTAGTCTTTCTTCGTCGTCCTTTACTTTACTCGACGTCCCTGAGGTGTGAGTGAAGTTGCCAGAATCCTGACTCTCACAGGTATTCAGATCTCCAAGTGTGTTAAATATGTACAAATATACATCTGAAGCGATTATGGGATGGTTTCAGTGTGGTCCAAACAGAAAATCCTCCACCTTTGATGTAGAAAAGTGAAATAAATGGCTGATGAAGTGAGTGCGGTGGTTTTGGCTTGTGTACAATAACACTAACACAGGATAAAAGATGTGAAGTAAAGATGAAGGATGAAGAAACGTCGTTCTCTGAATGACTCAACGGTGAATGATTAGGCTCAATGATTCAGATGTCATCATTACTGGTTAAGATGTCATGATCTGACAGGAAGTGGAATGGTTAGAAATGGAGATAAAGCAACAGGCACAACGCATTATCATTATCATCATCATCATCATCTCTCCCGCTCTCTCTCTCTCTCTCTCTCTGTGTCGCTCTCTTCCTCTCAGAGCAAATGAACGGAGTGAAACGTGTTCTGAAACGAGGAGCATGCTTATTATCAGTTGAAATAATAAGAAAAGAAAAGCACATGCTGATCTTTTATCTGTGAACAAACCCCAGGATGAGGAAGAAGAGACCTGGAAGCTTCTTAAGAGTTTTCTCAATAGAGCGTGTAAAGAGCGAGGCAGGCGCTCGAGTCCATTAAACCTCAGCAGGATGAAGCTTCTGTCCGTCCTGAAAGTTGGGATTGTGTATTGAGGACATTGGACCTCACTGTGACAGGAAGTCCTGAAGCCAGCACGCTGCTTTTGTTAGCGAGTGTCAGAAGGGCCGCGAGAGACTGGCAGCATCTCTGCACGCACCACATCATCCAGCCGAGGCTTCAAAAACCGGCTGGTGAGAGGAAGCTTGGGACGATGGACACAAAAACAAAAGCACCTTTGTTTTTTCTTTGTGTGTTTTTCTCTCACTCTGACTGAGCCAACTCCAGGAAAAGCTTTCAGCACTGTTACAGGAAGCAACAGAGCTGGGTGCAGCCAGGCAGTGCTGTGTGAGAACATGCTAACAGCTGCTTGGCATCAGCACCATGCCATCTGATCCAGAAAGTCCATCTGCTCCTGATTCCTCCATCGAACACCAACACTACTGCATGCTTTCCAGCTGTACTCATCCTCTCCTTCCTTCTATCTTCCATCTACACTCTCCTGTGGAAACGCCACCGCCGTCTCATCCGGTGTCACTCCGTTATGTTCCAAATCTTCATTAGCAGCTGATTAGAGGGCTGAAAGCAGCTATTGACCTCTAATAGGCTGCAGACGTTTCCTCCGCTCAGGGGACGAGTACCTTTAAAGCTGGTGCTAATTGAAATCACGCTAGTGGAAGCAATGGATTTCAGCTTAATCAAATTTAGTCAATTGATGTTCTTAGTAGATGAGACCGAGCTGTGGTCCTGGTGTTAAAGATTTACTGTTAAAAATCAAGACATTTTCAGCCAAAAGGGGACGAGTGAATGCTTCATATGAGACGCGTCTTAAAACTACTCTGAGAACAAAGTGCTCGAACTCACAGTTGGCCGCAATTGGTTAGTGTCACTGTGATTGACAGGGGGAGAGAGTAAGCCCCACCCACTCCAAGAGCATGCCCAGTATTGCGGTCGTCGACAGAGCAGTGGCATCATCTAGATTTGAACCTGAGGTCTAGGAAGAAGGTACTGGGATCTATAGTGACAGATTACTGTGTATCTCATCAAAAGCTGCAGCTCCTTCAACTCTGTAGGTCAGACAGATGTTTGTTAAGACGCAGGATTGTGAGCATGTTTATAAAAAACTGTGCTTAGATAAACACAAGCTTATCTTTAAATAGCAGAGCAACAGTCTGGGCTGGAAAGCAGGGAGTGCAAGAGATTGTGTATTTCATTTTGTATGAGAGTGAGAGAGAGAGAGAGAGAGAGAGAGAGAGAGAGAGAGAGAGAGAGAGAGAGAGAGAGAGAGAGAAACCAAATGAAAGACTAACATCCGCTAAATCCAGTAGCCAACATCACCAAGGCAACCTCTGGTCAGTCACGCTGACAAATCTCCTCTGTGCAAATGAAAGAGAGACAGAAAGAAAGACGGAGAAGAAAGGCCACGAGGTGTGACAGTCTTTTATCTGCTCTGAGTAGGAAGATTGACGGGCGCAGTGTGAGCGGGCTCAAAGCTCCGCCCCTTCCAGAACACGGCACACAAACGGCGCCTCTGATGCAGTCAGCATCGCAACGTGACCTTCGCCTCGGCTGGCTCGTCCTCTCAGAGGAGACGAGCACACGGCACTGGTGCTAATGAAAGCGGGACAGCAGGCTGAGGGTGAGGGAAAAGAGCACAAAAAAAAAAACTTACTCAGAAAAACAGAACATGTGAACAAAAACAAGTCTGATTGGGATCCGAGTCGCTTTCCAACACGTTTACGCATCCACACACCAAAACAACTGTAGGATGAAAGAGAGACAGATGTGCATGTGTGTGGGTGAGGTCCACAATCTGCCTCGACTCAAACACGCCATTCGAGTCAGATGTTTTTGGCAGGGAGATGCTCCAAGTAAGGAGGTGTGATGTCCTGACAAATCTGTCAGCCCGTCGCTGAGCAGCAAAATAAACACGGAGGAGTTTAAGTTCGGCAATTACAAGAAAACACCATCTCAGAGCCATCTGCTCAATGGAGAGACACACTGCCTTTGATTTGGAGACGCTTTCCTCCAAATCCCTGCTTTCTCTTCATTCCCTGTCCCCTTCTGTGTTGCTTTGGTTTTCTCATCACCTAGCTTGTTTATGTGCCTCTCTCTCAGACTCCTGCTTTTAGGAAACATGGCGTGATGGCACTTTGAACACGGGTGTCTGATCTCCACTCAAAAAAAATAAACACATCATACCCCCTCACTCAATTCTTCTGTTCACCTCCATTCCACATTCCCTTTGCTCCTCAACTCAGGATATATTTAAAAAACACAATTCTCTCTCTCTCTCTCTCTCTCTCTCTCTCTCTCTCTCTCTCTCTCTCCCTGTCTCTCTCTCTCTCTCTCTCTCTCTCTCTCACCTATATATATATATATATATATATATATATATATATATATATATATATATATAAAATATCCTGTCTCCTGCTTGTAGATCAACCATGACTTGAGGTCCTGTTGCCACTCAAGGTTAGGTTTCAGAAGAGGCTGAATGAGTGTCAGTGTCACTGAATGGCACAAAACTTACATTACAGCAGCAGTAAACAGTCAGAACCTCACCAGGCTCAGAGATTTCTCTCAGGTGTTTAGATCGGGTGTTTATCTCAGATGATAAGATCATGGGTTTAGATCATGGGTTTAGATCATTGGTTTAGATCGGGGGTTTAGATGGGGGTTTAGATCGGGGGTTGCTGAACTGTAAGAAATATCATATTTCAAAGAAAACATCACAACAACTCAGCAACTACACAATGAATATAAAGTCAATACACAACACAATAAAACAAATCACACAACACAATAAATGCAAGCTTTAAAGGGCGAACATTGATTGTGGAAAAGGCTCCAGACATGCACATTGCACAAGAACAATCGTCAGGGCAACTAATGTCTGTGAAATAGGAGCAGGTCTGGATCCTCTGTCTGCACAGAAGCAGAAAACACCCCGGTAATTTCCCTGGCTCGCTCCTGAGCTGCTCTTTTCCCTGCTTCTCTGAAGATATCTCACAATCTCACACTGCATGGTGCTTGATGATCATTTGTACCGAAGCTGTGTGTTCTCCTGGCACTGTCGGTTATAAGAGTGTGTGTGAGTTTATGGTGTGTGAGTGATAATGATTGGCAAGCGAGGCGCAGCAGGATGAAGCTGCCAGTCTTGTGTTACAGCCTGCCATATCGTCAGGGGGTACAGCAGCAGCTGGCACCCACTGGGTAAATTCAGACTTACACACATGCGCGCACAGGCACACACACACACACACACACACACACACACACACACACACACACACACACACACGCACGGACACACACATGGACACACAAACACAAATGCCAAGTATCACCAAAAGCAGCTGTGTGTCTGTGGGCTTTAAAGCAGCTGCAGCTGGATTCTAATATATTTCCAGAGAATTGTACTCAGATTGAATTATGCAAAATCAGAAACAGGAAAGAGTTACAGAGTTACACACCTCTCCCTCTACTGAAACCGGGCACATCCAGGTCTTCAGATAACGCTCACATCAAACACCAGTCTCTGGAGTTGGCAGAGAATGGTTAAAAGTTAACAAGACTGATAAGTGGGGTCAGAGGGGAATGTATCACACTCAGAGGAAGGGTCTGTCAACTCAAGTAACCACTCTTTACAGCTGTGGTGAGCAAAAACACACCTCGGAATGCATAATCTGCAACCTTGAGGTGGATGAGCTTCAACAGCAGAGAACTGCTTCCCTCCTTTCCATTCCAGTGGCCAGAGACTTAAAAAAAGAAGAGGACCTGGCAACCTCAGAGGTGTGAACTCCACACAGCTGATTTGCATAATTTCAATTTCTCCTGTTGGGTTTGGCACATGGAACTTTCTGCATATCTGCTTAGAAACAGCTTTCCAGTCCACGTCTCTGAGGTATGACCCAGGATCAGATTTTGTCCAGTTCACGGTCATCTCCTTCACTTCTTTAACTGATCAGGGAACAGATGCAAGTTTCAACAGACGAGCGAGTGTGTGACCGAGGACGACGCTGGCCTCAGCAGATTTTGGAAATGTGTGCTTGGGCTTGTGATATTCCAGTCACACTGTTTATCTTCACACTGCACTGGTGAAATGTGAAAAGCCAAGCTAGTGAGGCATGATGGGCCTCAGCAACATGGGGCCACCGAGAGAATTCTCACACCAGGGAAGGAGAAATAACAGCGGAGAGTCATAACAAGGAGGGGCATAAAGAGGGAGGGAAAGACACAGGAGGTGAAAGAGCTGTCTACAAGATGGATGAGAAAGAATAAAGAGAGAAAAATAGGGGATAGATGTGAAGAAAGAAAGAAAGAAAGAAAGAAAGAAAGAAAGAAAGAAAGAAAGAAAGAAAGAAAGAAAGAAAGAAAGAAAGAAAAAGAAAATGTGTGGGTGGACAAAGGAGAGAGTTTGTGCAGGGCGTGGCATTTCTACTAAGGGTGTAATGTTTCTCACAGTGACACTAAGAGAGAGACAGAGACAGAGACAGAGAGAGAGAGAGAGAGAGAGAGAGAGAGAGAGAGAGAGAGAGAGAGAGAGAGCAGTGCCGCTGCTTACTGATTCATCAAGAAGAAAAAGACAAGCGTTCAAAGCCCAGTGAGGATGGTGCTGATGTGAACTGGAGGAACTCTGGAGGCAGAAGCATGAAGACATGCACGTGTCACACTGCTGGAGTGAGACAGACAGAGAGAGAGAGGGGGGAAGAGGAAGAGATAGAGAGCGACTCCAAAGGGAGCTGTGTAAAGCTGTGTGTTGTTGCTGCTCTAGTGAGAAATGGCCCTGATAAACTCTCAGGCAGTAAATAATTCCCTTCAGCTCAACGGCATGTTTACACACAGCAGACTGCCAGGACAGAGACATGAGGACACAAGATCTCCCACTAAACCACCTTCAACACACCGCCAGATGTTTTTCTTAAGCATGGGAGGGGAGCAGTAATACAGATGTTCATAAAGCTGTCCTCACTTCACTGCAAAACAGCAGAATGAAGTGGAATGTGGCGAGAGGCTCCAGACACAAGGCCTCGGTCAATAAGCTTACATACAGAGGATGTGTCCAATCAGACAGACCACTGAGACGAACAGAGAGATGCGTTCTTCCTCAGAGGAACTGCCGAGAACATTTACTCCTCTAATTCATTACAGCAACACAGTGGATATTATCCATCAGCTATAGTGAAAAAGGTGTGGTCTCTGTACCCCTCGGCCATAGTGAAAAAGGTGTGGCCTCTGTACCAGTCAGCTATAGTGAAAAAGGTGTGGTCTCTGTACCCGTCAGCTATAGTGAAAAAGGTGTGGTCTCTGTACCCGTCAGCTATAGTGAAAAAGGTGTGGTCTCTGTACCCGTCAGCTATAGTGAAAAAGGTGTGGTCTCTGTACCCGTCAGCTATAGTGAAAAAGGTGTGGTCTCTGTACCAGTCAGCTATAGTGAAAAAGGTGTGGTCTCTGTACCAGTCAGCCATAGTGAAAAAGGTGGGGTCTCTGTACCAGTCAGCTATAGTGAAAAAGGTGTGGTCTCTGTACCAGTCAGCCATAGTGAAAAAGGTGTGGTCTCTGTACCAGTCAGCCATAGTGAAAAAGGTGTGGTCTCTGTACCAGTCAGCTATAGTGAAAAAGGTGTGGTCTCTGTACCAGTCAGCCATAGTGAAAAAGGTGGGGTCTCTGTACCAGTCAGCCATAGTGAAAAAGGTGTGGTCTCTGTACCCCTCAGCCATAGTGAAGGAGGTGTGGTCTCTGTACCAGTCAGCCATAGTGAAGGAGGTGTGGCCTCTGTACCAGTCAGCCATAGTGAAGGAGGTGTGGCCTCTGTACCAGTCAGCCATAGTGAAGGAGGTGTGGCCTCTGTACCAGTCAGCCATAGTGAAGGAGGTGTGGCCTCTGTACCAGTCAGCCATACTGAAAAAGGTGTGGTCTCTGTACCCCTCAGCCATAGTGAAGGAGGTGTGGCCTCTCCAAATTAAAGATGGCTGATGGTCGTGTACAGATAATTTCTGCTCTGATCCTCAGCTCCTCAGCACACCGTAGAAAGGAGAAAGAGAGATAGAGAGAGAGGAAAGGCAGTGCATTGTGTCCTTTGTCAAGGTTAAAACAAAGATGTGTCATTTCAGTTAACTGAAACAACGCGCTCTTCACTATCGCTCTCTCACGGTTAATTACCGCCTCCCACCGATCCCTTAATTACATCTCTTCCGCCTTGCGTTCTTGTCTCTCTCTGTTTTCTTCCTCAAGGTGATGAATAATGCAAACGGGTGTGCTGTAGGTTTTCCACGCTTTATGGTTTTCAAACACGTCCAGGCCGCTGTGAATACCACCAAAAGGTGACGAGGGGTGACGGGATTCAACTGTGAATCAATAAATGTCAACAGAAGCGGCGGCAGCCTCCAGACAGCGGTTCGATAGGTCTCGATTTTCCTCAGTGGGAAAAACAAAGGGACCCGATGCTAATTTCTTGGTGCACAGCGGAATAGAAAAAAAAGCCACCCTTGTGTCCTTAAATGCACTTCCTCTCTCACAGGGTGGAAAAAAACCACGACACAGGATTGTATTGAATGGGATCTGCCTGGTTCTGGGTGAAACTCTGCATCCGCCTGCGTCTTCATTTCCGATACATGATCTCACGTCACAGAGACAATCTCTCACAGTTTCAACTCTGACTTCCAGCAAAGGTTCCAGTCTCCTGATGAAGATCAGCATTAATCTTCATCTCGAACATCTGACCAATCTTCCAGCAGCTGAATGTTAAATCACAAAGCTCTTTTTCTGAGTAATTTTTAGAGACGTATTACAATCTTGCAAAATGACTGGCTGATCAATTTAACATTAATTAAAAACACGGATTATGAAGCAGAAAATCTATTGTAACTGACCCTTCACTTAAAATCTTTAAGACATCAGACATCATTAAGACTGAAGGGAAAAGGGGGCGGGTGATATAACCAGAAGAGATCCAAGATGGCCGCTTCCAGAATATTCCACTGTTAAGCTGCAGCTCATATTAATCAACAGCATCAAGACAAATGAAATAAACCCAAATATCTTCTCATTCTGAAAATAAATAACAGCTAAGACAGGATTAGTGTCTAAAGTGTTTTCTCTGAACTAGCCCTGTTTGCTAATCAACTGAAACACTACAATAAAAGCTTTTAATTTCACACGTGAGCTCTTTACTGCCTTGTTTACATTATATCATTCTCTAATTCTCTCCCTCTCATCAGAAACAGAAACAGGGAACACAGGCGCACATCACTGCTGAGAAAGGCTTCACATGTAAAAATCTTTATAAACTAAAGCTCATTTCCCTTTCACAGAAACACAGGAAACATGTGTGCTTCTGGGTAACTGAGACTCCGTGACGTGTCAGAGACGTTTGTGGACCATTCCTCTGTGTACCTTTAGTGGGCTCGGTGCGCTTTGGGAGGTCCATCGTGTCGTAGTTTTTGTCATTGTCTCCGTTTCTTCTCCCTGATAAGAAAGAAGGAGAGAGATTGTAAGAGACCGAGAGAAAGACAAAGGCAACAGCTATGTTTTTTATATCTGGAGAGTAAATGTCATGTCCATCTTAGACCTTTACACTCTCTCTCTCTCTCTCTCTCTCTCTCTCACACACACACACACACACACACACACACACACACACACACACACACACACACACACACACACACACACACACACACACTACATTCTAATGGCTGAGGCTCTCTTAAGAGGGAATCCCTCTTAATAATGCATGAGACAGAAATAGATCTATAGCAAAGTGAGCTAATGAAGAGCATCCCAGTGCCTCACACACACACGACTCGAACGAACACATGATCTATTATATGATATGAACAAAAGTCTGGGTTGTAAGAAGGCCACATGAGACAGACGCAGAACACACAGAACGAGAGGCGGAGGGATGGAAGGAGAAAGAGAATTTGAAAGAGAAACTCACCTTGATTAAACCATTCCTCTACAGTTAGCCAGCGCAGCAGCAGCCAAGCACAAGCAAAGGGAAAGAAGAGAAGAGGCATGATATAAACGCGCGTGTGTGTGTTACAGCAGACAGGCTTCACTGATGAAACTTTGTGGTTGCTGAATAATTACTGGGACTTTCAGTTCTGGATGATTCTGAGCTTTGCTGCTAGCCCAATTCAACCAAACAGCAATTTAAACTTGCTCTCAACTCAGCCGGATGCTTTTATTTAAAAAAATTTCTTGTTTCTCCAAATTTTCCTGATAACTGAGTTAACATATTACTAGGAGTGGAAAGAAACAGCTGTGCTGAAGCACAGAAGGTTCGTTGAGGCATTTTACACAGGTGATCTTCTCCTTCAGAATGGAGCTTGGCAGGAACGAGCCCTCGATAAACTCTGCTGTCTGTTGCACACGTTCAGGAAATGCTGCTTCAGTCATGGACAACGGGGTGATTTATAGACATGAACAGATTTAAGATGTTGAAGCTTAATTGACACTGCTGTGGATGTGATCTGGGACTGGAGGCCAATTAATAAGGCGTCTGTGCTGATGTAGTTTCAGACCATGAGGATTAATAAAAAAGAAAACAGGGTTCTACTGGCATACGCCACCAAACACCCACCAGAACAGGACTGGCTCCTTCTACACTGTTTACACACACTCAGTGTCTGAGTCAGTGCTCACACACACACACACACACACACACACACACACACACACACACACACACACACACACACACACACACACACACACAAACACACACAAACACACAAACAGACTAATCATGGCTTCTTTTTTCTCACAACAGCTCCAGCTCATTTAGAATTCTGTAACCTGAAGGCACATATTATTTCTCATAGTTACCACTCTGAAAATAACAAGCTCTGGAAAACACAAACCTTTAGCCTTTTTGCCCCCGAAGCAGCCCGCGTCATCCTTCTTCTTCCTATGAGTCCCTGTGGAGCCCGGAGCCTGCAGAGAGGATGGGTCCTGGTACTTCTCGGCTCCCGGGACTTCCTTGTGAACGTGGTAGGAAAGGTTCCTCATGATGCACACGCAGTTCTCCACAGACTGGGGAAAAGACAAAAAAAGGAACAATCTTGACATAGAAACCTAGCGTCCAAATTCTAGCTTCCTTTTCAAAATGTTTTTGTAACGAGCGACAAGATGGGCGAATCTCACCTTGTTGTCCATGTCCTTCTTCCCCACAGCTGACAGTAGAGCATGCAGCAGAGCATCCACCAGGCCATCACATTCCCGCAGCCTCCTGCGTGCCTCCGCCCCATCTGAGCTCACGTTCCTGCACACACACGCACGCACAAAGAGCATGTAGTAGAGCAGGGAAAGTTTTCACATTCACTGGATTACTGTTCTTCATAAACTAATTTCTATTTCCATGGCAACATATGGAGAATATATTCGAAAAAGGGGTAATTACACTGTCTCTGTATGTTAATGAGCCAAAACAACATCTGTGTGTATGGTGTTTACATATGCGCACACAAACCACACACACACACGCCTGTCTCACACACCCTTCAGCTTCAGCTGTGCCATGAACACAGCTTGTGGCAAATCAGACTCAGGCCCGAGCTGCTTCCTAGGCAACAGATGTCAGTGCTTACAGTTGCCATGGATACAAGCAGAGTGGCGGGGATGGAGATGTACAGAGTGGCATCGGGAGCTGGCGACACATGGGCACGGAGCTTCAGTGCTCATATTCACCAGTGTGTTCTACAACTTACAGGGCCACAGTCTGTCTTTCTGTGATTATTCTGTGAGTCTGTCTCTGTCTAATTCTCTTTGGCTCTGAGTCTCTAGTGTCAAAGCCAAGTCTGACACTAGTACAGGGCAAGCAAGTGAGAGAAAGAGAGGGGGAGAGATAGAAAGAGAGAGATAGGAAAAGAGAGAGAAAGAGACCAAACAAAATTTAATGAGCATCATATGGTCTTATTAATATAGTAGCAGCTGAAGCTACCTGCACTGCCCTGTGTGTATACTACGAGTCTGAACCTTGTATTACACTCATCACGCCATCACTGCTATACTTTTACTTTTCTGAAAAGGATCAAGTCTTCTTTGAATAGAAAACAGATAAGGTTTGCTAAAAGGGCCTGGTAGGAACATGATCTGGAGTGGAAATCCTCTGCTGTAAGCCTCTACACAGAACCTGTTTGAGTTCTCTCAGAGGGCAAAAAAAGAGCCATTAAGGGTGAAAAAAAAAGGTTCTGGAGATATTTAGAAGGAGCCTTTAGAGGACCTAAACAGAACTAAGCAAATATGCTTTCTACCTGTCTACACCCCTCATCCATCTCTCTCTCTCTGGCCCTTTCCAATGTCCTAGAGGTGTTAGATGAGAAAAAAAATAAAAACCAGCAAGGCCAGCTGAAACACTTTCTCTCCTGGCCCCAGCTCCTGTCCAGCCAAGGCAGTGCGACACAGAGTAACCATGGAAATACTCGGTGTTTCAGGGCTCAAGGAGTTTAATCATAAGCTGTGCAGATGAAACGTTCAGAGGAAAAGCTGCTAACGAGAGCATCAATACAGAGAGGGACAGAGTGTGGCCATGAGGATCGATTTCAGCCTCTAAACAGCCACTGAAGTGTGGAACTAAAAAACAGCCATTAACCTGCTCTTTACTGTCACAGCAGCTCTTCATTACAACTCTGATGTCTGAATCTGAGCTTCTGGAAGGGTCAGTACGAAATAATATCAATACTGCTAAAATCCACACTAAAAACTGCCTTTTCAGACATCATAATAGAAGAGAAACTATTAATAGCTATAATAAAGTCAAAAGGGAAGTAACTTGTATTTTTGCTACAATGAGCCACTCATTACGTTCATAATGCACTTTTAACAGCATACACCACCTTTATTACTCACAGCCTGAAATCTGATTGGCAAGTTGTAGCTCAGGAAACATTTATATACCTAGGCAAAATAAGCTCTTCAGAGCAAGATATAATCACTGGATTAAAAATAAACTTTCACAGAACTACATGATTTTTTCCCCTACATCCTGAGTGAAGAATTTTTTTACATTCCTGACACTCAGCAGTGCCCAGAGCTCCAGGAAAATGCAGACGAGCTTCAGAGGTGAGGAGGTAAGTTACAAGAGCACGCTGCTTTATGAAGAATGAGGAAATGTTAATGCTGGTTAATACACTTCACCCCCAGGTGTTAAGGGCCCAACTTATACTCCTCGATCTCATAACAACACACCATTGCTATTAGTTTCAGCGTACCTACTGCATAATTCATTTCAGTTACTGAATAATATGTTTTTAAAGAGTAAAATTGAATGCTAATGCACAGGTTAAGTGATACAGGTTAGACAGAAATGGCATCGCTTCTATAATAAAAGGCATAACCTCAAGAGAGATATAATTCTGTATCTAAAATGACCAAACAAACTCTAAGCATTTACAGAACCGCACGTCCTCGCTGAATCATTTATATGTTTATCTCCGTTCCAAACAAAATGCCCAAAAGGCTTTATAAAAAACATTACCAGGAATAAAAGAAAAAGCACACAGGAAGTGAACTCAGTGAGAAAGTGATTCGACTATGAATCAACTGACCTGCCATGCTTGAATTCTACTCATCTCTGAATTAGTTCACCTACGTACAGGAGGTAAACTGTGAAAAATCTTTGGCTCACCTACAGGAAGTACATGTACAGTTATGCTCAAAAGTTTGTATAGCCTGAGAAAAATGGTTAAACATAGCCATTTATTTGGAAAAATGTACTGATAATGCAAAAGATTTTTCTTATTTAAGGATAGTGATCACGTGAAGTCATTAATTATCACATAGTTTGACTTTTAAATTCCTTATGATAACTGAAATCACCCAAGCATCCCTGATCAAAAGTTTACATATCCTTGAATGTTTGTTATAAACAGTTTCACACACAGAGGGTTAAATGGCTATCAAAGGGAGGTTTCCACACCTGTGACTCATTGTAATTGTAATTAGAGTGTGCATAAATAGTCAGTGAGTTTCTCAGCTGATGCGCTGACTTGGCTGGATACTGCACCATGGGGAAGACAAAATAACTGCCAATGGACCTGCATAATAATGTAGTTTAACTTTAAAAAACAGGAAAAGTATATAAAAAGATCTCAACAGTTGAAAATGCCAGTCGGTACTGTTCAATCTCTGATAAAGAGTTGGAAAATAAGAGATTCTGTTGATACTAAGCCACTGTCAGGTAAGGAAAGGTCAGGAAAGGAATTTCACCCACTACTTCCAGAAGTATTGTTCAGGATGCAAAGAAAAAAACCCCAAAAACTTAGAGAGAAATACAGGCTGCTCTAGGAAAAATTGGTGTTGTTTTTTCAAGGAGAACAATAAGGAGGTACTTGAACACAAATGCACAAATTGTTGAGTTGCCAGGAGAAAGCAATTACTGTGCACATGCCAAAAAAGTCCAATGGTAAACAGTACACCATCCCCACTGTAAAGCATGGTGGTGGATCTCTAATGTTTTGGGGCTATGTGAGCTCCAGTGGCAAGATGAATGCAGCATGCAGTAGACAATTTGCATTCTAGAGCATAAAAGCTGAGTATAGAACGCTCTTGGATGTTCCAACATGACAATAATACAAAGCACATGGCAATGTTGACTCTCCAGTTGCCAAGGTTAAGGTTCCGGAGTGGACATCACAGTCTCCTGTCCTCAGTATCATTGTGACACTTTAGGGAGATCTCAGGACAACCAAAATATGTACAGGAACTGGAGGTATTTTGCCAAGAAGAATAGGAAGCTATACTACCTGAGATAATTAAAAACCTCATACACAATTATTACAAAAGAATGCATGCCATCATTGATGCTAAAGGGGGCAATACACCATATTAAGAACTAAAGGTATGCAAACTTTTGGACAGGGATTATTTCCGTATTTTCTTCTACTGATCTGATCTTTCTACTCCCACCCAATATGCAAATATATTTTACCTCATTTCCGGGGTAATTGAAATGGAACACGCTTTGGTGTATGCGTTTGCTACAAAAAACAGCATTTACTGTTTGCTGCCTTTTCGCTGGTAGCAGCAGTGCATTTTAAGACCCGAGACACCTGGGTGAAAGCTCGGAGCCAGCGCTGGTGGGAAAACATATTTGTTTCTGGCGTGATGCACGACTCGCGAGTCACTTGCAAGTGACGTATTCCGTTTGGGAGGAGTATAGCGCTGACGTATGTGACTTGAACAACCACATGCATTTACACCTGTCCAGTTTCATCTGGTTTGAGCGATCGGATTTATATCCGTCTCGAAACTGTTTCGGAGGGCATTTACACCTGGTCTTTTCACCATCAGATAGCTATCGGGTCACAGAAAACACATGAAGTGACCAGGTGTAAAAACCCCCTATATGAGCAACCTTCCAGGTAGGAAGCAAACCGTTCCCATGCTGATCTGCAAATTCAAAGAGACTCCTGAGGGTGGACAAGAGAGTCTTGTGGTTGATTATATCAAATGCTGCTCAAAGATTGAGGAAGATGAGCCCATATGACAGCTTGGCTGATCTAGCAGCATGTAGTTTCTCAGAGTCATCCAGGGCAGTCTCTGTAGATTGTACTGCTTTAAAGCCAGACTGGTTGGGATTTTGCAAGTTGTTCTGTTAGAGATAGACAGTTGTTTAGAGACAATGCATTCAAGAATTTTTGAAAGAAAGAGAGAGGTGATCCTGGTCTGTTGTTACTGATGGATCTAGAGCCGGTTTCTTCGGGTTGGGAATAACCCTTGCTCTCTTGAAGGTAGTTGGTACATGACCAGATATTAGGGATCCATTGATGATCATAAACTAACTTAAACTCACCATCCATAAACTCACTTTTTAGTTAGTTGAGTTGGATTCAGGGTAAAAGCAAAAAATGAGCCAAACAGAGCAATACATCAGCTCCACTTGGATTCACAGGTGTGAAAGTGCTCTGAAACCTGATCATAAGAACTCTTACAAGTCCTAAGGGTAATTACTAGAAACTTAATCCCATGCTAACTTAGCCATGTCTCGCAGCATAAACGACGGTTAGCAAGGCTGTAATTATCCATTGGGTTCACACTAAGATGTCTGAATAGGACTAAACTGCGCAGTAGTCTAATCTGGTAGAAGTGAATCTGATCTACTGCTTTCCTAATCTGTTTTAACAGGAAAGTACCAAAGAAATAAAACTCCTGTCTTCACTGGCTCTCGATGAATAACTTTAAGCACCTGCCTATTTTAGGGCTTTTCATTTAATTCACTTAGCTGCTTTTCTCTTAAAAGCCCTGGAAATGAAAAGCCTTTGTTCTGCTAGTGCTTCTGCAAACAGATCCGAGTGGCTATTTAGTGGACAGCCATGGCTAAATGGTGCTTAAATGCGTCTCTTCCTTTGTCCCCACGGACCTTCTGAAAACAAATTAGTATTAGACTGGATGGAGGAAAAAAGCCACTGTGCACAAACTCAGAGACTGCAACTGCGTCACTAACACATTGGAGTTATTGAGATGATTAAGAGAAGGAGTCGACATCCTGACCTTAGATTAAAACACCCTGTCGATGCAATCTTAATTAAAAGGCTTTTAGAGTCAGAGACAAAACTTATGCTCTGTTTCAGATGCTGAAAATGTGCTTCCTTATTGTACTCAGTGAAAGGTCAGCCATTATACAGTCATGGCCAAAATTGTTGGCACCCCTGAATTTTTTTCCAGAAAATGAAGTATTTCTCACAGGAAAGTATTGCAATTACACGTTTTGCTATACACTGAAACAACACACACAAACAAACAAACAAACAAAAAAAAGGTGGAAAAATGCAAATTTGACCTAATTTTACACAAAACTCCAAACTTCCTATAACCATCAATAGGCTTCTTACACCTCTCATCTGGAATTTTGGACCACTCTTCCTTTGCAAACTGCTCCAGGTCTCTCATATTGGAAGGCGCCTTTTCCCAACAGCAATTTTAAGATCTCTCTACAGGTTTTCAATGGGATTTAGATCTGGACTCATTGCTGGCCACTTCAGAACTCTCCAGCGCATTGTTGCCATACATTTCAAGGTGCTTTTTGAAGTATGTTTAGGGTCACTGTCCTGCTGGAAGACCCATTGTCTTGGACACAAACCCAGCTTTCTGTCACTGGGCCCTACATTGCGACCCAAAATCCTTTGGTAATCCTCAGATTTCACGATGCCTTGCACACAGTCAAGGCACCCAATGACAGAGGCACAAAAACAACCCCAAAACATCTTTGAACCTCCACCATATTTGACTGTAGGTACCGTGTTCTTTTCATTCCTTTTGGTAAACAGTAGAATGATGTGCTTTTCCAAAAAGCTCTATCTTGGTCTCATCTGTCCACTAGACATTTTCCCAGAAGGATTTTGTTTACTCGCATACATTTTGGCAAACTGAAGTCTTGATTTTTTATATCTCTGTGTCAGCAGTGGGGTCCTACTGGGTCTCCTGCCATAGCGTTTCATTTCATTCAAATGTCAACGGATAGCCTGAGCCTGCAGGATAGCTTGAATTTCTTTGGAACTTGTTTGGGGCTGCTTATCCACCATCCGGACTATCCTTTGTTGCAACTTTCATCAATTATTCTCTTCCGTCCACGTCCAGGGAAATTAGCTACAGTGCAGTGGGTTGCAAAATTCTTGATCATGTTGCGCACTGTGGACAAAGGAAAATCTAGATCTCTGGAGATGGAATTGTAACCTTGAGCGTGTTAATATTTTTCCACAATTTTGTTTCTCAAGTCCTCAGACAGTTCTCTTCTCCTCTTTCTGTTCTCCATGCTTAGTGTGGCACATACAGACACACAATGCAAAGGATGAGTCAACTTCTCTCCTTTTTATCTGCTTTCATGCTTGATTTTTATATTGCCCACACCTGTTACTTGCCCCAGGTGAGTTTAAAGGAGCATCACATGCTTGATTTTTATATTGCCCACACCTGTTACTTGCCCCAGGTGAGTTTAAAGGAGCATCACATGCTTGAAACAAACTTATTTATCCACAATTTTGAAAGGGTAATAATTTTGTCTGGCCCATTTTTGGAGTGTTGTGTGAAATTATGTCAAATTTGCTTTTTCCTCTGGGTTTTTTTATTTTTATTTTTTATTTTTTTTTGGTGTTGTTTCAATATACACAAAGGAAATAAATATGTGTATAGCAAAACATGTAACTGCAATACTTTCTGTTTCTGGAAAAATGTCAGGGGTGCCAACAATTTTGGTCATGACTGTATGTACTGTATACAGTATATGTAAAAAGCTACAAGGCATTTTACTGTGTTCTAATAAGACTGTGTGCAAAGCAAAGTCAACTTGTGAGTACCGCAGGCATCCGGATGTGTTCTTGAAGATGGTGGTCCACTGGGCGTCTCTGGGTTTCGAGTCCTCGTTGGGCTCAGCCTCCCAGCCAGAGTGAGGGATGATCACCTCATTAGTCATGGTCTGCAGCGCATGGTTTATTATCACCATCTTCAACGGCTCATACGAGGACAAATTCCACAAAGTTCCTGTCAGAAACATGATGAGAAGGAAGAACATGCAGTTAACAGAGAAGCAACAAATTCAGACAAGAGTACAGACATGACTGTCATGTGTTTTGAATTCAAGGACTCGTGGTGAATCTTTGACACTCTCTGATCTCTCTTCAAATGATTACTGCACAAAGGGGAAGAGAGAGAAAAAAGCAAGATCGTGCTCAGGTGTGGCATCTCTCCTGGATCCATGTGTCATTCAGCACCACTCATAACAGCAGATCAGAGCCAGAGCTCGTTTCACATGATCAGGAAAGATACAAACAAAACAGATGTGTGTCAAGCTACAAAGTACAAATGCGACAAGCTCACTGTGCTTTCAGTACGACAAAACGTTCAGTGTTGACTGTAGTTTCTGTTTTAATCTCAAAACTTAATAACACTATGAGGCCCAGGAAAGTCTGGGAGTGACAGAGTGCAGTTCTGGTTGTAACACCGACATCTCCTTTCCATTCTGTAAACATTTCTTCCCCCATTCTGATCCAGCTGAATCCACACAGCTCTAGATCTAAAAATACTACACCTCCTAGAAGCCCCTGTGGTGGCTTTCGGACCTTTCATTTGAAATAAAAGCTATAAAAGCTTCCCTCAATGACCTCATATGGATGCCCACATTAATAAACATCACCCCACCCTTCACTGGCACACACCTGATGTAAAATGCACCATTTAGAGCCAGGAAATAAGGCAAGGGAGTCAGATTGGGTTAAACCTGTTTTGCTCTAAATATGTTGTAGTCATGAAGACTGTATTCGAAATGTCAAGTTAATGAACACTACCCTCAGGCTCAGCTCATTTCCCTGAGGAACAAGGACACGTCCTGATTGTGTCTGACGCAGGTTTATTGCAAAAACTGAGTCATTAAATGCCAAATGATTACATTATATTTCCTGCGATGTAAGAGAAAGCGAGAAGCGCAACATCGCATGTGACACGCTGATTTTTTTTAAAAACCCAAGTGATGGTTTGTTTATTATATGTGGTAATAAGCTGATCTAGTTGGTGCCTCCTACAAGGAAAGCTATTGAATGTGGTCTGCAATGTGTGAGCTCGCAAGCCTTCCGATACTGCAGGGCTGAAAAATGTCTGACAAATCCCATGTTTTTCAAAATACACTCAATGGGAGACGAGTAAAGCCACAAAAACAGTAAATTAAAGACTCTATAGAAGAATAGGACACATGAGGGGAAAACCGCGTTCTTAGTCAATAAGGAGGAAAAAAATAACAAAACCTCAAATGTTCACAAACACAGAGCCGCTCCCTGTACAGCAAAACACTGACTCTGACTCTACACATGCCTATGTTTCAGTGTATCTGTTTTCAGACCTCTCCGACTCTATATGCATCTAACTCTACAAGTTCCTATTTATCCCAATCTACACGTTTCTGACTCAAAACATCCATATAATTCCTTAACTACACACACCACAGATACTATCTGTACAGTACAGATACTATACATTTCTGACACCACAAGACAATTCTCCACTTACTCTATATGTCCCTGAATCTACATGTCCCTTAGTCTAAAGACTTGACCTAAATGTCTTTAACGCTACAAGGTTCTGCATGTCCCTCAATATATCCTTGACAGATATTTCCTGATATTTCCAGATATGTCCCTGGCACTATTAAGGGTTTCACACTCTACAACACATTGTGTCCCTGAGTCTGTACGTCCTCGGGTCATCATGTCTGTGAGTCTACCTTCCCCTGACTATATGACATTCCAAGCGAGTCTGACTCAGGTCTGAGTGTAGAAAACTCTAGATTTCTCTGACCGTTCTCAGACCTCAGAGTCCTGTAGGGTCTGAGAGGTGAGAGGAATGACCTTTTCTGTCCCGTGATTAAACACTTGCTGCTCTCTGATATCACCTATTTTTCTATAACTCACCCTCAGCTGGATTCCTCATGAAATCAAATCCAGAAGGAGGAAAAATTTTGAGCTGTGCCCTGAGGAAGCTCTGTATGTGTGTGTTTGCTGCTTTATTGGGTTTGCAGTTTCCTGCTCAGCACCGCAGCCTCCCAGCTAATTCAATTTTGCAAGGAGCAAAAGACATGCTGCCTTGACGGGACATTCATTGAGGATGCTGTTACGGCCCTGTCTGAGTGGAGGTGATGAAGAGGGCCGGATGTCAGGAGGGTAAAAGTGGAGGGAAAACGAGGAATTCTAAAAAGCCACCTTGCATTAAACTCCACCATGTTTAAAACTCATTTTACCAAATTGCAGTTGAGGTTCAAAATAGAGGATACAGCCTAGAGAGACAAGGATGTCCTATAACACAGATGAATTTGGCTCCCTATGTTCTCTTAAGCAGAACTGTTCACTATGGAAACGATTTAATCCACAAACACTAGAGTAGGTCCTGCTTCATACTAAAAGCAATATTGAGTTTACTGACTTTTGCTATATGACATCTAGCATCTCTTCAGCAGCTTTTAATGTGGTAGTTACCGAACAAGGGCTGCTGGAACGAAAAGAAAAGGAAGAACTTAGAATGCTAGCCACTACTGTGAATGCACAGTCCATCATCAGAGGCAACAGTGGGCTGCTGAGAGTTTTTTTCTCCACCAAATGCAATGAAAATCTCTGTGATGGACTGGTTCTATTTTTGAGACCCTGCAATTATTTTTAATTGTGCTGCAGTAGTGCCCAGTTCCTCATAGTGATCCCATATTATGGAGTGGTTGTGCTTTCATAGGAACTTCGCCAGTTAAAACCACATAGGCGTTTGGGGCCGGGGCTGGGGCCCTCCCACTTGTTGCTATTTTTAGCCTCGTCAGAAAGGCCCACTGTGCTGTAAAAGCAATCATCTCAGCTGGGGTATGGTCGCCCTTCACTGGCTTACAGAACTCCACATGGCACAGGAACCCCACGCTTTCTCTGTGCTCATTAATATCAGCAGCAAAAACTCACTTAGTTGAGCATCCATTCCACTGAGACACAAGAAAAGTCGCTGGTGTGCAGTCATATCCAGAATTACTATGCTGGACAAAAATAATAATAAAGTTTTTATAAAGTTACCCCAATCACCACTTCTTGCGGTCAAACAATTCAGTGCGGCATTGTCTCTAACAAAGCAGGTCCAGTGATTTATTATCCTCCTCTGGACTGTGTGACCTTCACAATTGCTATGGTCATGAAAACACATGCTTGATCAGAGCTGATGGCTACTCACTCACTGTCCTCCTATAATACAAAGTCATGTTAGGGAAAGTCTAAATGTAAACGGGTGAGGGTAAGAGGACGTTTCAGACCACCCATGCTAATGTTATCCATGTGGTTCTGGGGTTTAATCACAGCTGCTATAAGCCTCTCTGCTGGATTTTCAGTACTACAGCAAACATATGCCAGGTAAAACCGGTAAGTGGATTAAAGCATTAGCTGTAGGGGGACAAAACCCCATTGTAGTCTCCCAGGGCCATTTAGCAAATCACCAGAAGATTTAACACAGCTAGGCAGCCCTGAACAGCTGATCCAGGATCAGAGCATCAGTGTGAAAAATCTGGCACTGCATGAGTTTGCTCTTTAAAATTGCTTGAGTTGTGTGTGAACTTTGGATAAAATGTTCTATAAAACTGACCTCTCACAAATAAACTATTTCTGGTTTTCCAGTCTCTGGACAGTGATCCAGAACCTATACACCAGTATAAGCGTGATCCAGAACCTATACACCAGTATAAGCGTGATCCAGAACCTATACACCAGTTCCCAAGTACTTGCTACTCTGCCAGGCTTTGCAGCCCAAAATATCTTCTAGTACAACTTCAAGTAAACCTGACCTAAAGTCAGTACTTCAGGACCACAATTACCAGACTTTGGACTAAACAGATATTTTGGTATACAACAACCAAATTAAATAGCATTTAAAATTAGGACTATCACGGTCATCATCCGGGACGAGAGACTCTGGACAGTAGTGCACATTAACCCTGATCCAGAACTTGGACAACAGCACAGAAATATCTTCTGGCAGACCAAACTCAACACCACAAGATCAAAATATCCATCTCCCACCATGGCAGAAGCTTAGAGCTGGTATTAGTAGCTTTTATATTGCACCAGCATGCAGCAGTTAGAAGAATTGAATGTGGATGCTAGTGAGCTCCTCTGAGACTGTAGATTTGTTGTGTCTTAGAAATACCCGAAATAGCTGTGGGACAGCTTCTCACTTATTGTTCCATAAATACCAGTGGATAAAGAAAAGCAATGGTGAAACAGAACTGAATATGTTTTGCAGAATAAGGACAAAAAAGCTATTAGTGGGCTGAAGCTCAAAACTCTCCTATTCCTATAAGATGTTCCATGACTACTAATTTCTTCGAGTTGGACATTGTTTTTTTTTTTTTCCAGTTTGTTTTGTTTGTGCAGCAAAGAAAGCACCTGACTACATTGTAATTAATATCATAGACAGGTTCCAAAAACCACTCTCTGCTTTAGGCTACACTGTGAACAACAAAAGGATTTAAATCTGGACAAAAAAATTTGGAAAGTATTAAACCTTTTGTCGACAGCTCACTGCAGTGACTAGTAAATTTATTTTGTAAACGCTGGTGAAAATAAATAAACCTTGTAGACGGATATAGATGGCATACCTGTGACAAGCTCGCGGACCTCAGCGTCACCGCTCTTCCTGAGCAGGCGAACGAGAGCAGGGATGCCATCACAGCTCCTGATAGCCACCTTGTTTTCATTGTCCTTGCCAAAGGAGAGGTTGCGCAGAGCTCCACATGCCTTGCGCTGCACTTCACCCTTGGGGTGCTCCAGCAAGGCCACTAAAGCCGGTATGCCGTTGAGCTGTCGCACAGCCTTCTTCACCACGTCGTTTTCGTAGCACAGGTGCTGCAGATAGGCAGCAGCATTAGCCTTGACAGGATCAAGAGGGTGGCCCAGCATAGCGATGACCTCGGGGAGGTCCGGGTCACGCCAGCAGCGCGGATCCTGGCGCAGCAAGCCAACGTCGATGCCGCCGTCCAGGCTGGCTGTGCTGCCACGCTCCGGCTGTGCAAGTGGAGCGGGGTACATGCCAGGAGCATAGCGATGCCGCTCATCAATTAGCTCTGACTCAATAGGGTCATCATAGCCTCTGTTTAGGGTCAAAGAGAGAGAGAAATGATGAGGTTTATTTTCAACCTGAACAATGCAATCCATTGGTTATAATGAAATATATGAAGACTAAACAGTATAATAAATATTTGATGTGCCAGAAAAACTACTAAGGCTTAAGAATTGGCATATGAACAGTAATTGTGTGCAAAACCAAATCCAGTGAAAAAATATCTTACTTCTAAAAAAAAAACAAAAAAAACATCACTGTGACCACGTGATCTGTGCCGTGGTCACAGAAATGCGCACAGACAGAGTGAAGAGAACAGAATTATTAGGAGCTCCATGGAAAAAGCAGAAATAGCTTCTATTAGGGATGGACAGGTTGTGTGAGGAGCTGAGCTGAAAGCAAAGACAGATGTGGGGAAGAGGATAGGTTTAAGTGGAACAGTCAGAGAGAGAGATGGAGAGTGATGGAAGCATCAAAACACGGAGATAGAGAGAAAACAGAGTCAGTTGAGCAGCGAGTATGGACAACTATAAAGCACACTGTCAGGGAAACTGCCTAAAGAGCCGGGCCTGTTGATACGAGGAACAGCTGCCACTTCTTTATTAATGCACCATGTCAGAGAGGAGCAGGGCTTTTATTAATGAACACCAGAGAGACAGAGAGAAGACAGCAATGGAAGGTGACAGTGTTGCCTGATGCCTGAGGAAAGCACGGTTACACTGCAACATCTCTTTATCAGTTCCTGATTAATGGAGCAGGAATGCAGAAAATAAAACATGCTGAAGATCCGTCTCGCTGTCCCGAGCGAGTGAGCGAGCAGTACAGTCAAAGCCACAGGCTATCGCATTACACAGCTAAACTGCTCTTTATGAGCTTCTAATGATTTTTAAAGCTCTGAATACAGTAAATATCGTTCTGGATCACTTGGGATCGTTCTACATCAGCCTGTTTCAGTGCAAGATGTCTTCATTTATTCAGACACTTTAATTCAAAGGGAATTCCACCGAAGGCAGGATCAAATCTAGGACTACAGCTGAGCAGATTAAGGGTTAAGGGTCTGGCTCAGTAGCTTAACGCTGACCTTGAGTAATCCCAGGACTTCGACTCACAACCTTCACTGCTCTAATGGAAACCACTGAGTGGGATTTCAGCCCCATTTCGTCAACATTTTAACTAAAATGTTCTCTAAAGCATCAAATTCCATCTAGAATGATTCCGCAGACCAGCTCTATTCTCTAATTTCATTCCTTTTTGCTGTTTGATGCACAAAAATTGAAGAAAAACTAACAATTATGGATCAATATATTGGATCAAACACCACCACCACAACATCGATGGCATCTTTTTCCAGAGTCATAACCATTGATGAAACGTGGGCCAGGATATAAACTGAGACTTAAACCCAGTTTTTATTCCTCCATGGACATGTCTGTCAGAACACCTCAACTGCTGCGATACTTTACTGAAGTCACAAACATATAAATGAATGAACAACTAAAATAAAGAAAAAAAGAAAAATATATAAATGGTGGTCTTTGATAAGCCTAAATGTTCCTCAGGGCTGAATCACAGCCCATGATGAGACCTGAAGCAGGAGAGATTGGGGATGTAATTAAAGCAGCACAGAACTGAGAGACTATAGTACTCTGGAGTAGGAGCGACTATTTTATACAGCCAATATTCTGTCTCTTACTGTCTAATGCTCCTGTGTCCAGGGTTACATTTCAGACGGTGATCCAACGTTTGTGTGTTAAGTTAGTAATTCATTTTATCGTTACACTTTGTATAATTCTATAATCACGGTTCTACTTCAAAGGTGTCTCTGTACTTTAATAAAGCAAGCATTCATTAGCACCAGAGCTGCCAGGGGTTTACAAGAGGAACAGACGGATTAGATTGGATTTATCTGCATGTATCTTATTCGCACACTGAAGAATCTGTTTAAATAGAGTGTGCTGATCAGACAAAGTGTATAATCCAAGAAACGACTGACTTCTGATAAAAAGCTGCTCAGATTCACTCAACAATCAAACACAAGCAGACAGAACCATAAAAACAACAACAAAAAAACAAAAAACACAACCCATGCACGCACACAAAAATACACAGTGACACACAGTGAAAGCTTGCCCAGGTGCTTGGTCTGAATAATGGAAATATCGGGATTTGCCCTAAATCAAGAGCCCTGTGCATTCCAAGGAAATTAACAAGACTGACACTAGGACCCAGATGCCGATTATACTGATGCGCTCCTACCCCCGCTATAATTGATAATTTTGTTAATAATCTGGGCTGCAAGAAAGCACTCCTTATAAGGAAAAAAGCAGCACGGAGGGCAGCGAGAGGAATGAAGCGCTCTAGGATTCTTTCCATCTCGCACAGTGAGTGTGTTTAACACACAGATGGGATCACCCTAAAGAGAAAAACACAATTGCTCCTCCGCTCTGAGCTGAAAGACTTCAATATTAACGCTGGGCTTGAGCTGCTGCTGCTATTCTTACAGATGGCGAGCATCTCTGCATGGTTTACAGCATCGTCACCATGCACTGGGGCAGAAATGACCATGTTTACATTCATTCTGCACAGAATACTGAACACCAGCTGTTATATATGTACATGTCACTGTGACATAGAGGATTGCTTTTTAAGGGTGAAGAAAAAGGGAGAGAGAGAGAAAGGGAAATAATAATAAATGCAACAGAGAGAGAGAATGTGTAAAAGAGCAACTTGAGAGAGAGAGAGAGAGAGAGAGAGAGAGAGAGAGAGAGAGAGACTGACAGAGTAAAAACTACTGAAAGAGAAAGGAAAAATAAAGACAGACAGTCAAAGAGAGAGAGAGAGAGACAGAAGAATCATTTTTAATGATGACGATGATGAGAGGAATGTTCTCCTATCGTGACAGAAGTTGAAGTTGTGATGTTTTGCCCCGTGTTCCTTTGCCTCTGCAGAGCGTAATGAAATCAAGTAAATGGCAGGCTGCTGTAAGTCTGCTGCAGCGTCTGTGATTGAATCGGTCTGTTCTGTCTGCCTTTTGTTTTCAGCATATGTTTTCAGAGTGAAAGAACAAGACACCAGATAAGGAAGCAGCAGTGACGAAGCGAAACAAAGATCTGCAGAAAAACACATCTGCGCTGACAGGAGAGCATCAGGAAGAGCAGAGCGAATGCTAGCCAATAATTTTCATTCACCATGAGCTGTGCTCATCATTCACCACCACATTCTGTCCTTCAGAGCTCATCCTTCACTCCATCCCACTCCTGTTAGCAGAAAAGATGAAGTCACGCACTATTTCAGTCGAGTGTGTGAACGAAAAACTCATTTCATTGTGTTATTGTTCTCTGTTAAGCTCTGTGGTCTGAGCTGTTGATCATTAAGCGTACATATTTTGGTTCCTTCTGCCTCTGAGCTATTTTAAATCATGAAGTTTCTGGAGCATGAATGGTAATTAAGTGCTAGTTAAATGAGAAATGATTATTTCTTACTTTCCTTGTGTGAAAAATGTGGCTTTATATTTTCATCATTTATTCTTTTCCTCCTCTCTCCGATTGTGAGTTTGGACTTGTCTATGTAGATGTGGCATACTATCTCACTCTCTCGGTCACTCGCTGTCTGTCTCTATCCCTGTCTCTCTCTCCCCCCTGTCAATCACAGAGAGACTAGCCAATCGTGTGTCTGTGAATTCATATATGAAGAAGAGGGCTGACAGCTTCTCCTCCCCGTGTGTTCAGATACATAAGGAAACATTCGCCTTCAACACAGAGACCATGGAAAAATTGTCACGTGATGCATTTCATTTACACTCGCATTAAAAATCTGGATGCTGACTTTCGGAAATCAACATTTATCAAGGACATCAGATGTGCTGCGTGTGCAGCAGCGATGCCATTAAAGGGCTACTAATTTGAACAAACTCTAATGAAGTGGAATAGTTTGAAGCGAGAGGTAAGTGAGAGTGAGACAGCAGGAGAGAGAGCTGCGAGAGGCACAGGATAAACGCTGCTCATGTAGTGTCAGTAATGGATTAAACACACTCCACCTGCCACTCAGTGACTCTACTGTTTCCGGATCAGACCCATGGTAAACGTCTCAATTTTCTCCTGAATGTAATTGACGGGTTTCGGAGCCAACCGCGCAATAAGCCGTAATTATAACGCCCAGATCTCCTCATGAATTCATTATTAACGTTCGCAATGTGTTATTACAGGGATGTGATGGAGACGTAAGCGTGAGAAAAAAAGTCATCAGAAAAATTCAGGACTTTGTGTCCTTATAAAAGGACACACACACACACACATATACTGTACACACACACACACACACACACACACACACACACACACACAAACTTCATGTCAAATGTCAGCTTTTATTTGTTCTGGCTTTTTTTGTATGTATGTGTGTCAGAGTAAAAACTAGCAGGGGCAAGCTTGCTGCATGTTTGTCCTGATTTAGAATAACACGTGCGCTCTCACTATAATGAGCTGGACATCAGTTTTTCTCTCCCACTTTCAATCCAGAGGGAGCCGAGAGATGTGAGAAGGCTCAATGGCTCCACCCATTTCAGCCTGAATGCATAAGAGTGACGTGTCAGGAGGAGCACAAGCATAGCAACAGAAGCACATGCTTGCTAACTGTCATCACTTGGAGCATCCGTTTACATCGATGAAAAACAACCCTCAGGCACACAAACAAAGAAGCTTTATCTTTAATGCCCCACACTAAACCCCTCTCCCTGCTCTTCTTTATAATCTATCATGATATTGTCATCCTGTCTGGCCAATGAAACACACCTCACAACCTAAACACAAGCTCCTGTCCCACTGCAACAGAACATCAACAGATGTAAAGCATTGTGATTATGGTGTAAACACAGAGCCAGCAAAGCTTTCTGAAAACCTGAGGTTATCCTGAGATTAGACTCAGATTAAACCTGGACTACCATGAGGGGATACTGAGATCAGACTAAAACTAAACTGGACTTCCCTCAGGTAATGGGGAAACCAGATTGTTCTTTGATGAAATAGGTGTAAGGTTAAATGCAGAGAACTCTGAGATCATACAAAGGTAACATCCTGATATTGCTTGGATCAACAGAGATCAGAACCCAAGGCTCACCTGACGTGGGGGCCGGGGCGCAGTGGGTCTCTGATGGCACGTGCAGCACTGGGCAGAGTGCGGCGGTTGGCAGTAGAATAGTCGGGCTCCAGTTCATACGGCTCTTCATCGTCTGGCACGAGGCTGCGTCGGTCGTCCTCCAGGCCGTAAGGCTCCGGCTGGAAGCGTTCCGGCTGTGAGCGGTTGAGGTCCACTGTGCTGCTGCCTCCCACGGGGACCTGCGGCTGTGCCATGTGGCCGTAATCGTCCCTGCGGATTGGCAAGGTGTAGCTGTTCTCCATGCGATAGCCATAGGGCCGGTAGGGCCGGTAGTTGAGGCCACGTGAGAGGCTACCGTAGTTGTCGCAGACGTCCCCGTAGGCATCGTGTGGGCTGTAGTACGAGTCTCCATAGTTGCTGTGGTTGTAGGAGCGTGTGAGCGTAGACGTGGCTTGAGGTGTGACGAAGCGCTCACCGTTCTTCATGAAGCGACGGTCGATGGAGTCCGTGTAGCTGCCCAGGGGCGAAGAGCCGTCAGCAATTGGCAGTCCATCTGGACCCAAAGGCACCTGACGCACGGTACGGGTCGTTACAGTCTTCACCATCTTCGTCACCTGGGAAACCAAATAAATAAAGACGATGGCAAGAATAAATTTAAAAAATGAATAAATAATAAATAAATAAATAAATAAATAAATAAATAAATATTGTGAAGAAAGGTCAAGTACATGGAGTATGTTCTCCAGCACAGTGAATGTGTCATTTTAAAAGTTTAGAACTAAAAGCTTCAGACTGTTTTATTAATTATAACTCATAATCATAAACCAGTTTAGAAGGAAAAAAACAAGATGAATAATTAAAATCCGAGTCGTGTGGTGATGAATGGGAAGAAGATGCCTCAGAGTGTGTAAAAGCTCTCGGTGGTGATTACATTAGGGTGATGAATAAAAGCTGGCTGCATGAACTCAGTGCTGATATTTCCACCACACACCATGCTACCGAAGTTCACTTAATAACGAGCAGGACGTGAAAGTGCCGGCTGATCTGGCGGGGCTTCATTTTTCTGGTTTGAAGCGTCTCTACAACAGTACGTCTGCTTGCCTTGAAAATCATTTATATTTCTTTGACGTTTGATCATCATAGAGTTTTGCAGGATTGGAGTTCAATACTCTGGCCTATTAGATGAGTCACTACTAAAGCTGGATGGAGGAGAAAAATAGAGAGAGAGAGAGAGAGAGAGAGAGAAACAAGGACAGTAAAATAAAAGGGCTGGAAGGATTAATCATATTACTACACTGTTCTCTCGGGCCATCAATCTGTCTGTACGGTCAGACATCAATAAAAGAGTAAACAAGTGCACTCTAAATAGACTTGGGGACGGACCAATCAGGTTGCTGTATCGATCCCATACACAGCATCCAAAGACTTTGTGTATCCAACAAAGTGCTCTAAATAGCAATACAGTGATCCCTCGTTTATCGCGGTTAATGGGGACCGGAACCCCTCGCGATAGGTGAAAATCCCCGAAGTAGGATTGGCCCCAAGTTTGACCTTTTCACTGATGGTCATCATCTTCCTCTTTCTCTTGGGCTCATTAGAGGAATCTTTCGCAGGGGCACGGCGCTTAGGAGGCATTGTAAGGGCTTAACAAAAAGTTAATTTCGAACACAATACGCAAGACACAGTTGACAGCGTGAACGAAAGTGGCGAGATACAACAAGGGAAGAAGCTGGGAGAGGATGCGATGATGCGCAGCCAATCAGCTCAGATCTCGTGCCGGGAACCAATCATTTGCCTTGTCTGAGTGCCCGTGGGTATGTACAAAGCCTCTGAGAGAGTTTCTCTCTTTGTCTGTCATCCTGGGAAACCGTTTTTATCTGTATTTTTCGCTGAATATTTTTGAAAAATCAGCGATGCACTGAGGCCGTGAAACTTGAACCGCGAAGTGGCGAGGGATTACTGTGTTTGGGTTTATACCTGGAGTGGGAGTGGCCTAAACAGATCTGTACACAACAAGCCCTTAATCACTCGTCCTCTGTCTCTCCATCCAGTGTTAAATAAACGAGTGTCTCAGTTCGTTCTTCACAGGTCCACGCTGAGGGAGGAGAGAAGCCTCTGTGTTGTGTAGCTGATTCTGAAACCAATTTGCTGCCCAGCGAACTCGGCAGTGCTGTTAATTAGCTATTTTGTTGGAGGCTATAAATTTGTCTTGGGAATTAATGAGGCTGATGAAAATGAATCGTCAGCTGAGAGCATCCGTGTCGAGCAAGCCGTTTGCTAAAGTTTAATAACGCTCGTGGGAAACAGCTCCAACAAATCAACTAGGCAAACTTCGTTCCTCGTGTTGACGCTTAATCCTGGACCACAGCAGCTCCATCAGACGTCCTGACTTCAGGAGCTTTAGAGCCAGTGCTTTATCACACGCTTATCTCTGCAAAACTGTCACATCAAACTGCCAGTCAGCACTAGAGGCATCTACAGCATCCACAACACCTTCCTGTTAACCTAAAAAAATCAGTTTATAACTTCTGGCTTCAAACTGCTCCAGAAATGTTTCTCCAATTTCTCGAGGATTTTTTATGTTTGTTACAGAGCAATAAAGCAATGACATGAAAGTGTGTGAACTCATCATGAACACCCCCCCCCCCCCAACACACACACACCTTTTCTCTCATTTGTTTCTCTCTCAAAGTCAATAAGACAAAAAAAAAATGCAGTTTCTATTAGAAATAAATCTCCTTCGAAAAAGTGTCGGCATATCAACAAGCCCCGGTGTGTGAGCCGTTCCTATAGAAACCACACCCTGTTTACATTTACAGCATTTAGCAGAAGCCCTTATCCAGAGAGACTTACATTATCTCATTTTTTATACAGCTGAGCAATTAAGGTTAAGGGCCTTGCTCAGGGGCCCAACAGTGGCAGCTTGGTGAACCTGGGATCGAACTCACAACCTTTCGATTGGTAGCCCAACACCTTAACCACTAGGTTACCACAGGCCCTATATAAAGTGAGGGCATTAATATATAGCTGTGATGTGCAGCTACAATAAAGCCAGATGACCAAGCAGAATGCAACAGCTCTAACAGAGAAGAAAAGTTTTTTTATTCAGCAGAAAGCTCATGTATTAAACATTTGCTGTTTTTAGAGTCGGTTGTTTTTCTCTTTGATCAAAGCTGCTTTGAGATGCAGACTTTTTTTAAGCAACCAGAGGATCACAAACATTATTAAAGTAAACAGGACAAGGCTGACGACAGACACGGTGAGAAATGTGTCCCCTCCGTCACTATGTCCTTTCTGTCAGTCATTTCCTCTTCGTCACTATGCCTCCTCCATCACTATGTCCTCTCTGTTCTGATTCCAGATCAGTTTGATGGAGGCCTTAATAATTTACCAGGAAGAAGGCAGTGTGAAGCATCAGACAAATAGAAACCCACTAGCGGGAAAGAGTGAAGTGTGTGTGTATTAATGTTTAATGTGTTCAGGTGTGTGTGTGAGATATAAACACTCTGCAGGGGTGGAGGTTATGTGGAGGTGACTGCTTGGTGAATGCGAGCTCCATGCTGAGATTTCACACCAGCGTTCAGTGGCTGGGCTACAGAGCGAACATAATGTCTGTGTAAGAGTGAGTTTCATTTCTGCTTCCTGTTCACTGAACTGCCCTTTTCACAAACAAGCGGCAGATAACCAGGAAAAGCAGTCGAGCTGAAAGCTGTGGGCTGTGTAAGAGGAATATTAATGAAACGGTGAGACCTTTAAAGCAGGAGATCTCATATGTTTAGCAGACAGGGACCTCTTTAATTTTAGAATAAATTCTACAGACCCAGATACGGCCTTTAGGGGGGGAACTGAGGGTCATATGATCACTAAAGAGGAGTAGGAATTATTACGATTTTAAATATTGAACACATGGCATACTAACACCACAGCGCACTTGCATCATGGAGACACTCATAATTTCATGCAGTGTAAGATTTGAGCTCCTCTGTGTGTGTGTGTTCGTGATTGTGTGTGTGTGTGTGTATGTGTATTCATACCTTCGTCTCTGTGCGGCGTGTGGTTCCATCCTCTGATGTCACCACGGAGACGTGTGAAGTGGGTGTGCCGGGGTCTTCCTCTATAGTGACCGTCTCCTCCACCACCTCCTGCGGCTCCTGCATCATGGTCAGAGACGTCTGGTTGCTGGGACTCTGCTCCTGTCAGACAGAGGTCAAAGGTCATCACCACAAGGAAGCGGCTGCTGTGGCACTGGTGTGCTTTTCCCGTTCACCTTCCGTTATTATTACAGCTTTAATATCACACAGTTGCTTAAGAGCCTCGGGGGCTTTGTAGGTGAGAGACGAAATGTCATGCTGAGAATATGAGACAAATATGGGATCAAGAGAGGAGATAAAAAGAGAGGAACACTGACTGTGTCTAAAGCCAGGTGAGGATGCAAGTGAAAGAAAAGAAGAAACAGATAGAGAGACTTGCAGAAGGTAGACATGAAGTGATCATTTCCTGAGTGAAGTTTTCTGTGTGGTTATCAGCCAGCAAGGGAAAATTGTATCAGAACCGTTTCTCCTCTGTGCTGCAGGAAGTGTGCCGTGTTCATCACCTGCACTGAGCCGCTCGTGGGCGAGGAGACGCTTCCAAGCTAAAAGCCTCCCACTAACGTTCAAGTGCTGCTTGCGTTCTAAAAGCAATATTGTGTGCTAATGACACTTTGATTAACTTACATAAAAGCCTGTTAAGAGGCAGATTTTAATGTCATTCCCTGTTTATTTGCTGCAAACTGAAAGATGAAAGCGAGGAGCCGCAGATACGGGTGTGCCGTTGAGAGTCAGGGAGACGTGGCTGTGGGAGGCGGGAAAGTGAAAAGCCGTGTTCTTTTCTCACCTCTGGAGTGTGTGCGCAGTGAGTTAGTGTGATGGAAGGAGGATGCCTGTCAATCGGAATAACAGCGTCTGACACCACGGCTCTTTTACAGCACAGTGCCTATGGCGGGTCATGCTGATGACAGTGCGATGCCTCGCAGCTCCAGCACCAGATTCTCCACTGAATCAAAGAAAGATGACTTTGAAATGAGACGAGAGGCAGCGACAGACAGAGGAAGCGGCCTCTAATAAAGCAGGCTGCTTTTAGAAATGCCCTAACTTTGTGAAATACAGGGAAATGTTTTGTTGTTTTTTTATCAGGTGAGGGTATACATGAGGAACATTTCTTTTAGACATAGGTCTCCTTCTTAAACAAATAAAAATATTTGGTAAAAATGATGCTACACTGCTGAGTTAGTGCTTAAACTGGTTTTCTGGTTAAATAAACATTTTTGCTTTGCAACATCTAAGCTCCGGGTTGACAGAAAGGCAACTTAACTAACAACTGGTTACAGCCGCACAAGAGCATCTCAACATGTGAAACCTGCCATAGCTGAAGAGCACATCAGGTTCCACACCTGGACTGACTCACACACACTGAGAGACAGCTGAAGACTGGAAAGCCATCGCCTAGTCTTTCCCGCCAGTCTGGATCCTGATTGGTCGGATTGGTTTTGTTTACCAGTAGTGAAGCTGCAAATTGCAGGTTTATATCAATGACCTCGTTCTAGTAGATAAATGCAGCAGTGAAGGTTTCACCTGCAACATGGATCTGCTCAGTCCTCTGTGTAAATGCTTGTGTTGATGCAAAATGTGGACACTTATTGTCCTAGGATTTCTTTTGTCTGGACATGAAACACCTTGGCTTGTGTGTTTTATTGTTGGTCTTGTACCACATTCTTTGCGAGAAACAATGTTGGCAAACGCAGAGCAGAAAAGCTTTGATGCAAATAAAATAAACCTGCTTGAAGTGTTTTTTACAGCCCTGTTGAGTTAATTGGGCTCTCTGGAAACGTTCAGAAGGCACAAACACACACGGCCGAGCATGGCAGCAAATAAAGGACCAAAGCACAGGGATGAGATGTGGCGGGATTCTGGCTGACAGGAGAACAGCTGAGAGACTTTACGAGCTATAACACAGAAAGACAGAATATTCCTGACAGATATTCAGCAGGTATTCTGGGTTCTGTTTGGTCAGAAGGTGTTAGGGTTTATAGTAGTGCACTTGCCCTAATATGGTATGGTTTCTATAGCAACAGGAACCTGTACTGAGAATACTCCATATAAACTAAGCCTAATAATAAAGGGATTAAAAATGTATTATTTTATAACCCAAAAAACATATACACAACCTAGAGCTTCAGACCCATGAAATCAAAACAAAATGCACTGAGTTTTTACTAAGATTAAAGCAAGCATGCTCTGAAGAAATCATGAAGAAATGGGATTAGATAAAACCTGTGCTTCAATCTTCACAGCCTTCACGACTGATCCGCTCAGCAAGGGGAAAGATATCTCCAAACACACACCCACACACAAACACACACTCACACACAAACATACATACACACTTTGAGCGTCTGATACATCACTTGTGGTGTAACGACCATTTGACCTCTGACATCTACAGATACACATCGGCATTAATGCCGTTCACGCTCTTACATCAAGCAGACCTTACATCAAGCAGACCTTAGAGCTTCAGGATATTTTACTGTTCCTTTCCTGGCTGCTGGATGGCTTTATAGCTCAACCGGTAGACATGCGCACTTCCCTCTCGATGCTGAAATCACACACTTCGCAGCTCAGATGTTCCCTCTGCTTGTCTGTATATTATTCTAAATGAGAGACTTTGTGTTCCGTGATTTTCTGCATTCCACATTCCGCGGTCTGTGTGTTCTCTATCCCTTAGCCGGGTCTTAAACACACACACAGCCGGAGAGGGCCTCACGCTGGGCTGAAGGGTGCACCACCAGACGCTGCTTCCACACAGCAATATAAGCGGGGCTCAGATGGGGAAGCCAAAGAGGCTCCTCCAGGGGAGGGGGGGGGGTGTTTCCTAGCAACTGCCCAAAGAAGGAATGCCTGAATACCGAACAGAAGAGGGGTGAAAAGCTCCTCACACGGCCCACCAGTGACATGAACAACAACGGTTTACAGCGTTCTAACCTCTTACAGGACTGTATCATCACACGTGAATACGCTCACGGTCTAATCAACGCATCACTCTGACACTTTCAAAAGAAAGAGGCCCAATATTTATACACCAGAGCTTCTGAAAAGCTCAGATACCTTACCGTTTCTATAGCAACAGCTCCTTCAGAGTGACTTGTGAGTAAAAAAAAAAAGTATAAGAGCTGATGTGGTGAAAGTTTTCTATTAGATGTTTAACATTTACGAATGGAGTCTCCAGTCCCAGTGCTTTGTAACCAGTGACCACAAGAACAAACCTTTTTTACAGATGTATATTTGTTGTTGTTTTTTTGTGTGTTAATACTACATTTCAGAGATTTACTTAACAAGCTTTCAACAAAGCTCCTGCTAGCCAAAATGGAAATAATGTGTGGAGTAACATGAGTAGATTAAGAAAAAAAACAAGATGGCGCATTTCAGCTTGACCTGATTCTCCAGTCTGCAGCTAATTTTTTTTTGTATTTTCAGTAATCGGTCCTCAGAAAAGTTCAGAACAGGATGTATATCAAAGCGGTCTCAAAATGAAACGGGAAGAACACTAAAGAGGACAAAGGAGAACACAGATGGTACAATCATCTTGATCAGCATCATGACATCTTTTAGTTCACAAAAGCTCTCCCACTGATTCATGTTTCGAAACCAGAGCAAAAGAAAAGCTTCAAGAAGAATAAATGGAGCTTGTGTTTGTCTTGCCTGAAGGTCAGAACACAGCGTGATGGATTTGCTCCTCTTCCTCCGTGGTGTTCACCTTAAATCACCTGAGCAGCGCTAATTCACTGCACCGTGGCTAAAGGGATTTCGAATCAGGCCACGAGCCAGAGATCATTACCAGGCTTTTATACAATTAATCCCCTCGCAAAGACAGTCTGGGTAACCCTAGGTCATCCAATTTAGCCACAGTCCCTTCTGTTCGACCTTCTGCTTTGCCAACTCGCCGAGATGAGATCAGTAACGCTAACACGAGCTGGCCTTTAGCGCTCTCCACCGAGAGATCCAGAAAATATTCAAATCATGTGCTTGTAAATTCTTATGTAAAAAAAAATGAGAAAAAAGCAGAAGAGCCAGGAGAAGATGTGTGAAAGTAGCAGGAGAACATGCAGAGCACAAAGATGATCGTTATCATTTCTTAATGCCAGAGTTGATGATAACAGGAAGGAGCCAATAAATCACATAGAGGGGATGAGGATGACTGGCAGTGCTCCAGCGCCTCCTTTTCTCTCAGGTCAGAGGAGGAGAAGATTCTGGCACGGGCTCGCTGTTCGAGGTCAGCCAGGACGAGAGGACGTCGGGGTGTTAATGAAGCTGAGGTGGATTCTGGGTAGCCAAGTGCAAGCAAAGACAAGAACAAGAAGGATTCTGGAGAAGGAAAGTTAGTTTTGGAAAAAGCAGAGAGATGGAAGGGGAGGTGGAGGTGATGCATTATTTCTTTCTCTCTCTCTCTCTCTCTCTCTCTCGCCTCCTTCCTGCTGCACAAACTCCTTCACCATGTCTGCTCTTTCTCCAAACCCCTCACTCGCCCCTGCCAGTTCTTTTGTTCTATTGTGCAAAAGATGTGTGCCACAGACTAAATAAAATAAACAAACAATAAAATGTCTCGCTCTACAGCCGAGGAGGCTACGAAAGGCTGCTGCTTCCTTTCGCCATGGCGCAGAGTCAAAACGCTGAAGAATGCACCAAGCGCGCTGATGGATTTCCTCGCTGGAGTACGGAAATGTTCTTCTGACCAATCAGAGTGCTGTTTTCTCTTCCATTACAGAGTGATCTATGTGACTGTTTAACTGCATTAAATAATGGCTAAACAATACTCTGCTACCAAAAGCTATGAAACCTGAGGCCTGCGAGACAAGAACTTTTTGGAGTTGGTCATTTTTTTTTAAGCATCTGGAACAAATCAGAGGCGTATGGATCCAAGTCCACAAATCGCTGACATTCCTGGAACTCTAGAGGCTTACAGTAGGGTACGAGTTACACACACACACACACACACACACACACACACACACACACACACACACACACACACACACACACACACACACACGATAGGGAGAGAGGTAAATGTGTGGAATGTGAGCCATTGTTCTTGGCTAGAAGATTCATCACTGCTGTACAGCAGCAGTCAGGGTGAAGAATAAGAGAAGAAGCAGATTATTTCTACACAGTGTGCTGGAGTAAATATGAGTATAGGCATGGTTTTGGGTGGAGTCATGCGGTCCACTCCGTGATGCCATCACAGCACAAAGCGTTTGCTTCCTTCCTGCTCCTGCATCAGCTCTGAACTCATTTGCAGGTACAGTGTAGTGAGCAGCAGCCCAAAGCCCCAAACAAACAAACCCTCTGTGGACAAGCGAGCATGTGCTGAGATAAGCGACCGGACATTAAACTGCCCTGGGGAAGGGATTTAAGTTCCACATGGGGTCAGGAAGTCAGCAGCAGAAGCTGAGTGTATTGTTCCTGTCAAAAGCATTTAAACAGCTGTCTCTCTCTCTCTACTTCTCTGACAGTCCATTGTTCATCATTACACTCTAACAGTGTGACTCAATGCTCATAACGTGTGCAAGATGATGATGATGATTATGAAGGTGTTACAGGGACTGGCATCAGCATCAGGTTACAGCGATGATTGAGGGATGCTATGTTTGCATTAGGCATCTGATGTTTCTACAAAATATATTAACCGCTGGTGTGTTTCCTAAGTAAAAATATTGCCATGTTGAGACCAGAGTCTGCAGCTGCGTTGACCTCGGCTCCAGCTTTCAGCATTGTCTGGATCAGCTGATGCCACTCAGGAATCAGGAGCAGGATGGATAATGGAGCTCAAATTGGGCAAAACCATCACAGTGGCAATTTTGAAAGCTGTGTTTCGGTGGAAAGCCTGCTCAGCCACCATCATCATCACCCTCATCATCATCAACACCACCTCCAACCCTAACCCTAGCATTCTGATTGTTTTTAATTTCAAAAACGAAACTGAAGGAGAAAGACTGGTTTTACTGACACACTTTTACTGTGAACCTGTGAATGATGAATGTTCTGTAACGTGTCCACACATTACAATAGATCACGTCATCATTATTATTTTTTTTTCCATGTCACACAGCTCTCAGATCTCTGAACATCCTCTCAGCAGCTGAGTGGCTTTTACTCATATTAGGTTTCGCATCACTGTTATCATTCACAACTCGGGCAGTTTATTCAAACCTGCAGCATTTTGTCCAACAGAGCAGCTGATCTACTGAGAGCAGAGAAGGAAACATTTATGCACGGCATCGTAACCTGGACAGGATGTTAATGTTCCTGAAATCTGAGCAGAACCTCCTGATTCACCTGCACCATTTTCCCCAAGATGAAAAATAAACCTGTTTAGTGGCAGAGGAAATACAAATATTTTTCACTTTAACATAACCAGTAAGCGTGAGTTTAAGCTGCTGTGGCTGCTGCTGCTTCTGCTGGTGTTATCAGAAAGCTGCATGCGTGTGGAGCTGCTGATCTTCCGCAGGCTCTGTAATCAGAGATTGGATCTGTGTGAATTCCTCTGAGGGGAATCTGAGCAGCTGTTCCAGCCGTCCACTCTGACTAATGGAACACGAGAACCCTGCTCACTGTCCTCCTGAACCGGCCGCCATTATCTCTCCTTGTGGAGATGTCAGTACGATGCACGGCCCCGCCCTACTCAATAAGTGAGTGAGAGAGAGAGAGAGATGACAGGGCTTCGTTCCCTGTAATGGATTTCACTTTGCTGTCTTGTCGGTGCTGGTACAGCCGCTCAGAAGGTGTTTTTGTGATTAGTGTCGGATTGGATTTTGATTTCTCGGGTATTGCTGTTTAATTGCTTGTTTAGGTTTTTAATCATAGATTAATGACACACAACAAAAGAGCTTGTGGCTAATAAACTAATAGGCCAGGCGAGGATAATGCGTTCTCATTGTCTGCTTGCAGAGAATGGAGAGGTTCCCTGCACACTAACTATTAGTGTGTGTGTGTGTGTGTGTGTGTGTGTGTGTGTGTGTGTGTGTGTGTGTGTGTGCGTGCGTGCGTGTGTGTGTATTCCTAAATGCTGTGTTTGGGATTTTGTAAAAGCTTTAGAGATGTATGACACACGGGGAGTGTAAAACATGCCACACAGCTGCAGATGCAGTTGAATGAGTGTGATGTTAGTTAGCATGATGTTAGTGTGTTATGTGTGATGAATGAGTGAGATGTTAGTTAGCATGCCATTAGTGTGATGTGTGAGATGAATGAGTGTGATGTTAGTTAGCATGCTGTTAGTGTGTTGTGTGTGTGATGAATGAGTGTGATGTTAGTTAGCATGCCATTAGTGTGATGTGTGAGATGAATGAGTGTGATGTTAGTTAGCATGATGTTAGTGTGTTGTGTGTGTGATGAATGAGTGTGATGTTAGTTAGCATGCCGTTAGTGTGATGTGTGTGATGAATGAGTGTGATGTTAGTTAGCATGATGTTAGTGTGATGTGTGTGATGAATGAGTGTGATGTTAGTTAGCATGATGTTAGTGTGATGTGTGTGTGATGAATGAGTGTGATGTTAGTTAGCATGATGTTAGTGTGTTGTGTGTGTGATGAATGAGTGTGATGTTAGTTAGCATGATGTTAGTGTGATGTGTGTGATGAATGAGTGTGATGTTAGTTAGCATGCCGTTAGTGTGATGTGTGTGATGAATGAGTGTGAAGTTAGTTAGCATGCTGTTAGTGTGATGTGTGTGATGAATGAGTGTGATGTTAGTTAGCATGATGTTAGTGTGATGTGTGTGATGAATGAGTGTGATGTTAGTTAGCATGATGTTAGTGTGTTGTGTGTGAGATGAATGAGTGTGATGTTAGTTAGCATGCCGTTAGTGTGATGTGTGTGATGAATGAGTGTGATGTTAGTTAGCATGATGTTAGTGTGTTGTGTGTGAGATGAATGAGTGTGATGTTAGTTAGCATGCCGTTAGTGTGATGTGTGTGATGAATGAGTGTGATGTTAGTTCGGAGTCAGAGACAGAGACATGACCCTGCAGTCATCAGCAGTGAAAGCACTGGGAATGATCTCACTGACAGAAGAAAACAGAGCAGATTATAATATTACACTATAGTGTGTTTGTCTCATTGATGTGAACAGATCTTTTGGTGCATCTTTAAAGCCGTGGGGCTTCCTGAGTGACGAAGCTTGTTTACATGCTAACCAGCCAGCGTGGTGTTTTCCTGGTGAGCTGAAACTTTGAGGAGTAAGTCAAGAGATTGATAGATAAACAAACAAACAAACAAACAAACAAACAAATAAGTAAGTAAAAACAGGGATCTTCCTGGGTTTTAGTTCAGACACATTAAAATGATGATAATGATGAGTTGGCTAAAGGCCTGCAGAAGCACCAGCCGTCCCAGCTGTCCTTGCGGTGACTAGCATCCTCCAGTGAACCTGCTCCTCTGTGTATACATGTGTGTGCGTGTGAGAGAGAGAGAGATCAGGAAATTATGGAAAGAGTCCATGGTCATGGCTGCCAAATCAGATTAGGCTCATTTCAGAGGCAATGACACTGACTCGGACACCTGCCTCACTTGCCAAACAAATGTCCTACCCCAGCCTCGCAAACAAAACAATGAGAAACGTGTGTGTGTGTGGACATGTACATGCACAGAACGTTGGCACAAACACTCTTTGTATCAGTACAGGAAGGACGTGCCGAGAAGCTTCCTGTCTCTCAATGTCGGGAATGTGGCCCTACCCTTCCTGTCCCTGATAGAGAGATCTGCTGTCCACAATAAACAAGTTCAATTTATACTAACTATACACACACACACACACACACACACACACACACACACACACACACACACACACACACACACACTCACTCTTCTGTGTGTTCTGGTTAGTGTTAATGAGTGCAGGAGCTTGATGGGGGTTAGTTCACATCTCATGTGGAGATTTCACCGCTCTCTGTATTACCACCAGTTTGAGTTTGATTTAACAGCTTTGATCCACAGGTCAGTGAAGTGGAGTGCGTGCTGAGTGAACGCTGAGTGAACGCTGGTAACAGCCCCAGGTCCGAAGCCCAGACTACACCGGAAGCAGCAGGAGAATCTCTGACCGAAGTTGGAAAATAAAACTGAAGAAAATGTTAAGCTTGCCTTGTGATACCTCAAAGTTCATCACATAACTGTACAGATCAGACTCATGTTCTCAATTCCTCTTTCCTGTCTCACCGACCCTCACCTTGCATCATGCTCAACACGCTCACTTCTCTAACAGCACTGAACAAATAAACCAGCATGATTAATATTAGAGTTTAGATCAGAACGAGTCTCCTTGTACTTTTTATCTGCTTCTGGTTATGTTCATTCCTGTGCTCGCTAACATTACAACAGCATTCATACACCAGATGCACTTTGTTACTGAGTAACTGAACAGCGTTAACTCTTCAGTCCTGAAAACACTACAGACTATGAGAAAGCGCCGACACCGGGCCATCATACAGCTTCTGACCAATCAGAATCCAGAACTTTGATGAACTGTAAAATGTCAGTCATGAAGTCAATGCCATGAAGTCAATTCCAACTGCTGCAGTCATGAAGGAGAGAGAGAGAGAGAGAGAGAGAGAGAGAGAGAGAGAGAGAGAGAGAGAGAGAGAGAGAATGCGAAGGCGGATCTGGAAATATAATTTTTTTTTAGAAGAAGTGAAGAAATATGATCCCAAAGAACAATCACACCCTTCTGTGTCAAAACCCAACAGACCCAGGGCCCCAAAATAGCCTACAACTGCATTCTCATTTGGAACTATTTTCTCTCCCTCTCTCACACACACACACACACACACACACACACACACACACACACACACACACACACACACACACACACACACACACGCACGCACACGCACGCACACAGCTGCAGCAGGGCCGACTCCAGACTGACACAGCTAATCTAATCTGTGTACAAATCTAGTCTGGGGGCTCTGGCTTCATTTCAGTGAAAAAACACACACACTCTCTGTCCCAGGGGAATGTGCTTGCTCACTGCAGTTAGTGAAAAGGCAACACAATAGAAAGAAATCGCCGAATGAATAACAGAAAAAAAACAACAGCACCACGTTTTAAAAAGCAGGAGTGTCTTTAGAACAATTTCCCGTTTCTCCACCGTGGCACCGAATGAGACTTTCACTTTCAGACAGTGCATTATTGTGCCTTGACTCTGATGACCTCCATCATCTCATTAACATCCCGAGATTAAGGAACAAATGAGCTTCCCAAAATGCTGCCACTTTGCCTCCTTTATGTTCTTCTGTTCTTGAATTCTGTTTAAGGGAGAATCACGTCATCCAGCCTGAAACTGGAGCAGGGAACGCTGAAAAACTCACAGTGAGTCACAGTGAGTCACAGCGAGTCAGACTCAGGGCTTTGTGGGAGGTCTGTGGGTCCTGCACCTGCCTCAGAGCTTTGTGTTTGCAGCATATGGAGGTTCTGGTGGACAGAAATGGAGAAGAAATTTAGTGGAATCCCTCCAGCTCTTGAGGGGAGACGAGACCGCTCCTGTGCAACTGATTTGAGTCTAATTATAACTGGGTTACATCAGGGGCTGCCCAAGTGCTACATTTATCACCTGATACTGTGGAGTGTCCCGTACACCGAGCTAGCCTTCTCTAACACACTGCAATGTAGCAGAAAGTCAGAAAGACTCTGTACTGACACATATTCTAGAATATTCTCTCTGGCTACAGGGTTTACTTCCCACGTTTCTGCTTCACAGAAGTAGACTTTAATCGTGTGAGTTTATTCTGTGTTATCCATAAACGCTGAAAACCAAGACTAAGCTTCACTAAGACAATAAGACGGCCTGTGTTGGTTGGACTGCTGAGGATTTTACGACCCGAGCACCCGGAAATTCCTAATGCTTTCTAATGCTCCAGCCAGAACCTACACTGGACCTGATGTGTACAGGCCTCGAAAACAAAGAACATCTTATCCTACTGCAAATATGTGGACAAGGCCACAGGAGCTGTAAAAAAAAAAAAACTCAAACAAAGCAAGAGAAATAAAAACACACGGCAAGTTAAGTCTATTTGTAGAAGATTGGGGCTCCATTAAGACTCCAGGGTGAAAGAAAGAACTGCAAAAAGCTTGAATTAGAAAACGATCTTCCTGAAGCTCCTCAGCACCTGAAGCTCCTCAGCACCTGAAGCTCCTCAGCACCTCTGTGCAGAAGCTCACCTCTGTGTGGCTTCACAGTTTGGCATCAGGGAGCAAACTGACCTCCAACTTCTCCTGTTTGAGAGATGTGCTTCTAGATGTTACACGACTAACATGAACAATAACTCATCAATGGCACCCTGACTCCGGGGTTCCTTTTGCTCCAGATTCCACATACTCCATCCAGCAATATCACATCTCTCAAGGAAGAATCTGAGGGAGAAAACACAATAATCCTGGATCTCCTGCTTCATGAGAAATCTCAGAAACCTTTACATACTACAGAGATGAAGAAATGTCCTGTCTGTCTGACAGACTTCAGCTTGACATTTGGATCAATGGGAGTTCAGTACATCAGGCATGACCTAAGGAAAAAACTATGAGCCTGGAATGGAATTAAAAAACAAACAAACAAACAAAAAAACTTCAACAAACTACACTGACAAACACCACATGTCAAATAAACTGCTTTTCCAACCTTTCTGCCCTGTCACACGTCCCATTAGATAATGCGCCATTACCCCAATGTGTGTAAAAAGCTGTCACGTCTTCCTGTGTTTGTAAACAGCAGAGACTATGACAGAAAGAAGATCCTGTCCTCTTCTTCCTCTTTAATGGTGCTGTAGCTTTAAGCTGCTTCACTGAACAAACAATTCTCTAAGTTACTCCTGCAGCAGGTCCACAGCTGGGGTTGATCCACACACACACACACACACACACACACACACACACACACACACACACACACACACAGACACACGCACACGCACATGGACACACACATACACACACATATATATCAGTTACATAGCTGGAGGAAGCTGAACAGAATAATCATTTTTCTAAAGATTGTCAAGAACTGAACGTTTCATGCTTCAGACACACTGTGTCTCGGGAGGACTTTTGCTGTCTGAGGAAGAGGAGATTTTCCTGTTCATCTGATTGATTTATTTACAACTCTGAAACGTTTTTCACAGAAGTAGTTTGAAATGAAAATAAAAACCAGGAGAAATGCTTCCACTCCTCCACGCTTGAGATGCTAGAAGCTCGTCTATGCTAATACACAGCGCTTGCCCTTTCCCTGAACTCCAACCAGCTCACGCTTCTGATTACCAACTGGAAGCAAGCACAGAAATCACAGATCATCGGAGCTGAAAGGGCAGCTTTCTCCCACCGGTGCAAGTCGATGCTGTGCATGAGTCAGAGCGAGTCCTGCTCCATGCAGTGGCTGGCTGCTGTTTAATTCAGGTTTCCTGCATATCAGATGGGACTGTCTGTACCGCTCGAGAGAGACGCGACCACACTATCCTTCCCCCTCTTCGCTCCATACATTATTCATCCTAATTATTTGGATTGAAATTCAGTTCCAGCTGCTCTTACGCCTGTGTCCCTTTCTCCGACTCGCTCTGCACCCGTGCGTCTAATCAAAAGTTCAGAGCGTGTATCAAAAATCATTAGGCGGAGACAGCATAAATAAATAAAGGCGTGCTTAATGACTACACAGAGGCTAAACGTGTCAGCATTAGTATTCCCTTTCCGCCGCTTGGACGCCTTTCATTTCTAAAATCTGCGACACTGAGAACATGAAATGGACTGAGCGCACGGATTTTAAGGAAGCTGTGATTAAGATGCATTCTATAAGACTAGAGGGAAGGAAAGGAGGTGAGCAGAGAAAAAGCTGTGGACACTTTTGGATGAAGGATGGAACTCCAGCATGACATGTGGTTCGGTTAATGGATTAAAAGCTCCAGAAGTGGGGCAGAGAGGAGGAGGAGGAGGAGGAGGAATCAGAATCGACCTCATCCATTTGGTCAATAGTGCTCGGAAATATGAGCGCTTGGAACCGGAGCAAACCTCGCTCTGCTCCTCACCTCTCAAGAAACCTTCTTACCAAAGCACGCCTTTAATTTGCTGCAGCAGAAGGAACGTGTGGGCTTCAAATTCGGTCGCCACAAACAATAGAAAGAAATTCCTCAGGACCTTCTCCTACACTGGGTCAGACCACCAAAGATTTCACTCCCAAAACAGGGTCAAATATGAATTAATCAGTTACTAAACTTTGGAGGATCTCTACAGAAACCTCTCCTCTGGACTCGGGTCTTACTCTGGTGTGCTGCTTTACTGCCAATTACAGCCTCCAAAAATATTAGAGAGAGAGAGAGAGAGAGAGAGAGAGAGAGAGAGAGAAGAAGAAGAAACGGACCAGTCGAGGTTCATTAGACAACTCAATAGAGCTTTAAGGAATGTCGGAAGCGCGCCTCACGCTTTTGTTCCCCTTTCACGTCCTGGTGGGAATGAGACGGTTGGCCGTTAAGAGGGAAAGAAAATGAGATGAGGTGATTGAGAGAGCTTCAGCGGTCGAGCGAACAGCAGATGACAGCTTTCCTCTCTCTGCAAAATGATTGCGTCTATTGTTTTCATGTTCTATTGATGATCAAGCAGAAGGTTTGGGAAGAAAAAAATTCCGCATAATTTGGTCTCCTTGGTGGTTTACTTTGAACTTTTGAAATTTCTTAAAACTTTGGAGAAAGCTGTTAGGGAGAAAAAAGGCAAAGAAGGAGGGGGGGGGGATAAAGGTAGCCAGTGGCCTCCTGTCTGCTTCCATTACTGGGGAAAGTGGAAGACGTTCTCTGGACCTCTACTTCTTTTAATGAGCCTGTATTGTGAGATAAAGCTGTGGGGGAATCTTGCTCAGCTGAGACACACACACACACACACACACACACACACACACACACACACACACACACACACACACACACACACACACACACACACACACACACACACACACACACACACACACACACACACACACACACACTGAACGCTCCCATCAGTGTTCCTCAATGCTCGACACGGCCAGAGAATTTTAAACGCTCAATCATCTGAGTCGGGGCTGGTGTCATATTTTTGCCCAAGAATGTCAAGCTCTGGGGGGAAAATAAACTCCATGAGGTGTGGAGGAGAGGGAGAGGGAGGGGGAGAGAGAGGGAGAGAGAGGGAGAGAGGGAGGGAGAGAGAGCGAGAGAGCGAGAGAGATTATTTATATTCTTTTTACTCCACAGAGCTGCTCAATCAGTTTGGACAGAAGATGTTGATGAATGCTCTAGAACAGCAGCTCTGACTGTAGTGAGAGAAGATGATATGGTTTCTATAGTAACAGCCCACGCAGAGACTCTCCTGTATCTCTGCCTCTGTAGATGTATCCTGCGTTACCTGAGCAAGAGAAGCTGTGCTAAGCAGATCAACTCTTCAGCTCTAATGATGGTTCAGTTTGCAGGTGGTCGTATTCGTGTTGACCGGCGTACTGCATGAGAAATGCTTTCACACGGCACAGAAATGACAAAATGGGGCACATGCTAACCGTTTCTGCCCCCGGGGGCACACGCTTCACATGGTCACTCTGTCAGAAACAACATGGCTGATGCTGCCTCAGGAGCTAACTTGCACCTCCCCCCCACAGGGCCTCTTCTTAGCCCAGCTGGTGGTACTGTGTGTGTGTGTGTGTGTGTGTGTGTGTGTGTGTGTGTGTGTGTGTGTGTGTGTGTGTGTGTGTAAAATGCTCTATACATATCTGTCAGATGAGCCTCAGTTCTTTTGAAAGGGAAGACGGAGATGGAGCCCAGTGAAGGAGGATGTAACAGAAGAGTGGAGAGGGGGATGAGGAGGAGGTGAGGGGAAAATGAACTGGCTCTTAATCGATCCGGGAGGCTGATGGATGGAAAAAGTGTCTCGGAGCACAAAGACATCGATCTTACGTCTGTATAAAGAACTCCCGATTGTGGCCATGTCAAAGGCATTTTCTCAAGTTCAAAGTGCGTGGCTTTATCCTTATGCAAACGTGTGTGTGTGTGTGTGTGTGTGTGTGTGTGTGTAAGTGTGTAAGAAAGAGAGAGAGAGTGTGTGTGTGTGTGTGTGTGTGTGTGTGTGTGTGTGTGTGTGTGTGTGTGTGTGTGTGTGTGTGCGCGCGCGTGAGTGAGAGAGTGAGTGAGTGATTGATTTGGAAGACAGACAATGAAAATGAAACATGTCCAGCATGTCCCTTTACCTCGCAGTACTGATTAATACAGAGCAGTATTTCTGTGTGAGTGAGTGAGTGAGTGAGTGAGTGAGTGAGTGAGAGAGAGAGAGAGAGAGAGAGAGAGAGAGAGAGAGAGAGAGAGAGAGAGAGAGAGAGAGAGAGAGAGAGAGAGAGAGAGAGAGAGAGAGAGAGAGAGAGAGAGAGAGAGAGAGATCAATCTTGATGCCTGGTTCCTTGTTTCTATGACACAAGATGATAGGTGTCAAACGTGCGTGCGCACACACACACACACACACACACACACACACACACACACACACACACACACACACACGAGTTTTTATCTCTGTGCTGAGAGGTGAAAATGTATCAGATAAATCATTTGATAAGAGTATGATTACCTGCTAATCTCTCCATGTCACCAGCCATTCTATACACACACACACACACACACACACACACACACACACACACACACACACACACACACACACACACACACACACACACACACACACACACACACACACACACGACAGATTAAAAGAAGATTAATTTCCACAAAATCAGGGCAACCCCTCCTCCCTGTCAAACACAAATCTGATCACTCTCTCTGTCTGTCCATCTTCTCTTTCTTTCAAACTGATACATACTGTAATTAAAAATGGGTCCAACAGTACATACATCATAAGGTACGTGTATGAGGTTGGACACACACACGCATGCACACAGACACAGACACACATGTGCGTGCACACAAAAGTACACATACACACAAAACTATTTGCACACTGTGCAGGCAGGAACTACAGCCTCTAAACATAGCTACTGACTGAGGCTCCATGTGCGTGTTTTTGTGTGTAAACATTATTCACATTCATGATGAGTGTGTTAGTTTGTGTTCGTGTGTGTGTGTGTGTGTGTGTGTTGGGGTCATGAGAAAGCACTAGGTTTTCTTTCACATCCAGCTTGCCAAGTGCGTTATTAAAGGAGTCAACGACATGTATTAAAGTAATGTTTTAATTTAGAGCTTGTGGTGAAGCAGTAATCACTGCTCTCAGACCAGTTCTGTGGTGTTTACAGCTGTAGAAACAGAAACTCTGCTGATCCTGGATCAGTGTGAACACAAACATGGGCTGGGAGCTAAAAGTGGTCGTGGAGATCCTCTTAGAAGCTCATATCCACTTATACATAGCCACTAACACACACACACACGTATGCACACAATCGGCTATCACACACAACCAAAGGGGGGGTCCTGCACATCCACCAGCAGTTTCTGGGTCAGTGTATCTGCAGCACACAATCTGTTCAGCATCGATTCATGTGGAGTGTTCTCTCTCTCTCTCTCTCTCTCTCTCTCTCTCTCTCTCTCTCTCTCTCTCTCTCTCACACACACACACACACACACACACACACACACACACAATTATTAAGAGAAAAAAAGACTAATTAATGAGGTAGTAGTGAGGAAAGTATAACACAGAGACTCAGCTGAAAGCCAGCAGGAAGTGAGGTCACTCGGCAGTCATCTGTCAGTTTGGGGGAGAAAATGTACAGATACGCATCCGAACCTTGTCCAAACATTTCCTGTGTCGAAAGTCAGAACCCCAGCAAGAGCTGAGAGTGAGATGCGATAAACTCGTACAGTATCATATTATAACTCCGGAGTTGATCTGTGCTGTGATATTAAAGATGACCTCCTCACGTGACATGCACAGCACAGGCCTGGTCACGACGCACTCAATCCACACAAACACACCCTGCTTTTCTGTCCCGGATTCATTTCAGCAACAAAAGCCAACAGGAATTTTGATCCAACTCGATTGGACAGGTGTTAGCTCTCCTCATAAACGGGCCAGGATATGAAGGGACGGGCCAGAATGTAAGGAATCTCACTCATGTGGAGGTTAGAGGTCACAAACTGGCATGTTAAGCATTTACGGAGTGTTTTTTTTGTGGTGCCGACGTTCTCCGGTGTCACCAACAGATTCAAAATGGTGCGAAGAGTCGTTTAGCAGATTAACGACTGCTGGAATGCATTTCAGTGCCAACTTCTTTATAGACTAGGAGAACAATCAATCCCAGACACTTGATCTTTAGCTTTGGGAAAACACTGGGTTCTGTATGAAATAAACGCGCTGGTGCGGCAGCTGCTGTGGAAACGGCTCTGTAAGGGAAATGCAGCGAGACAAACGCACTGAGAGGAAAAAGCAGGACATTCCTCTGCTGTCCAAATGCCTTTGCTAAGCAATGAAACAATGGCATGGAACAGCGAAGCTGCTGCTCACGGCCAATGAAGTGTCCAGATGTGCTAAATCTTTTAGACTCTGGCACTGCATCCATCGCTCGTGTAAATAAAGTTCAACATCATATCTGTCTTACTGATTAGCCTCAGAAATAACGCTCGACTTTCTCTTCTCACATGTGAAAGAAAGATGACACACGAGATGGTGAAACCAAATGAACACAGAGCATCCAGTCGAGTCTGGTTTACACACACAAGCTGTTCATTGTTCATCGCTGCCTGCAAATCAGGTGCTATTTAAGACGTTATACAGAGAGATTCAGACAGACAGAGAGAGAGAAAGAGAGAGAGAGAATTCCTCCACACTGACCTGTTTGACTTCAGCAGGCATGGCTGAGTTCCCGTGCGAACGCAGACACAGTGAGAGCAAACTTTCAGCGTGTGTGTCCTAAATCACTGTGTGGAAGATAAGCAGCTCAGATCTGCACAGCCATCCTTTCATCGCACGAGTGCACTCCTCCTCCTCCGTCCTGTCTCTCACATGCTCCGAGGACCTGAGCGTGTTCGTCTGAGGTGAGAGCTCAAGGTACAGAATCCACGCGAAAAAGGGTGAGTGTCAAAACAAACAAGCGTGCACACACACACACACACTCTCTCTCTCTCACACACGCATGCACGAGCACCGTGTGAAAAAAGTTGTCCCTGCCTGGAGAACAAAACCCCTGGGTTGAGTGAGGGAGGGGAAGAGGAGAACGACAGAGAGAGGAGGGGCGAGCGTGTGTGAAAAGAATCCTATTCGAGTTGTCCGGCTGTGTGAGAGTAACGCTTTCCTGCTCCCTCTCTCTGCTCTCCTCACGCTGCATCTGAGCAGACAAGGCGGAGAGAAAAAAGGGAGGGAGGGAGGGAGGGAGGGAGGGGGCTGACAGACAGACGCAGCTGGGGAGGGAGGGAGGGAGAGAGAGAGAGAGAGAGAGAGAGAGAGAGAGAGAGAGAGAGAGAGAGCCTCCACCTAACCAAACGATGTGCCAAAGAAGCACAATCCTGGTGAAGAAGACAACTTTTCCCTTCATCCCTTCATTTTGCTCTCTTTCTCTCGCTCTCTTGCTTTCTTTGTGTCTCTGTGCTTTGTCCTTTTGTCCTTCTGTCTGATAAATATGTGAGAGCCTTTCCAGACATTATTCAGAGTGTGAGAATGAATTTTAATGTTTCACTGAAGGATAATTAAAGTCTTATATTTCACCAGAAACGGTTCCTTCCACAGTCAAACTGCAGAGACATTTAACACCTATATTAGTTCTCAGCTCTACTAAAGTCTTTATACACAACACTTCTACTGGAGTCTTTATAGTGAACACTTGCTATATTCTCTCATACAGTGGGTTACTTCTCTAGTGTCCAGGTTTAAAAATCGAAAAGCTGTAGGCCACGCGTCGTCTCGGAGTCTGATGCTGGTGTGGTGTGAAACAGCTACAGCTGTTTGTTCGGTTCTCTGACTTTCTCTCTGTGCCTGGTTTCAGATAAGAGTTCATCACATCAGCAGGTCTGAGAGACTTAAACAGATCGGTGCGTTGCTAAGCTACTAGCTAGATCAAGGCTTTTTCACCAGCGCTACAGACAATAAACATGGTGGACATTTATATCTTGAATAATATTTTCTTTCTGACTGTCGGGGAAGTGTAAAGTGCAGACAGGAAGTACCAGTCCCCACTCCAACAATCTGACATTTCATTGGCTGTCCAGAAGAATTGCTCTGGCTTCAGTCAAAACTTCACTCCATCCCATGTATCAAAATCGTCTTCCACAATTGTCTTTCAGTAAAGAACTCGGAATTGCGACTGAATATGTCTGAATGTTTTCTAACAAGTCCAGCAACATGAAGACTCCTGAAGATTTCGTCCACCTCATTATCATTAAAATGATTTTTATAAAGTTTTTAACTTCTAGGTCATAATCACAGAGTTTTAGCCTTCTACAGAGAACCTTTCAGGGTTCCTCAGAAGAATTGCCTTTTTTTTTTAAAGGTGACCATGTATTTTCCACATAAAAATAAAATAGCAACATAATGACAGTGTAATGCACAGACAGAAATGTGTTGTTTATTGACTGCATCATTGAATCCATGAGTGATTCTTTGATTGAACTCATTCATTCATCCTTTCCTGAGTGCTTTGTTAACTGATTGAGTCATTCTTCTTTCATTCACTGAGTGCTCCAGTAATTAATTAATTCATCCTCCTTCATTCACAGAGTGATTCACTGGTTCATCTTCATTCACTGAGTGATTCATTCATTCATCTTAATCCACTGAGTGATTTATTGATTCGTCATCGTCCACTGAGTGATTCACTGAGTCATTTTCATTCCCTGAGTAAGTCATTGATTCATCTTCAGTCACTGAATAATTCATTGATTTATTGATTCATCTTCGGTAACAGTGATACTGATCCGTTTGTTCATCTCTATTCACCGAGCGATTGAATGATTCATTAATTTGTCTTCCTTCATTCACTGAGTGAGGTACTGATTCATTCATACACTCATCTTCATCAGTGGTCTATCCTACTCAAGGAAATGTACTAATGGTACTTTTGTTACTCAACATTTTAAACAAAAAACCCTTTCATTTCTTCATCTGCCTTAAATTGATCTATTTAGATGCAGCAGCACCGTTGTGTCCAATTTTCCTACGTCAGCTGAAAAAAACATGACCAGATTTTCCACTTCAGTTGAGAGTAAAAGAAATTTTTTTTCTCCATTTCCTTATAGCGAAATAATAACATATTGATATGATATTAATTTTCATTCAGGTGTTCACATTTCTACTGATCTGGACTGGAAACTATAGGCTATAGTTAAAGGCTACTATAAAAAGTAGGGGCTACTATAAAAACAAGCTTAGAAGAGCCCACACACACACACACACACACACACACACACACACACACACACACACACACACACACACACACACACACACTTCCTGTAAGAAATGAATAGTCAGCAGGTGAACACACTCCATTTCTGTAAAAACACAGCCGAAGCTGCATGGGAAAGAGACGTGTGGAGAGGCGTGTGCAGCGCAGTGACGCTGAGAACACATTTAACTTGTATGCACACAGTAATTATGAAGCCTTGTTTCAGCTTTCAAGAGAGTGTGTGTGAGAGAATAAAAAGAGCAACAGAACAACGCAACAATGCAGGAAAGAAATGCTTTGGTGATCTTTATCTCCGTCTACTCCGTGGACTGCTTATGTAATCTGAAATATGTCCCGAGACAGCTTCAGCTAATCAGCCCCAGAGCGAGTGCGAGATCAAGTGAGTAGGAGAGAAAGAGGGAGAGAGAGAGAACAGTAGAGAGAGATAGACAGATAGAGAGAGAACAGTAAAGAGAGATAGATAGAGAGAGAGAGGGAGGTACAAAGATAGATAGAGAGAGAAAGAGAGAGAGAGTGTGAGCAAGAGAGGTATAGAGAGAGAGAGGGGTAGAGCAAGAGATAGAGAGAGAGATGATTATAATAATAATAATAATCAGTCTGAGAACGGTGATCGACATCACACACACACACACACACACACACACGCATACACACATACACACACACACACATACGCACACACACGCACACACACGCGCGCACACACACATATGCACACACACATACGCACACACACAGTGCTGAGGTTTCGGTCATGGTGTCGTTAACTACCTTGCTGACTGACGGCCCTGTAAAACACCAATCACACAGAGGCTTTTTTATTTGGATGATCACGCTGTTTATAGAAACACAGCAGAGGAGCAAAGGTCACATTTCTCCAGTGACCCCTAAAGACTCAAGAGCCTTATTTTAAACACAGGAAAATGTTTGTTGGAAATCTGAGATCAGGTGTTTGGAGAAGATTTGGAATTCCTAACTAACGGTGCACTCTTTATAGCCTTAGCTAAAAGCTACCGTGCCTAGAGGACAGGACAAGAGCACGGCATAAACAAACAGGCTTTATGAAGTCTGGAGCACTTAGGGAGGTGAACGGTGTAATAGAACGTAATTACCAGGATTAAACATTAAGGGCCCAAGCGCAGAGTATGCCTGGGGAACGAGGACAGGCTCTTTGGCCCTGAGAATGATATAAACCAGTGAAAGAGAGCGGGAACGATGAGGAGGAGAAGAATGGAGTGTGTGTGTGGGGACACAATAGCAGTTTAACTGCTTCTAAAAACAAAAGGAGAGTGTCGTTTTATGTGAAAAGCCTGGAAGTAATTCCTGATCAGAGAAAAAAACTGCAGCAGTAAGTCTTAATGCTGCACTACTGTTAGCTCCTATTGTTATCAAGGTCACACTGGATAACATTTCAAGATCTGAAATTTGTATTTGTTTGTGTTAATTGAGAGGTCTAAAGGGGGGGGGGGATGGGACGTGCCACTGCTCAAATAAACTCCACAAACAATTTACACCTTTGCAGGAAGTGTTAGTTTGCCTAATCACATACTTACAAGGAAGCTCTGTGTGTGTGTGTTTGTATGTATGTGTGTGTGTCCTTGTTAAGCAGCTGATTTACAAAAGGTCTCTGACACTTTGCCTCGGTCACTTGGCATACTGGGTTTCCATTGTGTGAAGGGACCAAGAGAGAAAAAAACAAAACAAATGGCCTTGAGGAAAAATGCAATAAGTCTTACAGTCAGAGAGCTACTGTCCTTAACCAGCTCATGACCGTCTGATAAGCTGAAATAAAAAAAAGCAATCGCACTGAAGACGGCGAGGGTTTAAAGTAAGTAAGTAAGTAAGTAAGTAAATAAATAAATAAAGGTGAGACATAGAGACAAGCAACCTTCCTCTGACACCTGTGCAATCGATGAGCCGGAGTCCATGTCACTGAGGTGTGGTGATAGAGTGAGGCGCTCTGACCCGCACAGAGAGAGAGAAACACTGGAACAGAAAGCAAAGCATCTGCTCTGATACTTGCTTACTTACTACTGCCTTAAGAGTGCAATTGAATTGTTCTCGCATGTCTGATTCATGAGGTGATTCCTCACTGCTCGCTCAATGAAAAACTGGCAAGGCTTTCCGTTTTAAGTTGCACTTCAGCCAGAGGAAGGCGTGAGTCACAGGTGCTACTCATGGCTACTGAAATAGTGACTGATTCACGTCTCAGAGGCAGTTGAGCCAGACAGAGAGGGTTGGAAATAGAAAGAACTCACTGAATCCCTGAGAGCCTTCAGTGATCTGTATCCAGGTCTGAGAGCTCAAGAGAAATTTTCACGTATCCTTGTTTTAGAACCTGGACGTCTGAGAAACTCCTAATAAGTGAAGTGGGTGAAAGATTTCCACTCTCTGTGAGGTTCTACATCATCCAGACCAATCTGCATAGGCTAAGAAAATGAATGTCTTGTCAAAAGGGCTAATTTCCAAGCTGTCACATTAGAGACTCTGATGTAAATCATGGTTGGACTTTACGAGCAGGCGAGGATGCCAGGGCTGCAGAGGAAATGGAGATCATCAAAGAATTTTGCCGTGACACGGCCTCGGTATGCATCTCTGGAAAATAGATTGACACTCAATTTTCACTTTATTGGTTTTAAATTGGCGAGAGCACCACACACTTCTGCTACCCAGAGGAAACTGTAGCTGTTTAGTAGCACACACAAACATTGTGTGTGTGTGTGTGTGTGTGTATGTGTGTGTGTGTGTCCTCAGGGTTGGCGTAGTGACCAGTCGATGGAAGACGAGTGGAAGTTCGATGATGTGTGACATTTTGAAACATATGAGATCTGGACTTCATCAGAGACGAGAGACATGAACTAAGACAAAGGTGAAAAATAAATCATAAGATGAAATGAATAGGGTAGAGGTGAGGATTGGTAGAAGCAGTGGATTTGTGGATGTGAGGATTGGTAGAAGCAGTGGATTGGTGGATGTGAGGACCGGTAGAGGGAGTGGATTGGTGGATGTGAGGACTGGTAGAAGCAGTGGATTGGTGGATGTGAGGACTGGTAGAGGTAGTGGATTGGTGGATGTGAGGACTGGTAGAAGCAGTGGATTGGTGGATGTGAGGACTGGTAGAAGCAGTGGATTGGTGGATGTGAGGACTGGTAGAAGCAGTGGATTGGTGGATTTAAGGATTGAAGATGAGACTAAGAGATGAGGTGGCATTATGAGTGGCTTGTTTACTCTCTCGATCACCTTGGTTACCTGCATGACCACCTGTTGCCAGGGGAGGTGGTCGGCACGTGGCATGTTGGCACGCTCCAGCTGCAGTGAAACGTGGCGTCGCTCTTCCTCGAGCGCCCGAGTGAGCTGCTCGAACCTGGCCTCCTGCTCTTTCACCGAGGCCAGAATGCTGGCGGCCGAACGCGCCTCGTACTCCTCCATGACCGCTTGAACTTTGCGCTGCTCACATGGCAGGTCGGTTAAAGTGGGTGAAGAGTAAAGAGAACCGGGTTTTAAACACAAGAACCGAGACAACGTCAAGAAGTCATGCTGCGTGCATGCGCTGGGACAGAAACATAAGCATGAACTGATTCACGCTACACAAATGACTGCTGAGTTGTGTAATGAGGACAAATGGCCAAGTATGCAGGAAACAGCGACACACATAAACACACATCGCACAGGATCACTGCACTGTTCACACACACACACACACACACACTCAACAGTGGGAACACAATGAGCGTGACAATTACTCCTGAATCAGGGTGCGGAGAGCAGGGCGGAGTTATACACACCTACAGGTTAGTGGAGCAGGACAAGTTAGAGACAGGACATCCTCCACTACACACGGACACGGAGGAGAGACGTCCCACTGGCTAGAGGAGAGGAAGTGAAAGACAGAAGAAATGTTAGAGAGACACCACTCATCTTCATGGGTTTGAAGTCGGAGGAACAGAAACGATAAAATATGAAGAGCTTTCTAAAGGTCGAGATCTTTCACAAAGCTGTTCAGGGAAAAAGAGAGAAACCGAAGTCAGGGTCGAACGGAGGTGTAAAGGTGGAGGAGGCTAATGGATTAGATCCCTGCACTCCACACACACACACACACACACACACTATTCTCATCATGGATGTATTCCCTTTGAAGCAGCACACGGTCTTCTGGCTTTGATCATTTATTTATTTGGATCGTAGCTCAGGACACGATTCTCACAGTGCACGAGTGAGGCATCAACCGCGTCTCCTACACCGAGGAATCCACACGTCCCCTGCTGTTTACTCTTCCCCAAAGGGAGGGAAAGAACAGATTTCTCTATTACTCCAAGATAAATACCCAACACACACACACGCACACACACACACGTGAGAGACACTTAATGCAAACATGCACAGGGACAGAAAACAGAATGCAATCCCATGCAAGACATCATGCTGCCTTTTCATTTATTTATTTATTTATTTATTTATTTTGAAGTGGGTAAGAAAAAGAAAAAAAATGGAGGGATGGAAAGGTCTCATGACGATCAGGGTCTCAGAGGGGAATACAAGATAAGCCTTAACATTTTCTGCATTGGATCACATTCCCAACATCTTAAAAGTATTAAGTAATCCCAAGGAGCGTTAATCATGTCCTTAACATTATACCGTTCAAACATTACCTCAATAAGTTAAGTTATTAAGGTTTATTATATTTATACTTGGTTAAATTACATTAATAATCAGTTAAACTCATGTTTCTGCCAACTCATATATTTGCCAATTATTGTTCATTGTGTTTATTCTTGTTAGCATCGCTTTCAGTTTGTTAAGGTCACGACATAAACAGTGCGAGCTAGCAGAATTTTAATGTCACATATTTTAAAAACGTAGAGGAGCGAGCAGAGGGACGAACTGGACGTCACACACACCTACTACACTTATCTTTATTTTTGGAGTCTGGACGAGGCTTAAAATAGAGCAGCACACGCGAGTGGTGACTGATGGAATCCAGGCCAGTGGGCCGGCATTGGCAGCAAACTCAGCTGACAGCTAGACGAGACTTTTGACTGCTTTAGGTCCAACCTACATTCAGCCAGAAGCTTGTATTTAGTCGTGTGTACAAATCAGAGACTGCAGTCGGCTTTCTGAGAGTGCTGCAAAGGTTCTGCTCCCCCTGCTGGAGGACAAACTGGAGCCATTAGGCTACTACTGGCCGCTCTGTCTGCGTCTGTGCTACAAACAGAATGAATAAAGGTGAGACGGGAGACCCAGCAGGTGAGATATGAACAAAATCCAGGGAAATCTCCTGGACACTGTAAACTGTAAACACTGACATGTGGCCATTTTGTACAGAGAGCTGAAGGGGGCGAGTCATTTGTCGTTCCCTTGAGCCGCACGGTTCATACGCAGCGTGAGGAGGAAATAATCAGCATCTCTCTGTTACGCTTCAACTCAGCTCAATGACTCAAAAATAAGCTGCAGATGAAAAATGGCAAGCTGGGCAAAATCGATATGTCGTCCTGGCGGGAAAAAGAGAGATCATTAAGTCACAAAGCAGGAGGTTAGAGCAGGAGGTCAGCCACAAACCAGACGTGCCTGAGAGGTGGCAAAAGCGGGGGAGGGGCAGACCAGAGAGACCAGGAACACAAACCAATTAGAGTGTGGTCTCGTTTCATTACCCCTACCGCTCCCTTGTTCGCGCTGATTACCCCCTTCATCTCCCGTCTGAGGGAAGCTAAATCAATCGCCACCACACAGTCCACCTGAGTCTCCATCTGTGTCTCACTCCATCATGCTGACCTGGGGACAGTTTTAGAGAGTCACTCCTGACTAACCCCAGAGCAACTGACCTGACTGACCTCAGATCAGTACAACACATAGTAGGGCTGCAAAGCTAGCTTAAAGCCCTGAGTACACCTGCCACTCCCAAACACACCAACACACATCAACATACGTGCTCGCATGCACACACACACACACGCACACGCACACACACACAAAACCCACTGGAGGCCGAATCACAACTATTAAGAGACATTAGTACACTTTGTGTGAGGAGAGATTAAACATGCTGTGCTGTAGGTCACAGCTCTTACTGCTGAATGGCACTCTGGGAGATTTTCCATAATTTAATACACTCTGTTTCGGGCACCCGGGAGCACTTAAGAGGTCAACAGATTTTGTCACAAACTCTTGAGAAGGATGAAAACGGCACATTTTACTGAATTAAACATATGAGAAAGAGAGAAGTGTCTCGGTGCTGGGGGTTGAACTGTCAGGGGGTTGGGCTTGGTCAGTCAGTCAGAAAGTGGTGATAAATTAAACCGATCATTTTAGGAAAGATTATGGATGTGTGAAATCTAAAATATTAATTTGCATGTGGATGAAATGCTACTTTAATAACTGCTCTCTATCCCTGTGATGCTCCCAACACTGTGCTTCACCTCTGACAACAGGTTTAGGTTTGTGATTTTTTTTTTTGCTTACTTCCTCCAACACAATAAATAAATAAATAAAATAACCCTAACATTTTTCGTCATCTATCCACAGAATGAACGCTGTGTCCTGAGGAATGTGATTTGTGATTGACTGCAAAACAGCATCATCATCCTGTGTAGTGTTTCGGTGACATCATCATCTCACCTGTTTGCACCCTGTAGCGTTTGCCATAGTTACAGCAGTTTGTGCCATTGTGAAATGCATTATGAGTAAAAGGCAGACAGAATCTAATATCTTCTACACAAAATCTGCTTCTGCTGTAGGTGACAAGAGTATGTGTTTTTAAAGTCTTCGCTTTGGGGAGTTTTGCTTAGCTGTGACAGAAACAATAACACATAGCAGCTAGCGCCGATGCTAGCGTGAGAGTGTGGGTACAAACATGAAGTGGGCTAATACCAAAGTCTGGCTTTGATCATCACACAGTCGAGATAAACACACTCACACTCCAAACACACCAAGCACCCGAGAGACACCTGATAAAGGAATAAAACTAGTCAAATTGCCTGTAAACTCTCAGCGCGCACACACACACACACACACACACACACACACACACACACACACACACACACACACACACACAAAAAACCTCACCCCCACCCTTAAGGATCTCAGCCCCGATTTAGGATTCAAAGCCGTTTCTTTTTAAAGAACATTAAAGAGGAAGTAAAGCCGGGAGAAGGAGAAGTGCAAGATGAGGCTGAGCAAGCTTAAAGGAAAAAGAACGAAGCCAAACGCTGATAAGCCTCAGAACTCAAAAAGAGAGAGAGACAGAAAGAGAGAGGGGCCATTGTTTACCACTCAGCTTTTCTTCCCCTCACTTTGCCTTTGAAGCTCGAGCTCTTAGCTCTTAGACAGTAGTTGTCACATGTGTTGGTGTATACACGCGTGCGCGCGCGCGCACACACACACACACACACACACACACACACACACACACACACACACACACACACACTTCAAGGTTCCTCAAAGAGCACTGGATTCACATAAACATGAAAGAGAGCTGGTGCACTCTCGAAACGTTCGACTCCTCCACACACACAGTGCATCTTCCTCGTGCAGGAGTTTCTCCTGGTGTTCTTCGAGTCAGAGCAGTTGAGGAGCTGCAGCAACTCGTGGCCTCAGCTGCCTTAAAAGAGTTTGTGTTTTGCGGCTTCTCGACACGCTTGGAGGAGCTCTGTAAGGAGCTGAGGAGTGGAGTCTGAGTGTTCTTACTCGTTTCCTCGCTGACTGTCTGATCTGCTCTGAATCCTGAAGAAGAGCGAGATCCACAGCGTGTTTAATCCTGACGAGCGTCTGAGAGCCAGATGTGAGGAAGACGGAGAACAGAACTTATTCACTCCTGTTAATGTCAGTCAGGACGCACCATGGGCTGCTTTGAGGCCAGAAATTAAACGTGAAGAGTGACAGCAGGGAGAAAGTGCACGCACACACGCCCGCCCGCCCACACACACACACACACACACACACACACACCTCCTTCAGGCCAGGGCTGATGTGGGAAAGTTTCTCACAGTGCTGCTGTATCTTGGATGATGTCCAACCCTAACCCTAACCCTGGATCACTGACACACTTCAATCACTTGACTAAGACGAGCAGCATTAGATACAACACCTTAACCCCCAACCCCATCTCTGTCTCTCTCTCTCTGTATTTCACTGTAGCATTTCTTCTGGTTTTATTTCTTCATCTTTTTTCTTTTCTTTTATATTCCATCTGTTATTATTATTTCCACCTTACTCTAAATATTCAAGCCTTTATTTTTCTTTGTTCTCGTTTCTTCGGTCTGTATTCACTTTTGTAATCTCTTTCTATTTCAATGTAAAGCTCATACTCGTTTTCTTCTGTAAATGTATTTTTGACTTTATATATTCATTCTTTCTTTAATTAGTTCTTGTTATCTTTTTGTATAACCTTTTACATTTCCGCAGCTTTTTTTTTAATACTTTATTCTGGTTCTATTCATCATGTACAGTATATATTACTCTATTTTTAAGGCCGTTTTTTAATTTACTCTCATTCTAATTTTACTTTCACATATTCTTTATTTTTCTGTCTGATTTCCACTAATTATTTATACTCTTATTTGTCCGTTTCAAACTATTTGGTATGTTTTCTCCTTGCTGCTCATATTACACTTCTTCCTGAATCTAATGATCTCTCATTGTCTTTCTAATTTCTATTATTTCTACAAATAAAAAATTCTTCTTTCAGTAGTAATTAGTTGACTGAAAAGGCTAAGGCATCAGCATTTGGAAAGTTTAGAAGTTTAGTTTAGAGCGTTAGTAGGTTTTGTGTGTGTGTGAGAGAGAGTTGGAGCTCAGCTTCTCCACCTGTACGAGATTCTAAACCCTGATGTGTTCCAGCAGCTCCACCTCTCTGAGCACACTGTAATCTGCTAAATAAATAAAAGTGGGAGGCTCGCGATCGAGGCGCAGCACAGATTTATGTTCAATAATAAGGGTAATGGAGCAATTGTAGGAAATGCTGTCAGGGCCGCAGCTTGATAGATTGCTCTCGGTGGTAATGGAGAGGCATTTATCTCACAGAGAGAGAGAGAGAGAGAGAGAGAGAGAGATAAAGGGGTGGAGGTTTGTACAGTCAGGGTGGCGAGGACAATATTAGATGAATAACGATGGTGAGTAGGATGCATGCTAATCCCCACAGTTACTCTGTATGTGTGTGTGTGCGTGTGTATGTGTGTGTGTAAGGGAAGGTGATTCTCCTCGGTGTCTGATTGGCATACTCTGCTGAAGACCGCTCGTCCCTAATGATACTAATGATCCCTCATTAGCGAGCGCTAACTTTCACAAATCCTTCAAGAAGCCCAGACTGAAGTGCGACAGTGCGTCGAGATCATCACAGCCTCCGACTGTCCCAGCAAATCTCCTCCGGCATTTCTCTCAACAATCTATGCTAGTCCTGACATTTCTAACACCAAGACAACACACAAACACGTCTGCACTTGTTTCTACATCTAGACATCTAATATAGCAAATCATGTCTGTTAAAGATATTCACTAATTTATCCAGAAACCTTTTGCTGAAGTAACATGTGTGTTTTACCGAAGCTCAGCATCACTGATCCTTAATTAAAGACAAAGATTACACCACTATGAGGCGGGAAGGACGTCTCTTCACCCTGGCCAACGCTTCCAGATACTGAATCAGAGATCGATCACACTCGTCTTTCTGTTTAACCTACATTTGTCTAAAAATTTCCATTTTAAAAAGTCACTCTGAGCGGTGGAAATCTCTCCTTTAATGATGTTCATTTAAAGTCCAGAGGGGTGGAGCTGGACCTCATCCACCTCCTCCTAGATCCCTTATTCGTTCTAGAATAACATGGAAACAGCAAGCACTTATCCGCTCTTACTAATCTCCACCCCCCTAGACTACTGCTTTACTTCGGCAGGTACTTATTTCCAGGGATTTCAGAACAGCGTAACAGATATTGCGTCATCGGTAGGCGTGGCCTATTTGACAATCTAACCCTATCCCTAACTGTAGTTTTTGGTTGTCTATTTGTTTTCTAAAATAAATCTACCTGTATGACTGTTTTGTCCTTCGTAATATGCTGTTTTTTTTTGGTTTTTTTTGAAAGAGTGTTTTTTTACAAGACCTCCGGAAACACGCCCACTTTATTTCGTGGTAACGAAACCTCTGGAATTTAGTGAAAGCCGCTTTACTTCCCCCACTGGGAGGACCTTTATCAGGCCTGACTCCACCCCAGACAGGTTGCTCAGATTCCTAAAGTTCAGGACATTTCAGCTCTCCACACCCTGCATGTCAGTTCTTCAAAGCTCCTGAAAGACGTCAGAGACACACCTGTGACACCTCCTCGCTGCAGCTACCAGACATCTAAAATAAGCAAGCGCCGTCCGTTTGAAGGTTTCACTCTGCCACCACCGAGTGCGTCCACTCCAGAATGACCTTTCACTTCCTCACGCTCTTTCCCTCGGCTCCAAAAACAGAACTCCAACTTAGTTTAAAACAGAAAGTGTCATAGAAGGTTGTTAGCAGAGTTTCACTCGGCTCGTGTGAGTGTGTGTGTGTCCTGTTTCATCACCGCATGACCTCTGAGCTTCAGTAATGAGAGTTCTCAGCAGAAAGAAGCCTAGGCCGAGTCTGGAGCGTCGATGTTTTAATCAGAACAGAAAGTCGGCCGATGAAACAGAAAATCAGATGCGACTGACAGCCAGAGTTTAATAAAGAATCACAGCAAGAAGACATCAAGCAGGACATGAATATCTGAGGTTTGGGTGCCTATGTGTCCACATACAGACCGAACACAACCAGAGCAGAGCTTCCAGGTTTCACTCTGCAGCCTACAGGTGATGTAATGGCTGTGAGAATCCTCACTTCCAAAGAAAGGAAAAAGAACCCAAAAAAAAACAGCATTTCTTCAGAAAACTCTTCTCGAATCATCTTAGATTAAAAGTATTCACCAAACATTAAGTGTTAGAACTCAACACTCTGACAGATCATCAGCCTGTCAGATCCTTGTGTTCTCTGACTACATAGAAGCAAAGACAGCCACCATTTCCATTTATAACTGTCAGAGCTCAACATGCATACACAAGGGGGAAAAAAAAACAAATCTTTTTGCTGTTCATTCGTCTGTTCTTTATCCCAGGAACACTGTGTACAAAGCGAGGAGACGGTTGAGAAAACGCTGAACAGACATGGAGCCAACGTGAACATACACAAAGCCTGTGAGTCTCTGTCAAAGCTCTACCACCAGATCTGCTGAAAATCCTCCTGGGTGCTTCGGTTTAATCCAAACAAAATATAATGAGGTATAGAAACAGAGGAACTGGACCTTTAGCTACACTCACACGTGTGTGTTCAGCGCCACACTAACAGTCGTATAGAAATGATACCCTGTGTCTATTTCTATTTCCTGTGGTGGAGTTGATGGTGTGTTGGTTACGATGTGCACTGTGTAAAGTCTAGCACAATGTAGTGAGCATCATACAGAATATTAGATCAGCACTTTTTTTTTTTTACACAGCTTCCACAGATTCATCATCTGTTTCCTCTGACAGTTCTAAAGTGCTGAAACTGGAGACTCCATCCATCGTGGTGTGTGGTAGGTGTGTGTGTGTGTGTGTGTGTGTGCACACGCATGGTGTCACAGCAAATAAAACCCAAGCTGACACGTGGGAATTGAGCGATTTCTGATCTGATTCTTATGTTCTGATTCATAGCGTGGACATGACATGACTGGCGATCCAGGCTTTTTCATCTAGCTATACACACACACAAAAAAAGCAAATCATTGCAGGACACACACACTGATGTGTATTAATGCCTGCCTTTTGGACATTCTTAATGAAAAACGTCTGCTTTATCAAACACTGCTGTAAAGACGGACTCAGTGCAATAATGATGTCCTTCATTCAGAACCGAGCCTCGAAACAGACTTTAATAAAATCTATTTTATCATACAGGAGCACCGAGACCTACTGAATACTCATTCACAGCCAGTCTTATATATGAATTGTCATCAGTCTGAAACAAAGTGAGACTCCATCGGCTCAGGGAAAGTCGCCTTGGCCGTAAAATTCCCATAAAAACCGAGCATCAATAAAAGAGTGATTAATGTGGTGCTGGCAATCAACGTGAAAGCAGCAGGAACACTAGAAGAACAAAAGCTCATTATAATAAATTCAGGTTATTCTGTGTGTTTGTGACACCGGAGAACGTCACACTCAAACTGCAGCCTTAAAAGTGTGGCTCACTTCTCAACAGAAACTTGTTAGAAATTGTCTAGCGGGAAGAAAAACGGAGCTATAAACCCTGCGAGACGGTCAGATGTGTTATTTATGATTTAAACTCTGATTTGTCTGGACATTAGCATTCAGCACAGAGATTGACATGTTTTTCCCCCTCATTCTAATTTTCTTACTTTGGCAGTTAATTTCAGCAATCAGAGCCATTTGACATCTCCACCTTCACAAAGCTCACACAACGTGACAGGACCATTTATCACGTTTAGAACAACCTCCGATGAGTCGGAATGTGTTCTATATTGTTTATATGCAGAAAAAACCCACCATGTTCCTCCCATCATCAGAGATCCTCAATCACGGCCTAAGGATATAGAGCAGATATAGAGTGTTCAGGGTGGGAGGGGCTATACTTACTCTGTCCAATCACTGTGTCTGTGAGCTTGTGTATGTGGAAGAGGGCAGACAGCGTTCTCCTCCTCCTCCACCTCCTATTCCCTTTTTTACAGAGGATGTTTGGAAGGTTTTAGATGTGACAGCATATTTCTAAACTTTAGAGCTGCCCAGCATGTGGCAGACGAAGAGTTTTCGGTGTGTGTGTGTGGAATTTTAAACATCCAGAGATTATAGAGAATAACAGCTTGAAAAATCGGTGGTGTAATTTTGCCTGAAATGCCCATGGCTGAGAGATGGAGCTTTAATAAGTCTCTTCTTCTTAAAAGGAGAAGGAGATAAAAGGCATCTAAATGAGACACAGGTAACTAACTGCTTTTCTCTGACTATTAAATCTCGCTCCAGTGAGATGTCCTGAAGTATTTATAACCATGACCAGGCAGAGGCCCAGCGCAGGTGGTAATAGTTTGAGGCATACGTTTGGAGGAATCCAACAGTGTGGAGTTGTGTGTCGTCTCCTCACCCTGTTGTGGGTTACAGCACGTCCTGTTGCGTTTTATCTTTACTAGAAGTGGTGCTGCGTGCTTCAGGAACAACACTGCAGTGAGTCGAGCACACTGAGCTCTTAAAGTTCATCAACAAGCTAATGGAGAGGAACGAAATGAGCGTCTCACGCAACCCCACGCAGCTCACGCATCACCCCCAGCATTATATACAACCCTTTACTGGACTTCCCATAGAAAATCTTCTGGAGAAAGTTGGACGTGAACGTGAGGATGAGGAGCACGTCCACTCTGTGTTCTTCATGATAAGCTTCAGATAATTCATGTAACGTGTAACACAATTGAAGTACAGCTCAGGAAACACGTGAAGAAGAACACGACGTGAGAGCGCTATCTCCTGCTGTGGGTTTGCTCTATCACTTACAAGAAACACAGTGGACGACACAGATGCAGGACAAACCTCCAAGCAGCAACGGAAGAAGGAAACCACACACACACACACAGACACACACACACACACACACACACACACACACACAGACAGAAAAACCTTCACAGTAATTTATGAAGTCGTATACATTGTCTTCCTGTATTGTCTCTCTGTTTCTCTCTCATTTGTACACTTGTACACACAAACACACACACACACACACACAGACACACACACAGTCTCTTTGTCTCTATCACACAGTCAAGCCGTGCCTGGACTTCTGAGTGTCTCAAACACTGTGACTAGTGCACACTTTGTACTAAATAACTAAATGATACAGTCATTCAACTCTCTCTGTCTCTCTCTGTCTCTCTCTCTCTGTATATGAACATCGGTGATTAGGGCACATGCAGATCAGAGTATTTGGTTCCGGGTTACTAAACCTCATGTCGGCTACCAGTGGCAGATGAGGGATTGTGTCATTATGAGATAACGGTGTGCTGCTGTGTGGTGGATGACGGAGAGCAGCTTTAAAGGAGGACACGAGGAAGATGATTGAGAAGGAAAATGTCATTGCTTCTCACCTCTCTTTCACCACGAGAAGTCCTTAAAATACCAGAAGTGCAGCTGACATTTTACAGATCCTTTTCTTTTTGTGGCAGGAGTCCATTAGTTCTCAGTAGCACACACAGAAACCTACAACCTTGGATAAATCTATGAAAGAGTGTGAGGACACTGGGATGATAGGAAGAAAGTCTGTTTATTAATGAACACGATGAAGGCCACACTGATTTAATCAGAAGTTCTGCCAGCATCTTTGCACTGACCTTCACTGCTGCCTGCTGCGCCACTCTCTGACTAATTGGCCGAGGAAATAAGTTAAACGACGAAAAATAAAGCTTTCCAAGTCCGCTGGCTTGGTTAGATTTGTCTGACAAACGATGACTCATGAGTGTGCGGCGCGTTATATGGGAACACCGGTTAGTGGCTGTATAATTAACCGCCGCCCGGAGAATGGAAAGGAAGCAGCAAGGAAGATGACAAAGCTGAAAACACTAAAATAAATCTGCTGTCTGTGTTTGTGTCCCCTTCCAGGTGCAGTAGATGCAGTGTCATCTCTCAGAGCTGAGGAACACACCTCAGATACACAGTGTGAGCCTGCTGGTGGAGATTCATTACACTCCCTAATTACACCTGCAAAATAAACACACTGTACCCCTGCAGAGATAAAACACCTTCACCTCAGTAAACCACACACACACACACACACACACACACACACATACACACACACTAAAGCAGACACTTTAGCCATCTTTGGAGCTCTGTTTCTGCTTCAAAGCTCATTAACTTCGTCGTTTATCGTATTCCCTCGCCGTCACGCTTCGTTTTATTTATTCAGTCGACATTTCTGAGAGAATTCAGACATTGATTTCTGCAGTACATTTAGTTTAACGTCTTTAAACATCTGTTTGTAGCATTTCCTTTGAAGAATTTGGTTTAATAACACACACTGTTTAAGACTCAGAGATAAAAACGAGACTTTTTTAGCCATAATATTTAACAACACGTTATTAACAGACGCCGATCACATTGTGTTGAAAATAAATACCAAAAAACTGCCACTTTGTTATAATTGAGCATTACAGACAGATGGCTGTGACATCCAAAGTGCTAAAATGACAAACTCTTTACTGCAGGAAAGTTACCTATTTAAATAAATCCTCTGATTCAAGCTGAAGTACATTTCTAATTCTTTGCGCAGGTTAAAGTAGAACATTTTATGAAAGAATGATTCTCCCAGTTTTACTACCTGATGCTATCACCAAGGAGCCAAGGAATGTGTGGGAAGTCTTTTCTAAAGCTTTAACATAATCTTTAACAACTTTATTACTAGTCTCTTACATGCTACTAGCTGACCTGCTGTGATAAACCCTGCATGTGCAGAACCAGAATTAAAAAGTCATTATAGTTTAGAAGTTCCCACTTCCTGCTGAAGTTCTCTCCTCTCGCTCTCCTGACTGGGTGGTCCACGAGGAGGGTCCCAGGATCACCACCCCGGGCTGTAGACACGGGCCAATGGAGTGGGAAATTACTGACACACACACACACACACACACACACACACACACACACACACACACACACACACACACACACACACACACACACACACACACACACACACACACACTTATTTAAACCAGTCACATTAAAGACTGCAGAGAAACATGAGTGCAGGTGCATCCTTATTAAACAACTCCAAACAGGTCTCTATGTACAACTCTCTCTGTCTCTCTCGGTGTCTCACACTTTCTCTCACTCTTGGTCTCTCTGTCTCTTTGTCTCTCTCTCTCTCTCTCGCTCTCTCTCCCTCCAAGTGTATGTGTGTGTCACTATTTCACTCACTCTCTGTCTGTCGGTCTCTCTCTCTCGCTGTCTGTCTGTCGGTCTCTCGCTGTCTGTCTGTCGGTCTCTCTCTCTCTCTCTCTCTCTCTCTCTCAGTCTGTCGGTCGCTCCCTCTCTCAGTCTGTCGGTCGCTCCCTCTCTCAGTCTGTCGGTCGCTCCCTCTCTCAGTCTGTCGGTCGCTCCCTCTCTCAGTCTGTCGGTCGCTCCCTCTCTCTCTGTCTGTCGGTCTCTCCCTCTCTCTCTGTCTGTCGGTCTCTCCCTCTCTCTCTGTCTGTCGGTCTCTCCCTCTCTCTCTGTCTGTCGGTCTCTCTCTCTCTCTCTCTCAGTCTGTCGGTCTCTCTCTCTCTCTCAGTCTGTCGGTCTCTCCCTCTCTCAGTCTGTCGGTCTCTCCCTCTCTCAGTCTGTCGGTCTCTCCCTCTCTCAGTCTGTCGGTCTCTCCCTCTCTCAGTCTGTCGGTCTCTCCCTCTCTCAGTCTGTCGGTCTCTCCCTCTCTCAGTCTGTCGGTCTCTCCCTCTCTCGGTCTGTCGGTCTCTCCCTCTCTCAGTCTGTCGGTCTCTCCCTCTCTCGGTCTCTCCCTCTCTCAGTCTGTCAGTCTCTCCCTCTCTCAGACTGTCGGTCTCTCTCTGCCTGTCTCTTTGTCTCTCAGTCAGAAGTAAAACCTCTGGGCAGTAGAGTTGTAGAAGGACTTGGTGCAACAGTGCACTGATCTCCATAACAACAGTCAGTATTACTGTTTTTCATGAAAAGCCACAGAACAGTTCAAACAAAAGTGAAGCTTCCTCCACTTTGAGAGTGACCTGCATAAACACATTCAGGATTTTATTAAATCAGAAGGCGCAGAAAAGCAAGTGGACTGGATAAGAGGCACACTGTATTCAAGCTCAGACAGAAGAAAGTGTACAACATCCATTAAGGTTCAGAGACAAAAAAAGCAAATGTTGCACACACTGCATAAGTTATGAATCACAGCCCATTTCCTAGAATCACAGACTAGGATCAGTTGCGTCGTGTGTGTCAGATGTTACTGCAGTACATCAGGGACAGCGAGCTGCTCTGGAGTATAAGACACAGCCCTATATTCTGAAATGAGGAATTGTACAGTATACTGAGAGCCTTAAACACAGTTTAGACACCTTACTAACTGCTGTTCTCAATCCTGCAGTCACAGGAATTAACAGTGGAACGTTAGCAACAAACTGAAAACACAATATAGAACTCGGATTTTTGCCATTTGTCAACCTACAAAGTGAGGAAAAAAATAAATCCCTGGTGCCCCTGTGTTTGCCTTTTGTTAGCAACAAGCTCCTCAAAAGCATGAAATGTGTAGGTAGTGTTCCAGATATTTGTGTGTGTGTGTATGTGTATTTTTCTGTCAGAAGACCTCGTTTGAAGGGCAGAGGTGCTGCTGTGTTAACGGCTGATGCACGATCATGTTGATATGACGTCACTTGGTGAACTCGAGAGATGTGACTTTTTCTCTGGTTCTTTCTTAGTCAGAGGTCAGAAATTCCCAGTTATGGGTTTCATTCAAACACAGATCAAAATCATATTCATGTATTAATTGTACTATTTATATTGTCTTGCGGTTTGAAAGTCCTAAATAATGCACAAAGTATAATGAGCATCAGGTCCTTCAGCACAGTAGTCCTTCAGACTACAAGCAGGAGTCCTGCTGCTCACTCTCAGACTCTCTTTCTTTGTTCCGTCCCTGTCTCTCGCTCTCTCTAACTCTCTTTGTCACGGCAGTATGTACATAGCTCAGCTCTGGGTTCAGCTGGTGCTGCTGCTGTGCTGGGAGGCCAGTGAGAGGTTTGTGCTCACATTCCTGCAGCGTGAGCGTTTTCTGCTTGATGTGGCTGGAATGTGCTTGTCCCGAGGGAGCTCTGCTCGACTGCTGAGGCTCGTTTCCCCGTGTGAAGAGAGGCGGTGAAATGATTTGGGAAGCTATTAAAAGAAGGCCCGCTCAAGAGGCTAAAGGTCTCGGCATCTCCCTTATCTACGCAACAGACAGACAGAAGAATTAACACCCAGTACTTCTGTGTAGCTGCTCAGACTGAGGAAGAACTCGCTTGCACTTGCATGCAGACACGGACTTGGCCTCAACACAGGATCCTGACAGAAATGAAACAGGTTGCTCATTTTACGTTGAACAGTAATCTGAAGAGTCTATTTTTTAGGAGATGAAACAGAGATGCTACAGTTATAATGAAACAATGAAATGTGACACAAAACAGATTCCTGGTTGGCTGCACTGCTCGGGTTACGTGCAGGAGCAGCGAGGAGGAGCTCTTTACCCACACCAGGCACTACACAACCAGTGGGCAAATAATTCGCTGTAATTTGAAGCTTCTTCTGGAAATATTATAATTATCTAATCAGCTCGAGTGTAAATGCAATTCTATTTTTGTTGCGTTCCCAAAGGAGCCCAGGCGCTAATTAGCGCATTAGCATACCAATGCCAACATGAAACGCCGTGTGCTTGGATTCAAGTGGGCCTCCATGGAAGCGGAAGGTAACAAATGATTCCAACAAGCTTGCTTTAAACCGCTTCTTTTCCCTCTGGTTTAGGGCTGGCAGAAACAACGTGTTGTTCAGCAAAATTAGTGGGAAATTAGCGTAAATGATGACGAACCAAAAAATCAGCAGTACTTGGAGTCCAAGGACTTGAGTGTGTGACTAATAAATAACTGTGAGCGCTATGAAGAGTGAGGACATTTTGCACAGCAAATAAAACACAGAGGATATTTAAAACGACGTTTCCTCTGTAAACGTCTAACAGCGATGTGAGGCGAGAGCAGACGGGTAACAGAGCACATGCTGGCGGAGTTTAAATAAGGAAGCTACTCATGCTGGACCAGGCTAGTCAAGGATGATACTGGCTGCAGGTGTACGAGAGCTCAATGGTGCTCAAACCATGCAGAAGTGAAAGCTACTGAGTTCACAGGGGAATGAGAACTACTAGTTTTGTGTGGGGGCAAAAAGATCAAATGCAAAAATAAGATCAAATGTAACTGAGAACATGGTCTTCCACATGCACCATGCAAGTGAGGGTCATTTACATTCAAGTCATTGCTAGCAAATAAGCTGATAAGCTGATATCAATCTGATGCTAAACATCACAATCTGTAATCACATCAACCTAAAGAGCTAAATAATCAGAATTATTCATGATGATAAGAAAGCAGCTAATAAGCAACAATTTCAGCACAGCTAGCTAGCGTGACGGTGTTGATGTGGGTGAAGGACAAGATTCTTTTTTTACGGTGTTGACTCTTGGGTTCAGTCAGTTTTCTGATTCATTCAGCAGTGCAGAGGTGGAGACCTACAACACTCCTGTCCTCTAGCTAAACTCCATGGGTCACTTTCACACACAGGTGTGTTGATGAGATTTGAGGGCATTTTATCAGAACAGGCGCAGGGTCCCAAGCCTGCCGCTGGCTTCTGATACAGTTTGATTGCCAAAAAAATGCTGAGCGAGATACGGCGCGTTTGCTCTGTGAGGCATGAAGGACAAAAATGGCGTCTGGTGCAGATTGGACAGGAGATCCTGGGATTAGTCACACTCCACCTCTCTCTCCTTCTCCATAAGTGTGAGAAATCAGACTCTGTCGCCTGCATTGACAAGGTCACAGTAAACAACATGTCACAACTGGACTGGGAATCTAGTGTCAATTTACTGAGCTTCCGAGTTGCACAAAAGCTGTGGAAGGTGGAAATAAAGGTTTCTGTGACAGGGAGGTAGGAAGAAACTGGTCTACTGTATGCTGTCTCACACTAATGACCCTGCTCCTGATCAAACATCTTACACATCAAACTTAACACTAGCAGAAAATGCTAGAGAGCTGAGAGAACAGATCAAGACAACATGCTAGAGGAGTGAAAACAAGCAGCTAAAGCTAAAGCATCCCAATATAGTAAATGGTGTAGTGATGCAGTGTGCTACCTCAGGTTGTTTATGTTTTTTAAAAAAAAGCTTTGAGATCCACCTCAATCATCAGGAAGTGTGAGGATTATGTCAGGAATTAGAGCTGGTATGAAACAGCAGTGTGTTTTATTACTCCAGCTTCCTGAACCCGAAAACTGAAGTCTCCTGGATCAGATTAAAACCTTTGATGTTCTATACACAAGAACATTGAGCAGTTCGGTCTTTGTGCTCTTTAACCACGGAGTCGTGAGTCTCTTCACGTCCTCCACTCGATGCACTGCATTACAGTGAAAGACATAAACGGCAAAAACCAGCGGTATCGACTCGTCTGGAAATCTCCATGGAGACAAAAGTATTATTGCTGATTGCATCATGGTGATGGCAGCAGACTGATCTTTTCCCCAGACTCGGCTGGTTTTTATCACGCCGTGATGGTCGGGAATGAATCCGAACAAAGCCGCAGAGGATGGCAGCTCATCGCCCTCTCGTTTCAGGAGACCTCTGCTGCAAGTTTAACAGCAAACTCACAGCTAGAACACTGAGCATCGGTAAACCTTTGACTCGTAATTTTATTTCCAAGCCTACAGCTGAACAGCGATATTGTTCAAGAATAAGGGAGTTTTAGGGTCATCAGTAGAGACAAAAACAATCAGCCACACAGTCACAGTGGAGCTGCTGGAGTCGAGCACAGCAGACATGCCACACAGCCAGATCATATACACAGCCTCAGAAATGATCTCAGAACACACTGAAAACTTTTAACAGCGTAGAATATTTTTGCATAATTAAATAGCTTTTTTAAATGCTTAGTTTAGTAAGCACTTGCCCTATCCTAGTCTTGTCTTCGTTCATTTAAAGGTGGGGTGCACTTGTTTGAGAAATGCTTCAGAAAACTGAGTCTGGCCGAAAAACAAAAACATGTAGCCAATTAGCAGAAAGGGCAAGAAGCAGAACCCGTGTTAATATAGATACAGCTTTCCAGTGCTGGAGAGAACTGAACGTCTTCCACATGAAATGGAGCTAAACATTTCACGGTACAACACACAGTACTACAAAAACACATTTGACCTGTATTACCATAGTATTACTCATTGAGTTCATTTATTGATAAAAAAATATCCCCTCAGCCAGCTGCCCCAGCAGGTTCCGCCATAATAGTTGCCTGGGTTACGTATGTATATGTGGGGCGGAGCTATCAAAACGGGTGACACCCATTTGGGTTAGAAGTGTGTTTGTTTTGTTGATTTCAAATGTCAACATTGGCTTTCAAACAACGTGCACCCCACCTTTAATGCTTGTGGTATTCACAGGCTCCAGCCTAAGGGGTGTGTTTTAATCCCTACGAGCTAGTTGAGCTTCACTGATTGCTTGGATTCAGTTTTCCGCAAGTAGAGGGAGAGAGAGAGAGAGAGAGAGAGAGAGAGAGAGAGAGAGAGAGAGAGAGAGAGGGAGAGAGGGAGGGAGAGAGAGAGAGAGAGAGAGAGAGAGAGAGAGATTTTTAATTCTTACCTTTAGTGAACATGTCCATCATCTTCAGTAACTAGAAGAGTTCATTAACAGTTAAAGTAGTTATAGTTCCCTGACCAAAAGGAAGCAAGCTCAGACCCCAGCAGCCCTGTAAAAGTTGTCTAACTGCAAGGAGGAATAAAAGATTCAGAGTTTTATACCGTCCATAAATAATTCAGAACAACAAAGCAGCCGGTTTCTGAGCCGAGCTGCGTCCTAAATAAGGGACGCCTGGCTTCGGCGCGTATCATCCTAATGAAAGTCATCTATAAATATATTCTCATACATAAAACATCTTTAAAGAAAGTGAAGCTCGGAGTGGACGAGCACTTCAGTCTGTGCTCATCTCGCTTTCTTCTAAATCAAACCAATTATGCAGATGAAGTTTACGCTTTAAAGGCTGTTCATAACACCTTACAGAATATGAACCGTAATAACGACAAAATCCAAAAACAAGGCAGTATGGAAATCAGTCAGGTTTCTAGCAACATAAAGGAGCTAAATATGATGAACTATGAATGGATTAAAGCACTAAAGCTCTAAAAACTACAGATTGATCCTTTAATGTGCTCAGCACATCTAGTCCGGAGATAAACACACACATCCTGACTGATTATGAAAGACATGTTAAGTGTAATTAAAGGCCCTCTCACGCCATCTCACAGCATCTCAGTCCCCAGACTGCTCTCAGACAAAGTGCTTGACGGGAACTGCAGGGGTGACGAGCATACATGGTGCTGTGAGATTGGGTTGTGTAACCCAGTGCTGCACCCAGCGGCTCAGACGATGGCAGGTCTCTCACGGCAGCTGACGTACCTGAACGCTTGTGCTTGTGTGTAGCGTGACTTATTTAATTGAGTGAATGAAGCATTCATCTTGCACCTTGACGCGCTCTAGAGAGTCCATTAGTGCAAAACACATCCCACTCTTTCAATGTAGAACTCTATTGTCTAGGAAAAAGTCTTCACAGTACCACATTAGACAAGACGGTGATTTGGCCTTGCACTGTTTTTGAAGCTTAAAAAGAATCAAGAACTTTAACTGCAGTCCAGTAACAAAAGATTCAGCTGGATTTCTTTCTGTGACTCAAAAGCCTAAGGGTACTTTGGGGTCTGGCTCGCAACACAACTATAACAGAATCACACAACCTACAGAACCATACACACAAACTTTAAATTAAGTGAAAAACGAATCATAAAAAAAAAACAGATCAGATCGAGATCAGATCAGACAAGCAGAACAGATCGGCAGGTGTGAAAGCACACTGTGATCGCCACAGAACATATGTATAATGAAAACAGGGGAATTGAGCTCTAATTATGAGATATGAGACGTAATATTGATGTAATATTTCTCACAAATATTTGGTGGTATGCAAGTAATATTTCTAAGAACTTGAATGGTCTGCTGACTTAGCTTTAATACTGACAGATGAATGATGTAGGATGTTTATTAGATAGATAAAATAGAAGCAAAATCAGAACCCAAATTGAGCAGCGTTCCGGTAATCGACTGCGGCCTGCCGAGGAAGGCAAGGCTGGCGTGATCACTGCTACGATGCTGAAGTCCATAAGAGCGCATATTGATTTCTTCAAGCTGCTGCCTTTTTCTCATCACACAGCTAATCTGATAGAGACACTTAAGATGGTGTTATAGATAAACAATTAGTATGGACTTGTTTTTCTTTCAAAACAAGCCATAACAATGAAGAAATCAATTGATTGCTCTAGTACTAATGATAATTTCGTATTCATTGTAGCGATTCAGTAAGTGGCGCCCGGCTCTGTCTTTTATATCTCTTTGTCGTCTAATGGCCTGAACTGCTAATGGTTCTGACGCTGGCAAAACCTGCTGTTACAGAATGAAATGAACGAGAGGACAAATGATTGGTCAAGGCATTTGCTTTGCTTCTAATCGTGATGCCTCTTGCCTGGCGAACACCGACAGCTTTAACACACATAACAGTCTCCTAAGCAGCCGCGAGGGCCTCTTAAGCACAAATAGAGCTCTGAATCAGCAGCCAATGAAATTATAGACATAATAAAGAGAGCTGCAGATCCCACATTTTAATGGTGTTTACCATGCTCTCATTGACTTCCTGTCACAACTTAAATGTGTTTAATGCCAACGCACAAGAAAAGGAAAGGCTTCGGTATGGAATATGGTACATGGTTATTGCCTTTTTGGTGCAACAATAACATCCGTGAACATAATTGAAATAGAAGATATTTGAAACATTTTCTCTTTGTTATAACACGGCGCTGCTGAATTCTCCATTCTGATTGGTCAGGCGCTTCAACAGCTTTGAGAATAATGCGCGTGTTTATTGTATATTATCGGTTCTGTAGTAACAGCTCACGTGGATGTACAAAAGAAATAAAACACTCTAGGATGTACTGTTACTGGAAAGCTTCATGGTGGTAACAATAACTGCTTCACCACACCTGCATGACTGAGTGAGTGAACACAGTCAAAAAAGTGATTTGACTCTGAATTGACTCACCTGCATCAAGTCTAGTGTAAAGTGATTTTGTTTGCAGATGCAAGTTGCTAAAGATCTAAATCAATTGGACAGAGGAGCAGCACTGCAGAACTCCCATGTGTTTTTGAATATTTCATGCTGAACATGATACGCAAAATGTGTTATTTACATAATTACTGAATCACTGAGTCTTTTTTCCAGTGCCAGTTTATGACCAATTTACTTTACTTTATTTATTTGCCGTTTTACTCTGACTGGTCAGAAGGTACGGATTCATTTTCTGTGAGAATAATTCATGCGTTTGTTCCAACACACTCCTGTAATTCTATAGTAGCAGCTCCTGCTGTCGAAAAAGAGGAATAAAACAGTACAGTCATGGTGCTCCTGAAAAAGAATCACTTCGACGTGGAAAAAATTAACATGACCGCTAAGAGAGTTTTATTCCTTACATAATACACATATAATAATACACATATAAAACGCTTGCCATTTTCCTATCAGGAAGTAATATCTTTTAGTGGAACGCTCTGCACTACTACACTGATATTAATTAAATCCTTCAGACCTCCAGAGACTCACCTGAGGAACTTAACTTAATGAAACTGGAACTTAATGAAAGTACGGACTTAAATATCGAGGAAGAACGGAAAGAAAAGAGCATTCGACCAGAACAGATACATTCCACTCACCTCGGTCTGAAGAGAAACGCCCATAAAAACACTCAGATCCTCATTAGCCCCATCTGCACAGAGCCTCTGATCGAACACGACACACCTAGAGTGCGCACACACACAGACAAACAAGAGAAGGTCAGTCAGGTCACATCGGGCATCTCAAGGGAAAGATCAGCTTTTGTCTTTCCTGTGCTAATGAAATCGTCACAGAGTTTTGTGGGGTCAGAGCTCTAGCTCACCTCAATTAATCCAACATGCTTCTCTCACACACACACACGCATGCACACGGATGTTGCTCTGCCTTCAGGATTCAGGATTGAGTCATCACTACCCTCGTAACGCTTAAGCTTTATAGCTTTATAAACAAACTCAAACAATATTCGTCAAACAACGTAGAGAAACTTTCAGGGGGAAAAAAAACATGTCAGACAGAACCCAGAGTTTGTCAGAGAACATTTCTAATTAGACATCATGAAGATGCAGGTCTGAAAGCATCAATCAGGGTTTTGGAGGAAAAAAAAGCCTTAAGTGTAACTCTTAACATGATGCTTCCACCACCATGCTTCACTCAGAATGTAACATCTGACAGAGTGTAGCATAATGTAAAAAACCTACAAGCACTGACTAAACCCTACACACACTTTGGAGCACAGCAGGTGAGTGAAAGTGAGCCTGAGGCTTCAGTATGTGTTGGTTAGTTCTGGGGGGAGATGTGTTGCAAAAGCTGGAACAGGATTAATGTCTTCAAATCACAGGATTTAATTTAGTCTTTGTTACTTTAGCGGAGACACTTCACAGCTAAACTTCCATGGAGGCTGCGCTGAGCACATGGAGGAGGAGTGATAACTTGCATGCCCTCTCACTCGTTTGTAAACATATGCCCAGTAGAAACACGTGTTGACCGTCTGTAGTACCATGTAACTGAGACCTACGAGACGCTGCTAGTTGTGAGACATGAGGCAGTTGGGCTACTGTATGAAAAGACCAGGGGCTGTGATGGAGCTGTGGAATTAACACTCGCTCATTTATTATTAGCACTGAGCTACAGAAGAGTGGGCTGTGTTAATGCAGACCTGCTTTATTCTCCTGGGGAAGTTTTACATGCTGACTGACTCATGACTCATTAATGAATTAGGTCCAACAGGAGGCCAAGCTTCAGTGTGAATGCAGGCATTAAAGCTCTGAAAAGATTCCTCTCGCTACAGCCAGCATGGCAGGAGCTCACAAACATTCGCTTCTGCTTGCAATTTTTCTTCAACTTTGCTTTTTGTAAGACATTGAGAAATATACCCACATAATATATCCACGTAGCTGAATGCAAAAGCATGCGTACAGTTAAGAAACAAGACCAAATTAATGGCATCATGCTGTTTATACTGAAACTATATTTCAAACTAATCTGAGCTTATTTCTTCATTTCCAGATAAATTAAAAAATAAATATGTTTACTCATAAACCAGCAGGCAAATCTTTTGCACACAACAGTACAGTGATGTTCCACACAATAACAAATAGGACAATTACCACTGCCAAAACGAGGGGATTAGTCAGAGGCTAGGAAGCCGGGAGGTGACTGTAATTGGATGTGGTAGCTCAGTGGTTAAGGTGTTGGGCTACTGATCGGAAGGTCATGGGTTTGAACCCCAGGTCCACCAAGCTGCCGCTGCTGGGCCCCAGAGCAAGGCCCTTAACCTTCAGTCGTTCAGTTGTAAGTCACTCTGGATAAGGGTGTCTGCTAAATGCCATAAATGTAAATGTAAAATGTAATTGTGATGCTACCAGCACCACGTTTCACTTTCACCAACACGACTGGTGGCTGAATATTTATGTAAGCCACTGTAAATGTCTGAACAAAACCTTTCCATTGAAAATTGAAATAAATAAAAAAATTAAAAATTAAATAAACTGAGTCATATTTTTCTTTTTCAGCCAGGATGTACAAGACATGCAACTCAAGAGTACAGTGATGTTTCACACAATAATGAGGTGGCATTAAAAATGGGCCAAAATACTAAGATCCCTGATACTGGTTTTAAGATAAGAAAAATGTAACAATTCCTACCATTTTGTGAACACATCAACACACAATACCAAACCCTCCCTTAATTCTCACCTCTTCCTTATAATAATGAAGGTCTAGCATGCGACAGAGCGCTGAATACAGACATTAAAGCTCTTCAGCACTGGGAGATTTCTGCTTTTTTGAAGCCACACTGGGCTCCAGAGGGAGTGCTGAAAGCTAACAGTCAGCAGCGACTCCCTCGTTGCACAATCTGTGCAGCACATAGAGCAGTGAGCTGATGGATTTCACACCCTGCTGCAATAGTGGAGCAATCCGGTGTAATTTGGGTTGTGTTAAAGGTTTCCCAGTTCTGCGCTGGCTGGGTCGGCTGGCGTTAAAATATCACGTCTGAAGGATCATTCAGGAAGCCGTGTTTAAAAGTCTGGAAAGTGTAGAGTGGAAAACACAGGCTGGGTTATATAACAAAACAATAAACACATGGATACCAGAACACCACCAGACTCTTCTTATTAAGTCTTTCACTTAAAGGTGCTGGATAATCTTGAATGATTCACACTTTAATTTCAGCAGCGAATGTAATGATCAGATCTTGGGGAATCTATAAGTATTTGCATAAGGCATTTCCCCACTACATCCTTTTCCACAGTATGGAGCATTAAACCCCAGTGTTGCAAATGGACCTGAGAGAAGCATGGTGGCGGTGGCACACAGCTGTTCACCTGCTCACTTGTCCTGCTGGATGGCTTCCTTGTTTACATTTCATTACATTTACAGCATTTGGCAGAAGCCCTTATCCAGAGCGACTTACATTATTTCATATTTATACAACTGAGCAATTGATGGTTAAGGGCCTTGCACAGGGACCCAACAGAGGCATCTTAGTGGGATCGAACTAACAACCATCTGATTGGTAGCCCAAGACCTTAACCACTAGGCTACCACACGCCCCTTCTTCATTTCTCATGAAGAATCGCTGAAGTGTTTTTTTGCCTCGACAGACAAATAATTAAAGAGGAAACTGCAGATGCTTACAGACAGATCATCTTCCTGTAGAGGCCCAAGCACTGGACCTGAGGAAGTGTTCTACTGCATATCTTATGTAGAGGCTCCACTGGGAAAGCATCAGATCTCTGTGCACTAAACATGGAGCAGACTGAAGGATTTCACCTGCTGCTGCAACACAACAAAGAGGTTTGGGATTTTTACTTAGTGGCCTTCAGGTTTTCCTGCTCACACATTTTTCTTTGTGCAAACGGTTGATAATAGAACTGCGCATTAGCTTCACAGCTTAAGACATTCTTATTCTTGAAGAGGAAAAAAAATCCTCCTGTTTAAAGCAGGAGGCTGCTGAGTGTGGCAATTCAAGTGCTTTAAAGAGCAGAGCAGAAGATGGAGGATCATGCCCCAGAAGAAACCCCAAGAAACGCAACAGGGTGATGGAATGATGCAAGGACGGTGTTAATGGAGTGAGATGGAAACTCGTACACTATATTACGCTAGCTCTGCAGCTCTATTTCAGTGTTACAACCTTAACATATTAATACACATCCTCATCTTGAGATCTCTTCTTCCATCCCTTGCACACATACACACACACACACCTGGACAAAATGTCCTTAAAATAGCAAAAAGTGCACAAAAAAAAAGCACTTTTCACTCTGAGCTGAAGGAGAGGAGGTCAAGATCTTCCCAGCATGCACTGCAGTTATTGAGGACACCTCCAGCCCTGCCTTGTACTCACACAGCAGCTGTCAGCCTGCCAGTTTTCTGCTGTGTGGATCTTCTTTTGTAACACACACTTGTGTTTTCAGAACAAAGTTCACTACTCGACTGCTATTTTACTGTCTAATGCACATCTGACAGAGAGAGAGAGAGAGAGAGAGAGAGGGGCAAGGAGGAAGTGGGGTAACATGTGAGAGAGAAACAGATAGAGAGAGACAGTAATGAGTGAGAGTTTGCTGAATGCAGGAGTGTTGACCTCCGGCTGAGAGACCAGCCGTCAGACGCAGCACACGGACACAACCAGTTCACCCAGTTCTCCCGTTTCTCGCCTGGACGGGTCACCGCTAGCATGAGGACGAGTTCTGAATATTCATCAAAAAGCTTAATTGTGTCGTTATCTCAGGATTACCTTTGAATGTGGACAGCGTTGAAGTGCTGCTTCTGTCTATTCTTAAAGATAACAGCAACAATAAGATCATTAACGCTTCATAAGAAGAACAGGGTAAAGAGGTAAGAGACCCATCAAACGCACACGCATTAAATCACCCAAGACCAAATACATCATTGTACGTCAGGAAATCTCAATGTCAAACACTAACTACACTAGCCGAAAATGCTGCATGACTTCATTTGCATACTGAAACATAATTGGCTGCTTTATTGTGTGACACAAGACTCTTCTGTCAAACTCCGTCCTAATTTAATGAAATTTCCAGAGCTGAAAGTCCAGAATTCATAAAAAACATCAAAAACTTCAGCAGACGGTCTGCTCCTACAGTGCGATGCTTTCTGAAACTTTGCTCCGCCCCCTGCTCTTCAGCACCACCCCCGTTTTCCTTATATGGCATCAGCATGATCACTTCAAAGCCATTTCACCTATCGAGTGCTGTAAGATAGGTGAGTGTACTAGTGAGGACTAAACTGTGGGATAATGTGGAACAGCTTCATTTCCAAACAAAACCTTGTCTTCACAAAGCAGTTATGCAAATGAACTAAATAAATAAAATCTCAGGGAAAGAAGGCTGAATGTTAGACAGATTTTGTATAATAAGTACGAGTTTATTATTATTACTATTAACATATTAATTCACCGGTTTGTTTTTGTAGCAGTGCATCTGAGGTTAATAGTTTAGAGTAATTTGAGTTATTCGTTTCACTGAAAATATTATAATAAATACAATCATAAAAGATGAAAAAAAAGAGGTATAAACCCATAAAAACATTAATTAATCAACAAACCCAGTTGTCCTTCTGAGACACACAGTCATTGTGAGCTTAAGCCTTCACTAAAAATAATCAACACAACTGAATCTCATGAACAATTCAGAGGAGGCGTGAAGAAGGAAAACCCCTGAGACGGCACGAGACAGTGACGGAGGAGAGGACGGTTGTGTGAGACAAACAGGACTCAGGGTTTAGGATGAGCAGACAGGATGAATAAGAGTCGAGGAATGAAAAACGAGACAGTCTTAATGATTACACAAGTTCAGACAATTCGGTTACAGAGCAAATCAAAAGGAAACGCTCACAGCACGACACGGAGCAGAACACAAAGAGAAAGCTGAAGGTGTGCGTTTTCCCCAGGTGAGAGAGAGGCAGACAGACGGACGGGTGGGGGGGGAAGGGGGCGAAGGCAGATGCAGACACAGACACAAAGGCAGAAAAGGTGCACAGAAGGCTCACAGCAGGAAGCTCCAGTGCACACAAGAGAACGGGGCAGCAGTAAAGAGGCACAACTGGGCTTTAAACTGAAACACTGACACGGTTTAAGACCTGCGTCTTCAATAAACACACACGATTAGGTGTGGAGCAGAGCAGGGTGGAGCAGAGCAGGGTGGATTGGAGAAGGTCGGATCATCCACAAGGTGTTAAAGGGACAAAAGTCAAAGACAAAAGTCTCATCCCACAACACATCAACAGATTTTTAAATGAGTCCCTCTCAGCCTTAGTGTTTTAACTACACACACAGTTTATTAACTTAGCTATATATATATATATAAAAAATATATATAAAGTAATGTATATAAATACATGTTCTCACACATTTAATGATGTTTTTTTCACATTTACTGATGTGTAATTTTCTTTAAACATCAGAATCATCACATCTCTATATCTGTGGAGCAACATCTTTATCATAGGAATTTCATTTGTCAAGATGGTGTATTGTTTCTGTCTCACACACACACACACACACACACACACACACAGCTCATTGCAGCATTCATCTTTTTCAGCCAGCTCACTGCACTCATTTCTGTTTGCTCGTTCAGAGGGTGATCACTTACACACAATTATACACAACTCTGAGAAAAGGGTTCTCATCCTCTGTGTGTGTGAGAGTGTGTATGTGCGTGGTGCTGATGGTATTAATGATCCTGGGTGTTAATGTGATACTGTTTATTTGTAATGAGATATGTGTGTGTGTGTGTGTGTGTGTGTGTGTGTGTGTGTGTTTGTGTATGCATGCCAGAGTGTTACGAAAGTGCTCGCTCTCTCACATTCACAAACACACAGACAAATTATATACATATATGAGAGGGAGAGAGAGAGAGAGAGAGAGCGAGCGAGAGAGAGAGAGAGAGAGAGAGAGAGAGAGAGATGCTTGATTACAGTGTATGACACATAGCCACATCAAGAATGGTGTAATGAGACCTGAGTCAGACCTGGAAGATGATGTTTAAGCTACAGATGATGAGTGTTTGAGGCCGTGGTGTTTATGGTCACTGGAAAATGTAAAAACTGCACTTTGTTAATGAGATTGTGCCTTTGTGTCAAGCATAATTTGCATAAAACAGAAAAAGTATGAGCAGGGTTCATAAACGTTGTGTATCTGGTGTATAAAATAGGAGGCTGCTTAGCAAATTTTGGGCAAATTCACAGTTACAGCTGTGATCTGTGGCACTGCATTGCATCATATTAACTCAGATAACTGTTTCTCGGTGAAAGGTGAGTGAGAGAGAGAGAAAGGGAGAGAGAGAGAGAGAGAGACAGACAGACAGGCAGACAGACAGACAGATTGAGGAAGGCTGGCGATCAGCTGCCCCCTGTGGTAGAAATCACTGCATGCGTTTGCTGTAGTGCCTCTGAATTATCTACAGTACTGCAAACACCACACACGCACACGCGCACACACACACACACACACACACACACACACACACACACACACACACACACACACACACACACACACACAGTGGCATGCAGATCTAATTAGGCTGTAAATCCTGCCTGCGCTGCAAAAATCCATCACTGGTGAGGTCGCCATGCTCAGTTTTGTACACAGATAAACAGACACACTCTCTATAACCTCAGTCTCTACAGTTAATGAGGCTTTGGGTGAAAAATAATCTCTCTCTCTCGCACACACACACACCGCAATCTCTAGATGTGTGTTTGCGCGTGTGTGCTCCTTGTGCCAAATTGCCAAACTCAATATCAGCAGTGGAGATGTGAGCATTCTCAGTTCTCTTAAACCTCGGCTAGACTTAGCCCACACACACACGCACACCCCCCCCCCCCACACACACACACACACACAGAAAATGAGGTAAAAATTATAAAAGAGATAAAGGGAAGGAAGGAGTAACAGATGTGCGGAGCTTCAACATACACCTATGTGTACACGGTGCTTTAGGCAGAGTCGAACAGAAAGTGTGTGTGTATCTTCTAGTATCCCAACTCCAACACGTGAACTGAAGAGATAGAAATAAATTTATTTGCAATGAATGACCTACAAATTACTGTTGAACCGGGTGGGAGGTGCTTAGTTTCTCCCCTGTCAATCATAGTGGCGCTAAGCAACGGTGAGCACCTGTGAGCAGGTGTATGTGGAGGAGGGAGGGTCTGTGCCCATGGAGACCTCTTCACTCTACATTACATCACTAGTGAGACTTGATTTGTTTGAATCAGCTGGGCTTTGAAGCCAATCTGTCAGGAAATGAACTCATTACTTCTCTCTGCTAAAGCGTTTTAAAAAAAACCCCAATGAGCAGAATGAAACACTCACAACATACACCGAGGGTGAAAGCACAGGAACATTAAGGCTCTGTGCTGGAGGAGCAGCTTCTCAGGGTTTTTAGGAGAACTTAACTGTTTCTCCAGTTCGACAGCAGCGTAGTGCGATAGACAGCAGGAACAGCTGATGGATGACCCCGTGTACCTTCTTATCCATGAACAGAATCAATCTCTCTCTCTGTCTTACACTCTGTCTCTATCTCTCTCTCGCTCTCTCTCTCTGTCTCTCTCCCTCTCTGTATCTCTCTCTGTCTCTTTATCTCTCTCTGTCTTACTCTCTCTCTCCTACTCTCTTTATCTCTCTCTCCCCCTCTGTCTTACTCTTTCTCTCTCTCTCTGACCTGGTTTTATTTGATTTTAATTGTTTCTTCAAGTTTGACTTATTCACTAATTAAATGCCTACACAGTCGTTAGATCTTATACATTTTAATGTCACTTGATTTCAGCCATTTAAATGTTGTTTTATTTTATGCACAAGTTTAATGTTCATTGTTCTGTTGCACACATTTAACTTCACACATTTTTTTATTGTACTTCGAATCATAAAGTACAAAGGTCCTTTTTCCTAACGTTCCAGGAGCTACTGAGAGTAAGCTTCTGAATTCAGTACAAAGTGACTCATCTATTGCCGTTTATTTCGTATTAATTCTTGAATAAAAAGTGGCAGGTGTGAGGATTATTCTTCAATTCCCCTTTAAAAGGGAAGCAAAAAGCCACCAGAGTAAAGTGTTTTTCTATTTCACCGCTAGGACGAAATCCTCTATTCCATTTCCACAGTCAACAAACTCAGCGCCCATTTTGTGCTATTAGTCGCCGCTGGATTCCTGCGGCTCTCCTGGTGTTGACGTGGAAACACTCAGAGTCCAGGCAAGAAAAAAGTCTGAGCTAAAGATTAGAGAGCTGTGAAAATGGCACAGTTTATTGTGGCTTAATCCAAATGAAGCCCATACTTCACCTGCCGACTCTCTCAATAACACACACCGCTGCAGATCTGACGAGGAGGTTTAGTCTTAGGAAACACGATTCGGAAGCGACAGCAACTTCTGCATCTATGAGCAAAAATCTTCAATACAGTGAAGACCTCATCGTGAGAGTGTTGAGGTTGTACACTGGCGTTACACACATGGTTACAGACTCACAGCCTTTGGTGTAGAGAAATAAAACACATACACTAGCGCTGAGGACAAACGTTATCTCATTTCCCACTCGAGAGACTCGAATCTGTGATAGCGAATGTGGAAAGGGAGTTCAAAATGGAGAGGAATCCAGGCTGTGCTGCTTCTCTAATGTTGCGTTAAGAGCTGGTCTATAATTTGAGACTCCGAGTGCCTGATGAAACCGAATGCGGAGGAATAAATACATCATTTACCTGAAAGTAGAATCCTTTGTTTGTCTGCCGATGACCTGCGAGTGCTACAAGTGTATAAATGAATGCTTCTTGTGCAGGCCACGCTGTCTACCAGGACAATTAATATAAAGATCCTTTTTAAAATACTCATGCCAAAGCAAAGGTTCTAACTGCAAGGATTTCAGACGATGAATGAGCCAGGTGACTGAGGCTAAGCCGAATCACGTCGGACACGTCGGCTGGGATGAGTGCATTAGGAGAGGTTTGCTTGATCCGTGGTGTTAGCTGTGAATAATTCACGCAGCCCAAAGGACCTGTTTGATGTGATGTGTTTTGTTCATGATGGAGAGGAGTGACTGTTTCTAGGACATGCAAAACAAAGTGCAGTCGGAGTTGACGTGTAGTTCAGACGACAGTTACGGTGGCCTTGGTCTGGCATGTGAAACATAAAGAAAAGCACCAACCAGATTTCTTCCTGTCAAGACCCTCTCAAGATCAAGCAGCTGCCACCTTCAGCTCTCCCCAGGTTCATGTCTGGGTTTAGGCCACTCATGGACATGGGCTTCACTGAACCTGAGCATGTGTGCACACTGAAGCAGGTTTTCTCCCAGGACATCTCTGGCTCCATTTATCATGATGCCTCCACCACCATGCTTCACCACAGTGAGGATATCACCAGTTCAGCACAAAACGTCCGTGTTTCAGCACATCACATCATCTTTATCCTTGTGCTATTTTAAGTGTATGACTTTGGTGGCATCACTCGAGGTTTACTCCTTCATAAAGGCCCAGTTGTTTGAATATTTCTGTTTGAGCTTTTAATCCAGCATTGTGTGCAACAACAGAAGGAGCCTGAACACTTTCTGGACCCACTGCATATTTAACTGCTTTCCTGAGGAAACACTATCAATTATCCATCAGATATGTGGAGCACAGAGCGGTACACTTTACTCCCAGAGCACAGCTGTGTACCTTTACTGTCATCGGTGATGCTGAGGATGGAAGATAACGTCTCACTTCATTCTAATTTTATTCTCCAGGTAAAGACACAGTTACGTGACGATGTCTATGGTTTACAGAGTTCTACGAGTTACCGGGCTGTTCGGTGCGGTATACAGAGCGCCTTGCAAATGTATTCAACCCCCATAAAACAACGCAATCATCTGGATTACAAATGCCCCTTGGCTAATGACTAAAAAGTGTTTAAGCCCTTTAGATTAGTATTGCAACAGCTTCAAGTCTGGTGGGTTCTTACCAACTTTGCATTGGCTCATGTGCAACAAATTCTTAGCAGGACATTAACTTGGTCCCTGTAGAACATTCAGATGTTCGTTTTCAACCATTCCTGCATTGTTTTGGCCTTGTGCTTGGGATTGCTGTCCTGATAAAAAGTTAATTTTCTCTCTTTCGCTCTCCTTGAGCAGTGGTTTCTTTCTAACCACTGCTTTCTCCCAGTAAACACTGTTGGATCAATGTCTTTTTACTTATGTCTTCAGTGGAGGTGGTTTCAGTTCAGAAAGTGGGAGCTGTTTTAATATTTCACAGGTGAAGGCTGATTATAAGTCCATTATGTCCTGGTTAAGATAACATCTTTCATCTGGAGCGTCTGGACCCTGGGGATCGAATACTTAAGCGAGGAGCACTTTTCAGATTTTTGATTTTCTTTGAATTACTCGCTGTACAAGAATTCATTTGGACTGTGAAAATTCACAGCAAGAGAACGCAAGATTGCAATAAACCTATCATGCCTGATATATTCAAATTATTCCTGCTGATAAACATACAAACAATTTGTAAAAGTCAATAATGGGAGAGTATAAAATTTCTCAGTATAATGAAATTGTTTTGTAAATGACGGCGTTTGCTTCTTCTTTGAGAGCAACACTCACCATGGCCAGGGAGAACAATTATCGTTCAAACGCCTCATTTACATAACGTATTATTTTACTTTTCACACGACATCCCTGAGGTGAACACACCCACTAACAACACACGCAATTTACCGAGTGTCGTACTGGCGTGCAGATGTGACTCATCCTCAATTTGTGTGCTGTGTGGAAGTGTTTAGACGAGAGAACAGGATGTGCAAGTGTACACATCTGATGAAGCAGCTTTGAAGATGTCATTTGGAAAGGAAGTTTGCTGGTAAAGGAAGGGCATGGACCAAATGGGTTCTAATTACAGCGTATCCAGAGAAGATGAATCCAGGGGAGATATGGACGGCCCTAATGCGCGTATTGCATGTTGGAGAATTTCTGATTCATCCTGTAAGTTGTATATGAGCTGGAACTGAAAGTAAGGCATATTTGTGTGTGTGTGTGTGTGTGTGTACAGCGTGTACAGTCCCAATCCTGCTATAATTAACTTCAGTAACTGGATTAATTCCCCTCTCTCGCTCAGATGCACTCACACAGTGGGTTTGTGTCGGATCATCGGCTGCAGCCACCGAGGGACAGCGGGACCACCGACGGAATGCAAATCAAATTAAATCCAAATAAGAATGATACGCTTCATAGGCACATGCACGAATAATGCTGGAAAAGTCTCTTTCAGTGGAAAAAGTGTCCGTTCCACAAAAGAGCTTTGCCGTGTCTGCCTGGGAGTAGAGAGAGAGAGAAAGAGAGAGAGAGAGAGAGAGAGAGAGAGAGAGAATGAGAATAAGAGACGATGGCAGCACAGTTGCCTGGTTTCCCGAAGCTACTGGGAATAAATGATTATATATTCCATACTCGCTAATCACCACTTTCCTCCCGATCAAATGACCTCAAAGAAAACTATCCCCAAGGAAGGGCAGCTGAGATCCGGGGGGAAAATCGACCCCTTCACGTGGCTAATTGGATGCCCTTTAAACAGCCCTTATCACATCACAAAACAGACTGAGGAAGCTTTACAAGGCCACATGGAAAGGAGGCTGAAGAAAGTCTATGACCACTGCAATTGCTTGATTAAGGCAGTAGTAGCAGATCCAGATAGAGCTGCAGTTGCTGGTTAAGGCAGTAGTAGCAGAACTTTGAACAGTGATTTAGGCTCATGATAACCTAGAGAACCAGAGGTAATGCATCTAAATGATAGACACTTAAGCACCTTTGTAAGCTGTTCTGGATAAGGGCGTCTGCGAAATGCTGTAAATGTAAATGGATCAAGGCAGTGGTAGCAGATCCAGATAGAGCTCTAATTGCTGGATCAAGGCAGTAGTAGCAGATCCAGATAGAGCGGCAGTTTTTAGATTAAGGCAGCAGTAACAGCTGCCTTAAGATATCACTCTCGGTGCTGGATGGAGTAGTAGCAGATGCAGACAGAAGTGTAGATGCTATGTAATTAGTAAGCGGGTGACACTGCAGCAGCAGAACTCTGTAATAAGCTGTAATGTATTGCGGTACTGCGTTTCCCCATAATGAAGACAAACAGTGCATATAAAATCATCTGAACAAATGTGAGGACCAGTGTGTGTGTGTGCGTGCACGGAAGTTAGCAAACAGATGAACGAGTACACATACACAGACACACACACAAATGTTTGCCCAAAGCCAACCTCTCCTAGTGCGCAGGATACACAGATATTCTCTCGGTCTCTGTCCTCACACACTGTGTTTTTTCCTCTCTAACTGAAGTCTCTCTCAAGGACAGAAGTTGACTTTGTGCTGCCACTCTGATGTCTCAGGGGAGAAAAGGCCACAGAAACTGATATATACAGCCAGTACACAACTGAACTTTCACATAATACCACACGTACACATACACAAATACAAAACATGCATCAATACAGAGAAACAGCAATACAGTGCTTCACTAACAGCACTTCAATATCACGTAGCTGATCAGATAACTAATCCACATTTACAGCAGCTGTTTTCGTTTACGTTTCCTATTCTATAAAGGTTAAAAAGCAATTCATGATATGACACCATACTTTGTCATTTTGCCATCATCCTTTCATACACATCTCGAGCTCACACACATCACCACAAGATGCTTTGTTTTAACACGGATGCATGATGAAATAAACCTGCTGTGTTTCAATGAGAATACAGAGCAAGATGAACCACAAAACAGAGACAGAGAGAAAGAGAGAGAGAGAGACAGAGAGAGAGAGAAAGAGAGACAGAGAGAGAGAGAGTGAGAGAGAGAGCACAAGGATGAAATGAAAAAAACAAAACAAAACAAAAAAAAAAAAAAACCACACAGAGCTTAAACAGATGGCTCTAATAATCACACATCAACATCCATTTATCTTCAGACTATCTTACACACACACACACACACACACACACACACACACACACACACACACACACACACACACACACACACACACACACACACAGAGCAAAATAAACATCATTTTTAAATGTGTAACCGAATTTAAACTCCACTGATGTCTGGTGTAATTTAAACAGATTTTTTTTTTTTTTACACAGAGTTTAAGAAGTGTTTAGATGTGAAGATATTTCACAATGAATGACACAAATCTCTCTTGCAGCACAAACCTTACAGCACGATATACATACTGTATTAAAAAAAAAAAAAGGGTAGGAGACCGCTGCGTGGACTGAACAGAATCGTGTAAAAGGGTTGCACGTGACTGAACCGAATTTGTTCTCACACATCCAGCGTGAGGATTTTAAAATCCCTAAATCAAGCACTGAGCTCACGCCTGAGCTAAGGTCCGGGTGACTAGATCACACTCACTCTATGTCATTCTTTAAGTTCACATCATATTTATTCTTGAATTTGACTGACCGCATGATTGTTGTTTTGTTGTGCATCAAGAAAATGCCTTCGAGAAATCTAATAGACAAACGTCTTGAGGAAAAAAAAAAGAAAAGTGAGGTCTCAATTAGATCAGAGCAAAAAAAACAACAACAACAACAAACAAACAAACCTCAGAAAGAACATAAAGACATCCCTCTACAGACCCACTAATCAGTGCAGTTTACTTACATGCAGTGATTGAGATATTAATCAATAATGAACAGAGTGGTTCCAGTCTAATAGACAGAGATGTTTTAACAGATAGACACTTTCGCCTCCCACCTGTACAAGCCCACAGTACACAAACTCCATTTGAAAAGGTCAGTGTCGAGCCCGGCGGTGTCGCACGATCTGGAGGAGCTGGAGTTAGATTATTAAAATCATGCAAATGGATGCGTCAGAGCTGCTCCTCTGACAGGAGATAATTGAAGCTGATGCTTTAATGCATTCTAATGGATTCTGGATGTTAAATCTTTTAAACCTGTCATGGCAAAATATTCAAATACAAACACGCAGTTCTTATTGAGCATCTACAAGATGTTTAGGTGATGGGAGAGAGAGAGACCTGATGTGTGTGTGTGTGTGTGTGTGTGTGTGTGAGAGTGTGAGTGTGTGTATGTAAATGTATAATAATCTATAGCAATAATATTAGCTTTAACATTGTCCTGTAACACGGTCATGCCAGTAAAGCTCATTTGAATTTAAGAGACAGACAGAGAAACAGACAGACAGAGAGACAGACGAGGGAGAAAAAGAAGTCCAAAAGCATTTGTTTGTTTTTTCATCTGCTGAGATGTTTGTGTCAACTGGTGCTTGTGCAATTTTACTGCGGCTCTGCTGAACTCTTGCCTGAGATTGAATTTACGGGTGAGTAGAGAAAAGAAGAGATGTGCCGCAGGAGACGACGGAGGGGAGGAAGAAAAAGAAGTGGAGAGGAGAGATAAAGGAAGCAAATGAGGCAAAGTGCTAGAGAGAGAGAGAGAGAGAGAGAAAGAGAGAGTTCAGGAGTTTAGATTCTGTTTCAAACTCTAAGCTACTGAGGTCTAATGAAAGCAGGCAGCAGCTCCTCAGAGCTCCACAGTCATGCAGCGGTCACCTCTTACTGACAAGACACACACACACACACACACACACACACACACACACACACACACACACACACACACACACACACACACACACACACACGTGACTTTTTCTTAACGGATTACTTCACAGTAAATTTTTAACAGGCTCGGTAACTGGAGCAAATAGGAAACAGAAATGGATCAGCTATGAGAAATAAAAGGTACAAACACATCACAGGGCATGTTGTAGTGAAAGTAGATCTAGTAAATAAGCAAGCATCAAGTCCTAGAGGTCGCTGAAACTCCGCCTTCAGAAACCCAACACTTCTATTTTCCCTTCTTCTACTTTTGCGTTTTCCTGCCATGTGCTAATGAGGGGCGCTTCACTTGTCCAGTACTTTTTAATTAGCTTCAGATCCACAGGCTTCATTTCATATCAAATACGGCACGTCGGCGAAGCTCGGTACTGATCAGTCAGGAGTCTGAGTGAAAAGGGCATGCAGCGGTAAAAAACACGCCGTGAGGCACTTCCACCGCCACTACCACTATCAATCACGCCGCTGAATTAATGCAGCCGCCTCTCAAGGTTTACGTCTTTATGCCTTGCGTTCGACTGGGGCTCGGTTTGTACAAGTTCCAAAAGGTCAGGAATGGAGTAAGAGATAAAAGATAATCACAGGTTTCAAAAGGAAAGTCTGTTTGTGTCTCACTCTCCTGGATTATTTTTATTATTTTTTTTTTTTCAAAAAACAGTTGTAAAAAATATTACTAACACGAACCAACGCCTGCTATTTTGCGACACTTCCTCAAAGCGCAGAAGGACATGGAGACCCGCAGAGGTAATTAAAGAAAAGGGAACATTTTAAAACATGGATCCACCTCATCATCCCCAAAGCAATAATTCACGCTCGGTGTGAGCAGCGTCTCGCTAACGATCGTGCAGCGTGGAGATAAACACACAACTCTCAGAGATGCAAACAGTCATTCAGCCCGGACGTCGCAGCTGAACCTCTAACTTACATTAGCATGAGAATCTGTTTCTACACATGGAGGAGGAATGCACTAAAGGAAGTGGGTCAACAGTACAGGAAGACCTTGACATCAAGTTTAAAGCTTAATATTTAATATGGATCTAAACTGATGTGGTGAAAGACGCAGCGTGGCTTTCTGTCGCCTCTCACCGTAAACAAAACTCAGTGCTGAAACTCTATGGACAGCAGGAGTTTTTCACAAAAGACTTTTTCACTTGTTTTTTCCCGACTCAGGGCCATTTTGTGGACTAATGAAATAAAAGATATCAGTCTGGGTCTGGTGTCGATACGGGAGCGAGGCGTGTCGACTAAATCCTCTTAAGAACCCCCTAAGGATAAGGCCATCCTTCAGAAAGGGAATACGCAGAGGTATTCGTTACTCAAGGGCAGGATTTCATGAAGTCATTCGAAGCCCGTAATTCTCAGTTTCAGATTCACATCAGCTCCTAAAGCCGAGTGGTGCGATAGTTTTCCCATCACAGGCAAACAATCCTGCCATTCTCTTCCTCCGTCAGCCCACGTTTTCCGCAGCCACGGCAGAGACAGGCAGTGTGAATGGAGTTGATGTCTCAAATAATCAAAACACTCAGCCTTTCATGATGCTCGGTGTCACATCTTTTTATCCTGTAACACGTCTGAGGAAGGAGGAAGACAGGCTGCTGATGATGGCTTTTCTGTAAGCAGCTCGTGTTTGGATATCGTGTGGCGTGTTGCTGTAAAGGAACTCAAAGGTAATGTGAAGCCTACATACAGACATGCATCAATGCTGAGCCTCTTCACTTTTTCTTTTTAGTTCAAGAAAACTCCATTTTGTTTTCTACTCTTATTACAACGTTAGGAACGCAGAGGGATTTAGTCACAGACACAATCAATAGGCCGTCTGAAGTGGCACCAAGTATCACCTAGTGAACACCATAAACGCAGTGAAGCACGGTTCTGTTGAGTGTTACTCATGTCTCATTTACCCAGTGGACTTAATCACACAGCAGTTGCCCCTTTTTATTAAACTCCTCCCACCAGCCCAAGCGAGCAAAATACCAGGACAGGCAGCTGCTCTGCTTTTGTTTACATTTGAATGACTGGATCATTGCCTTACACACAGTGAAAGATCCAGAGTATTCCAGATGTGGCTTTTTGCCTCTGTTGTTGCTCATTCCACAGAGGATCCCACAAATCAGAGAGTCAGCTATGAGTAACTACTCACTTTACCGACTCGCTCATCATTTCTACAGTGGCAACAGAAAGACTGATGAAGTGGCAAGAGGTTTTTTTAATCTGTGAATCAAAAGCCTTGGAGTCCAAGAGCGATCAATAACCGTAACAGAGTGTGTCAGTCAACCTGACGGATCTAAACGATCTAAACTTACTGTATGAGCAGCCTGGTGACGCACATGTGTCAGGAAGAAGCAATGAAATGAAGGAGCGACTTATTAGCAGGAAGTGAATACTGAAGTTGAATTTATGCTCATAACAATAACTTAACACTCTTACACACAGGTTCATATCTGTAACACACTCAGAGTAAAGCGCTATTTGCCCTCTTTCTCATACATGATCTCACAGCTGGTACTGTGATTGACAGGGATTAAGAGTAAGCCCCGCCCACCTAGGCAGCACAGTTCCACACAAATCTCTATTCTCAACCTCATGAACGAACGTGTGAGTGCGAAACACACTGCACCTCACAAAGTGGCATACACAGATGCACAGCAGGGAAAATTACAGCATTATATCTTTCATGCACAACACAACACATTAAAGCGATTGGATGGAAACGGCTACACGCCAGCGTTTGGACGGCATTAGTGTACGCCGAAGAGAACGGCATCATTTTTTGGTGGAGACAATGCCAGAATTCTTCTCTCTAGGCCATGAAACACTTTCAAAATAGTCGATTAGATGCTGGAACTGAACAGGAAGTGAACTGCATGTCTACTAGCAGACACTGTTCCAGCTAGCATGACGTCCAAGATTTATTTTGTAATACAATAACATTTTTTGGTATAAAAAAATCTCCTCCACACTTCTCAGCCAATCAGATCGAGCCTCTACGACGACACAGCTCGACATGAGCGAGCCACGGCTTCACTGTTGGACACAAGAGGTTGCATGAGAGATCGAGGATGTGATGATGCAATATTTGTGACTCCTACTGCATGCAAACTGTCAATCAAAACAGGCCCCGGCCCCTGTTCATGCACAACACAATAAAACCAACAACACACGTCTTCATTAACAGTGTAACATCACATCCTCTTTTCTTCGTTCTCCCTCTGTATAATTTGAACTCTCTCTTTTCCTTCCCCTCTATTCAGAGTCTCCTCTTCGTTTTTTCACTCATCCTTCTCTCTCCCCCTCTCTGCCTTCCCATTACTAGCAGCGCAGCAGGACAGATGTCCCACTGGGACCATGAGGTTGAATGAGCAAGAGCTTTTCCTCTCCTCCTTCTAATTTCCTACTGAACACACACACACACACACACACACACACACACACACACACACACACACACACACACACACGGCTGTGAGCAAGCGTAGCATCTGCATGTCTTTGTTACAGCGTGCTGGAACGGAGAGGTGGAGAAAAGGCAGACATTAGCATGCTAGTGTTTCAGCGCCGCTCTTTCTGTGGACTCACTCGGGAGAAAAGATGGATGGTCTTACAGAATTTTTACTTTTCCTCTGTTCTGTTTCGCCCCCTCAATTTTTCATGGTTACTGCTGAGGTTGGAGCGCACACCCTACCCATGTAAAGTGCATGTCTGCACATAAAAGCGAGGTGTATACAAGTCCATAACGGAGCGCTACGTGACAGAAGACCAACAGAAATCTCAAGGATATTAGGGATGGTCCACAGACACGGAACTGATTTAAAGTACAGTGTGAACACATCTAATTCCTGACTTAACTGGACAGATGTCTGTTCCATCAGCTTAAAAGTGTGCAGCACAGAAGTATATTTCAGACCAAATGAACCAGTACGTGTTGGATTCGTTCTCGGGAAACAGATGAACACATGATCGAGCTGCCGTTCCATCTAGACCGCTGTGCCTGTAAGTTAATCAGAGCAGATTCTCCAGTACAAGTGGTTTAAAAAGAAGTTCATGATTTTTTGTACCTGGAGGCAGTAGGGAGCCCCCTACTGGTGGAAAAAGACTGATTTCTGCAACTGACTTAGGCCTAAAAGCACAAGGAAGCATCATCATTATGCCCTCGTATCAATAAGCTGCAGAAAACATGAAGAGGAAAAGTTATTAATGCTAAACAACTGGACAGAGTTGATTTTTCTACATTCTTGCTGCACATTTTTGCAATAAAAAGGTTAATAGCTAGCTAGCATCTGGAGTAAACAGTGACTGACTCTTAGCTTTGACAGTGTGATCCTATCCAACTCCACCTCCTTGTCAGAAGGGATGAAAATCACAGGCGATGAAGAAATGATTTCACTGAACTCAAGCTGATTACCAGGTGGGTTAAGCAAATAAGCAAAAAATAAAATAAAGCACAATTATAAAGTGAAAATTTGAGAATGAGGCTACTGGAAATTCCACTTCTCTTAAGAAAGGGCTTTGGATACATCTTCAAGGTCTGATACGTCCAGATCTCTTGAATCTGGCAGTAAATGTGTCGGTCCAATGATTTAACAAAGTGCGTGAAGGAGCATGATGTTTCTTGGATTTCAGGGTTAATGCAGACATGAGAATGCTTCACTGCTGACTCTCGCAAAACTCTTTCACCAGCACAGCCGAGAGAGAGAGAGAGAGAGAGAGAGAGAGAGAGAGAGAGAGAGAGAGAGAGAGAGACGAGAGGCACGAGAGGGAGAGAGAGGAGAGAGACACCAGAGAGATGAGAGGCCACGAGAGAGAGAGAGAGAGAGAGAGAGAGAGAGAGAGAGAGAGAGACACAGAGAGAGAGAGGCACAGAGAGAGAGAGAGAGGCACAGAGAGAGAGAGAGAGAGAGAGGGAGAGAGAGGCACAGAGAGAGAGAGAGAGAGAGAGAGAGAGAGAGGAGCACACAAAAAGAGAGAGAGAGAGAGAGGCAGAGACACAGAGAGAGAGACAGAAAGAGAGAGAGAGAGAGAGACAGAGAGAGACAGAAAGAGAAAGACAGAGAGAGAGAGACAAACAGAGACACAGAGAGAGCGAGAGACAGAGACAGACAGAGACAGAGACAGAAAGACAGAGAGAGAGAGAGAGAGAGACAGAGACACAGAGAGAGTGTGTGAGAGAGAGAGAGAGAATTTCCAGACGACACACAGCTGCACACTGAGATCCACCTGCTCCTGCCTTCTCCATGTCCTCTTCCTGGATGAAGAACCCTGACTGCTTTTAATCCCGGGCTGCTGTGCAGATTGGTCATGAGATTAAATAAGATGTGCTTTGAAGTGCTCTGCTCTGACCCTCAGGATCTCAGAGATGTGGAACTGCTGTGATAACGGTCAGGGTGTGCTGCCATCTGCTGTTGTACAGATTGTACATGACTGCATGTGGATAATGAATTCGACACAAGCTCAGTGCTGCACATGGTGACTGCTAACCGAGAGAAACAGAAACATAAATAAATAATGAAATCTTTCATGAGATTCTTATCACAATTTATGCAGAGATGTAGAAAAAATAAAACAAGCAGTAAGATAAGAATACAAATGCATTACAATCACTATTCTGAGAAAGTGTTCAGGTGACATTTCAGTCACACACCGTTTCAGTCCTTCAGTCTTCCTTACACACTTTCCTCAGCTTCACTGCAAACATTTCCCCCCAGAAGCACCTAACAGAAACAGAAGCTTACTGCTCCACACTTCACACAGGGACTGGGATATAGGAGGATCTCCAGGTAGGCGACAGATTAAAGGATAAAGCCGTTGAGTTGAGAAATCTCTGAAACTGTACTGGAGTGATCACCTCTCAACTCTCTAAGCTGGTGTGGTCACGATGGTGGTTAAGAGCTTTGTCCAACATTGCGCTCCAAAATCTCTTGTCTATGTTCAGCTGATGAGTGTAAATGCCACAGCATCCCAATGACATCATCTTCATCCTCATCAGCAACCACTGAGCCCTCGGGCCTGTGGATGGGGCGGAGCCATCCTGAAAGAGGCCACGCCCATTAGGCGATTGTAATTTGCAGTAATGTTCCTTTCTGAACGGACAAGTGAAAGCATATTTCATCTGCGAGATCAGTATAAAAGAACACTGATTTTTTTTCCTCGAAATTTGTCACCAGTCTATAACCTAATGCTCGACTGGATTCAGATCGTGTGATTGATTCGGCCGCCGCAGAACAATTTCACCTCTTTGCCTTCGAGCCTGGTTGTAGGTTAAATCCAACCCCAATATTCTGCACTCACCAGAAATGACAAATTACAGCATGGTTCCTCTCGTCATTGCGGTGCAGCGGAGCAGCCTCTACTGGAACAATCGTCCATTTCATCAGCCAAAGCGTCCAGCATCATTTTTTACTTCTAAACCACATGCACAACGAAGCCGTGTTCTGGCTTGGTGCCTCGGCCATTTAACAAGAAAACAAACTGCGACGTCCTTTGAAGAGATGTCTGCCTATGGAAATGAGCTGCCTGGCGCCGTTTCTCTTGCGCCTCTCTACACCGAGCAGCTTTTAAATCAAAGGACTTCTGCACCATATCAAGCTTCTGCTTTATGAAACATTCAATTTGTGTTCCTCTTTCTCTACCAAAACACATCAAAAATGTGCCCAGTGTTAACATCCTCTACATGCTAACAGTTCTAATAATGTGCCTCACTGCCCACAACAAAGAAACTGCAAAAAAGCCCATCAGTGAGGACCTGATTTGCATCAGCGAGCACTTTCCAGACTGAAGACTCTAAACAGCTCAGAGGATGCTGCTTGTGTTAATGAATCATGAATTTGTTTTTCCATTGAGCTTCACTGGGAAAGGGAATACCAGAGCTAGTGGAGCAACCCTCGTTATTTGCTACTCTGTTTAAAGAGCTTGGTTTTGGAAACAACAATTAAAACACTTTCTTCTAAGCCTCACTTATCCTCGGCCGTTCTGGCACGACGTCCACACGTTTGGCTAAAAGTGTAGGCTGCCAATATGGTCCCCGACAAAGTGTTTCCCATGTGTAGCTAATTAGAAGTACTTCTCTGGGGACTCCTAACAACTCCCGCCAAGGTGCTGCTGAGCCAGACGAGGGCCGACGTACCGAAATGTTCCTTTCACACTAGATAATAGCTAGTGAGGATTAAGTGACATGGTTGGATAGGAGTCACCACCCTTTCGGCAGGAGAGGGAATGAGATCAGAAGCGGTCAGTGATGAGAGCGAGAGTTCACTGGTCGGTTTCAAACACAACATTCCAACAAATACGCAACCATTCCAACAAATACGCAACCATTCCAACAAATACGCAACCATTCTCTTCAATCCATGTTCACATTCATTAATACAAAAAACAAATAGCTGTTAGCAACTGACACATGACATTAAAGTCCTGATATTAACTCACTTCCTGTTTCACAACATTCCCATCAAATTCTTCTGTGTGTTATTAACAAATCACGCAGTCTTCCAGATTTCATGTTTATGGGGCAACATTTATAGGTGGCAAAAGTAAAAAAAAAATCTTTTGTTTACAAGTCGTTGTTTAGAAGACTCGACGCCTTCCAGGGAAAGATGGGAAAGAAAAATCTTCATTTGACACTGAGCACTACAAAGGCTACAAGCAGTTTTAGAAATTTTGGCACCTAAGGCTGGTGAAAATCTTTGAAGTCTGCTTTAAAGTTCGATCTAAAGATGTCACACTAGTTCCAAGAGATGACCTCGATCAAACCCGATTTGCTCGGGTTGTTTTCTCAATGATTTGAACCAAATGTAGTGTTCACATGACAGTAGATACGAACAAAATTCATTCAAAATGGTGAAAAACAAAAATTTTTGCAGAGCTTGTCCCAGAACCCAGAGAATGAAAGGAAATTGGAATCAGGTTAGGATGACTTTATGAACAGGGTTTACTTTGTTAACTGTATTTTTGATTCAAATTGAAAATTAAAATTGTGTATGTTTTAAGAAAAAGAATGGTGCTGTAAGGACGAGACGGTGTTGTCAGTATG